>NC_137189.1:39841256-40073756 GCF_960531495.2 Zeus faber
ATTTTATATGTTGTAAAGAACTGAAAATGGTCATTTGTTGAATTTGCAGCATTAGGAGCTCATATTTACTGAATTCAAAAGCTATTTCAATCATAAACATCTTCACAGGCCAAGTTACATGTTGACATAGGACCCTTCATTGATATCACCTTCACAATTCTTGCATCCATTGAACTTGTGAGTTTATGGAGAGTTTCTGCTTGAACTTCTTTGCAGGATGTCAGAAAAGCCTCCCAGAGCTGCTGTTTTGATGCCAACTGCCTCCCACCCTCATAGATCTTTTGCTTGAGGATGCTCCAAAGGTTCTTTTATGCCCATAGCAGCCAATGACACAGAGGTATTCTTTGCAGCAT
Organism: Zeus faber; assembly: GCF_960531495.2. Classification (NCBI taxonomy): domain Eukaryota; kingdom Metazoa; phylum Chordata; class Actinopteri; order Zeiformes; family Zeidae; genus Zeus; species Zeus faber. Next base: position 39,841,610 of record NC_137189.1, read on the forward strand.
GAGATGGTGCATTGTCATGCATGAATATGATTTTAATACGGAAGGCACGGTTCTTCTTTTTGTACCATGGAAGAAAGTAGTCAGTCAGAAACTCTATATACTTTGCAGAGGTCATTTTCACACCTTCAGGGACCCACCAGCTCACCCCCCATGATTCCGGCCCAAAACAGGAGTCCACCGTCTCCTTGCTGACGTCGTAGCCTTGTTGGGACATGGTGGCCATCCACCAACCATCCACTACTCCATCCATCTGCACCATCCAGGGTTGCACAGCACTCAGCAGTAAACAAGACTGTTTGAAAATGAGCCTTCATGTATTTCTGGGCCCACTGCAACCGTTTCAGCTTGTGAGCATTGCTTAGGGGTGGCCCAATAGTAGGTTTATGAACAACTGCAGCCTCTGGAGGATCCTACACCTTGAGGTTGGTGGGACTCCAGAGGCACCAGCAGCTTCAAATACCTGTTTGCTGCTTTGTAACGGCATTTTAGCAGCTGCTCTCTTAATCCCATGAATTTGTCTGGCAGAAACCTTCCTCATTCTGCCTTTATCTGCACCAACCGTCTGTGCTCTGAATCAGCCACAAATCTCTTGACAGTACAATGATCACACTTAAGTTAAGTTTTCCTGAAATATCTAATGTTTTCATACCTTGTCCAAGGCATTGCACTATTTGATGCTTTTCTGCAGCAGAGAGATCGTTTTTCTTTCCCATATTGCTTGAAACCTGTGGCCTGCTTCATAATGTGGAGCGTCCTTCTTAAGTAGTTTTCCTTTAATTGGGCTCACCTGGAAAACTAATTATCACAGGTGTCTGAGATTGATTTCAGTGATCCAAAGAGCCCTGAAACACAATACCATCCATGAGTTTAATTGAAAAACAAAACACTAAATGTTTAGGACACTTACATCCAATTTGCATAATAATTTGCAATATATATAGTGTACTGTATATATACATATATTATATAAAATATCAAGAGAAAGGCTGAACAAAAACTATGTGCACACATTAATTGAGTCATATTACAAACTTTTTTTCCTCTTTACACTTTTGCTCATCTCATTTCAGAGACGTCGTCATCTCTCTGGCCCGTTGTATAAATGAAAGGTGCGTTGCTGATTTCCAGTTAGAAAAGAATAAGACAGCAGGCCAAACGCAACTGCATTCTCTTCATGACTGTGTCAACTCTCCTCTGATTGTGTCACACCCAAAATGTCAACCATACGGTCAAGTGTTCTACGGCACACTGTGTAGGCCTGAGTGGTTGGACATTGGGGCGATTCTCAGAGTTTTTTATATATATTTGGGTTTGCAAAGTGGGGGACTGAGTTCAGATGTAATGGAGGGGTAAGAAGAAGGATAGGGGAAGTCACGAGGCTGGCCTGCAGCTCCATGCGTGACCAAGTGACCGAAAAACATAGTCGTCCAGTCAGGGCATTAAGTATATTCAGTATTTGCTGGCAAATTTTTCCAAGAAATTGGGTAAGCTCCAACTTCTGGTTTTGACCTTTCCAGAAACGCCTCTTGTCATATTTGCTCGGTATAACAGTAGAGATGTATTTGTCCGACCTCCCGATTTTGGCAGACGAATGGGAGAAGATCGACTGGAACAAGTGCAAGAATGTTGATAGGTTATTTTAAAGGGGACCTATGATGCAAAACTCACTTCTTCAGTGCTGGGGCGCATACATTTGGGCCTTCTGACACACACACTCTTACAGAAATTAAAGGGTCGCTTCAATCTGCAGTTTTTCAGTCGGTGGTTTTTAAATAAAGAGGCAGACAAACTCTGTTTTTTACTCGTACAAGGGTCGGTTCAGAGATGTGCTCTTGAGCAGCTCTCCGAGTCGAACAGTTTGTTTTCAGGGAGCCAGAGGATGTGTGGTCGGTTTGGCATCACAGATTTATACGTGTTCAAGACAAGGTAAAGTCTTGACTCGCCTGGGACCGTGAGGTGTGTTCTTGCTCTTGCGGCTGCATGGGGAGGAGGGCAGCACACAGACTGTACTCCCATTTCTACGGTTCGGAAAACCATGGGAAAATAAATAATAATAAAGATATGTGACTGAGGATATATGAGGTTGTGTTCCTCGTGATGTGCGTGCATATATGTTTATGTGATGACATCGATTTAAATATATTGGTACAACGCTAACACAACTCAGCTGGTTTTTTTTTTGTGGGGAACAAAACACCCCGTTCACATTTTTGATCCCTTCGTACGTACACAATTAGAACCACCCGCCCGTCTGAGTAACTCAACAAACAAATATTTTGAAAGAAAGGGGAATTAATACTAACTGCAGGCGATGGAAATCGAAGTATTTGAGAAATAATGACGTTGTGTGTTTCTTTCTAAAAAAAAGAAATAAAAGTATGCGGCGCATCAACTGTAAGCTGCGGCGTGCGATCGACAGTGCGTTTCTCCAAACAAAACCAATGAAAACATTGTTTTTATTGTAGACGCATTTATTTATTTATTTGTTTTCCTGACGTTTTACACGAAACAAAAAAAAAGTATTATTCACGTTAAATTGGACATTTGCATTGATTGGGAAATGAATCATGCTGTGAATAGGGTGTTTTCATATAGATTCATTCATTCTCCATTGCAGTTCCAACGTGTCGTCACGAGGCGGCGCAAAATGAGTGATGTGAAACCAGGTGCAGAGGAAGTTGCCCGTGGCAGGGGTCATTATTTACAGATCAGCGGTCGTTATTCAGAAATGACTGATGACTGATTGCTCCTATCGATGAATCACAAGTAAGTTAGTACATAATAAAGAAAAACTAAAAAAAGTAAATACAAAACCGGATCTCACGTTAAGTTCGGTGTATCCGATCCATGTACCGGAGAATTAAACCTGCGTGCATAGCCAGATACTGTATTACTCTTAGGATATGCAAAGTGTCCATAAGCCATTTCTGCTTTCAACGCTGTTGGAGTCAGCAGAGAGGAGCTTCCTGAGATCACTCATCCTTAGTATTCCTCTTTGTTATCCTTATCCTTGTTGGCATGGCAGTCGGTTGTTGAGTAATGGAATGTACTGTCCGTGTGATGTGTCCAACCCCCCCCCCCCCCCCCCCCACCATCGGGAGCTCAAGGGTTAAGAGTTAATAAAGTACTTCAAAACCATTTTTAAAAAATGACAATATACACAATACACTTATAATCGTTTCTATTGCTTTTGGCAATACGCAAACACCAAAAAATTTACAAAAAACTCGAAAAAAAAAATACAACATACAACAAACCTAAAATAATTCATAGACAGTAAAACATGTACAACAAACCTCTGTGACAACAATTCCCATTCTGACAAAAACTATGCAATTGTGCGAGTTTGCATAAATATGTGTGAAATCTGTAGATCTGCTCGGGGTAGAAGGGCTGAATTAAAAGCGGAAGAAAAATCACAGCGACATGATACAGCGACGGCGTCCACCTCAGGATATAACGTACTGTGGAATATATCGCTTTTTTTTTGCAATGTGCTCTGGCTGCGACGAGAGTCGGTCGCCGTGGATGCTTTGCCTGCAATGATCACCTTGGAGATTGTGCCCACGCTCCGCCGGCGCTGGCGCTGCAGCACACTCAGCCTTAATCCTGCCGGCGAAGGCTTCCTTTTACGTAACTGGGGGGGGGGTTGGTTGTCGAAGCAGCAGCTGGGGTTGGAACGGAGCTCAGCGGCGTCGACGCGCGGAGCAGCGACAGACCGCTTAAAGGGATAGCTCAGATTTTCGCAAAGAGAGCTCTGACTGCAAACGCAAGTAATGGAGGTCAAATTCACAAATCCAATGGGGGACGAATCTGCGTTCGGGGTCAAAATCCACGCCGCATTTCGGGCAAAGCTACGTCTGACTTTGCTGATGTCAGATGTGGGAGGGTAAAACTGGAGTGAATTTTTTCTTACGAACCATTAAGTGTCGTGCGTGTCTGTCCGTGTTCCTCCTCAGGACGATCCGGGAGCACCTGGGGGAGCAGGAGGTCTCCATCTCCCTCACCATCGACTCCCTGGAGGAGAGCGACCTGGGAAACTACTCCTGCTACGTGGAGAACGGCAACGGGCGGAGGCAGGCCAACATCCAGCTGGCTAAACATGGTGAGAGGGAGAGGGTGAGAGAGAGAGAGAGAGAGAGAGAAAGAGAATTCAAGAGAGTCAAGAGGTTTATTTGTCACATACATATACATACGTTCATACATATATGCAGTGAAATGTCTTTGCAACGCACCCGGAGATAATGCACAATAGTTAGTAAACCAAACATAATAGCTAACCTAATTCCTACCTAGCAACTATCTGAAACTGATTCCTAAAACCGAATGCAGTTAGTGAATCGAATAATACAAATGAAATAAACATTAAATAAGACTCAAAAAGGTCATACAAAGCGGGGGTAGAAGAAGGGAATAGAGTTATGTATATGGGATAGGCTATTTGTATATACAGATATGTGCATTTAAGTGCATGTGAATAAAGTGTGTATGTCGATTCAGTGCAGTAGAATTGAAAGACAGAGAGAGAGCGATAGAGAGAGAGAGAAAAGATCACAGCTACCACAGGAAAATCACAGGTTAATAATGAGGGAGTCAGCCTGGACAGAGCACAGCAACCTCCCCAACACCCCAAACACTTCTGAAAGTGTCCAATGTGCCAGTCAGTTGGTAAAACTCAAACTCTATCCTGAGGCGGGCTGAGAGTAGACCAATGGTCATCTGGGCCGGATCTACTGACCCCTGACCCCTCACGGCGTTCTTTCCGCCCTTCCAAACGGCCAGTTTGGCCACCCCCGAAACAGTGTTCACCAGGACATGGACGGATTTGTTTGACACAGCGTAAACAGGACCCAAGATAAAAAGCTTAAAAGGGAAGCTCACCCCCAGACCCTGAACCCACCGCTCCAGCAGCCCCAACCGCCTCCCCTGCAGCACAGAACAAACCTGCCCCCTGGGATCCAGGTGAGCAAGATACCTGTGTGTGGCCACCGCCCCACGCACCGTCCTCCACCGGAGGTCGCCCACCCGCTTGTCGAAGGGGGCCTTGTGCAGAGATCGCCAGCAGCCAGTAGGGGACGCTCCGGGGCCAAAGAACTGGGTCCACCCCGACAGCCCGCACCCCTGCCAGAGAGCGTAGGTGCGCCACCTTGACACAGGTGGAGTAGGCGCCCCCCCGCCCCCGGCTTGGGAGTCGCAAAGGTCCGGAGGCCGTCCAGCTCCTCCTCCCACTGCACAGCCGGGGAGACCGTCAGCGAAGGACACACTCGCACCCACCCTCCCATTGGTAGGGCAGAGAGAGAGGGAGACTTTTGACTTTTAAGATTCCTTTATTTGCAGTAAGTCATGTCGCAGCAGCAGCAACTTGATCACGAAGGAACCAAAAAAAACATTAAAAAAAAACAGAGAGAGAGAGAGAGATACAAAGATAGGGACATAGAGACAAAGTGAGAGAGACAGAGAGACACAAAGAGAGAGGGAGAGAGATAGACATAAAGATAGAGACAAAGAGAGAGAGACATAGAGACACAAAGAGAGAGGGAGAGAGAGACACACAAAGAGAGAGAGAGAGAGAGATAGACACAAGGATAGAGACAAAGAGAGAGAGACACGAAGAGAGAGAGAGAGAGAGAGAGCGACAGAGACACAGAGATAGAGACATAATGAGAGACAGACAAGGACAAAAGAGAGAGAGAAAGGGACAGAGACAGAGATGGCCAGAGTGTGCAGAACATGTATCACCAGGACTGTGTATGAATCCAGCTCCTTTCTTTCTTTTCTTTCTTTCTTTTCTTTCTTTCTCTTCTTTCTTTCTTTATTTATTTCTCTCTCCGAGCGGCAGCTTTGTCCTCTGCACAAATGAAATGGAGACGGAGCGTTCAACCTTTGCCGGCGAAGGAAAAGTTCATTTATCCAAAGGATTAATTCTTAAGTGAACCTGGCAAGTCCTTGGCATTAAATAACAGTAATGTTTCAGCTTTTGGAGGCGGGAAAATGCGCTGTGTTTAATAGAACCGTCCTTGGCTGTTTTTCCCCCGAGGGGAGCGAACGCGTATCCCGTGGCAATTCGGACACAGGCGTGATTTAGGGACTGTGAAAAAAAAATGGTTGTTTTTACCCAGCGGCAGGAAGAGAATTAAGAAAAAAAAGTGTGTATGAAAGTGAGGGACAAAAAACACCAGCCCATCCATCTCGAGGAGGAGAAGCCATTAGTTCGGAACTAATAGTTTGCAGAGAAGGGCGAGCGAGAGAAAAATGTGTCCCGAGAGAGAGGGGCGGTGACCTTCAGTGTTGGGGACTCGAAGACAATTTGTTTCGCTCGCAAACAAAATCTTTTAAACGGCGTCGGACGTCGTGAGTCGTTTCGTTCGCGCCTCCGTGACTGCAACAGTCCCGCGCGGTGGGCTGAGACTCAAATCTCCAATGAACAGACCCAGCGGGCCGCCGTCGCGAGTCACGCCTGCGCCTCTAGCGGGGGCGTCGGGCCTCGTTCGTGAACACGTGCTGAGAAAAAGTTCCGACTTTTCTACGCAAAGGAGCCGGATACAGTATGCGACGTCAGCGCCGGGTTGGTGGCGCAGGCACACTGGCCACATTTGTTTCTAAACACGGGCGCATGGTGATCAATTTGGACCGTTCCAAACTGATAGGCATATGCTCGCAAGTTCTTCTTCTTCCTCTCCTCGGGGCTGCTCCCGTTAGGGTTCGCCACAGCGGATCATCTGCCTCCAACACCTTCTGTTCTGCGCATCTTCCTCCCTTACGCCGACCGCCTGCACGTCCTCCATCACCACATCCGTAGAGCTTCTCTTTGGCCTTCCTCTTTTCCTCTTGCCTGGCAGCTCCATCCTCAGCATCCGTCTCCCAATGTAACTCTCATCTCTCCTGCACACGTGTCCAAACCATCTCAGTCTGGCCTCTCTCGCTTTTCCACCAAGCTGTCCAACCTGAGCCGTCCCCTCTTATGTACTCGTTCTTAATCCTGTCCGTCCTTGTCACCCAACTCTGCCACCTCCACTTCAGCCACCTGCCTTTTTGTCAGTGCCTACAGCCTCTAAACCGTACGCTTGCAAGTTCTAATTAGCATACAGCACGCCCCCATTTTTATATATTTTATTCATTTTTGGAAGTGGGACCTGTAGGTTTCCCTGCATTCTCAAAGACGTACTGGATTGAATAGTATAAACCACCACTAATAAACACTAAAATTGTGTAGCTCCCCCTCGTGCCGCCGAAACAGCTCTGACCCGTGGAGGCATGGACTCCACAAGACCTCTGAAGGTGTCCTGTGGTGTCTGGCACCAAGACCTTAGCAGCAGATCCTTTAAGTCCTGGAAGTTGCGAGTTGGGGCCCCCATGGCTCGGGCTTGTTGTGCCAGCACATCCCAGAGATGCTCGATCGGACCCTAACCCCGCCCGTCCACATGATGTCGAAGAAAACACGATTGGTCAGACCAGGCTGCCTTCTAACATTGATCCATGGCCCGGTTCTGACGCCGACGCGGGTTTTGTAGGTGGTAGGATTGTAGGTGCTTTCAGCGCTGGACAGGGGTCAGCACTCCGACCCATACGACGCAGGCTGCGATGCGCTGTGTGTTCTGACGCCTTTCTTACCGTGTATATTGTATATATTCTGATAGCACGGTAAGAATATTTACACTGTTGTTGCGGTAATAACAGAAAGCTTATCGTTATTGAAAAAATAAGAATTAGTAATGGAGAAAAATAGACAGGCAACACATGATATAAAACAGAGATAAAATTGAAAAATATATTGCATAGCATTGGATAAAGATAAGTAAACTGCCCTGCACTGTTTGTTTTTCATATTTCATTTCCTTTTTTAGGGGGGGATTGAAGAGGGAAATGCAAGTTCACTTCATGCCCTAACCTTTAATTAGTCAGAGACCCCTCACTTGCGAACAGCGCTGAGGAATAAACAAAGGAAGCCGGGGAAACAGAAAGCAGCACATCATTCCGTCTCACTCAGTCTCTGTCTCCCTTTTCTTAATTTCACTGGCTATTTCTGTTCCTCCTCCTTTCTCCACCTTTTACTAAAAATAGTTTATTCTCACCCTTGTGTCTTCGTAGTATCCACTTAACCACCGCTTCTCTTTGTTGTGGATTGCATTTTGCGTTCAGTCACAACTCAAAGGATAAGTCAATGCCGACCACGATTGCACCATGGGGCGGCGGGCGGCTGAAGCTATTCCCTCAAATCTGGATCAATTTAAAAGATTCTGATGTCAATCACTCGGCTCCCAATGATCAACAAATAAAAATACCAGAGTTTTCCCAAAGAGGAAAATGGGAGTTGGAGGTACATTTTTTGCTTGTTTTTTTTGGACTTGATGATATTTTCAGGGCGTCGCAAACGTGAACCTCCAAAACATGGCTGTCATTCCGAAAATAAGGCTGTATTTCTCTCCCAAATGTTAAATCGAATAGAAATGTCTTTCAGTAATATTCAAATACCTTTCACCAGTTTCGGTGAGCTGTCAGCAGCTGTTTTGTCGAGGTAGTCATTCAGGATTTTGTGATGCACGCCGCCTTGTAGTTGCGCGTCTCCTTTGCCAGCAGCTGTCGACTGTATTGTTTATTTTTATTACGAGTTGGAAAAAAAAAACAAAAAAACAACTGTAAATTGTAAAATAATCACACCAAATCTCTTCAAAAGTCAGCAGGGTACAAACATAGCCCTTGGTGCTCTTCGGTGAAAACTTGCAAACTTGAATACTTGCCAGTATATTTTAATAGTATAGCAAACAGATTCAACATGAACCTGGAAGTTGGAACTTGAAACTGAAACTTTTTCAGTCCCAGTTCCAACTTTTTTTTTTTTTTTTTAATTAAAGGTCCATTTTTTTTTAAAGATCCACAAGTTGAAACAAAGTCAGAGGTCCAGGACATTTCCAGCCAAAGTCCAGAACTTCTCTAGAACTATATGCGGCAACAGTCCATGTAACAGGTTTCACTTGCTTATTATGATGGCCTGCTAATGATGATGCAACCCAACTGTTGTGGGATTTGTGAGTGATGCATTTGAAGCGAACCAATCTTTGAAATTACTGAAAAAAAAAAAGTCCAATTCACAAACACCAGCGCTTACAGCAAAAACTTCATGGGTGTGTCTGCGCTGGCGTATCGTTGCTGCGATATTTTTTTGTGGTTGTATGTTTTATGTAGTTGCACGTCTCCTTTGCCAGCAGCTGTCGACTGTATTGTTTATTTTTATTACGAGTTGGAAAAAACCCCCAAAAAAACAACTGTAAATTGTAAAATAATCACACCAAATCTCTTCAAAAGTCAGCAGGGTACAAACATAGCCCTTGGTGCTCTTCGGTGAAAACTTGCAAACTTGAATACTTGCCAGTATATTTTAATAGTATAGCAAACAGATTCAACATGAACCTGGAAGTTGGAACTTGAAACTGAAACTTTTTCAGTCCCAGTTCCAACTTTTTTTTTTTTTAATTAAAGGTCCATTTTTTTTTAAAGATCCACAAGTTGAAACAAAGTCAGAGGTCCAGGACATTTCCAGCCAAAGTCCAGAACTTCTCTAGAACTATATGCGGCAACAGTCCATGTAACAGTGCAGTGTGATGGCTTAAATGCCGTCTTACAGCAGGGGTGTGCTGTGAAAATGGTTTAAATTCCACTTAAAACACATAAATAATGGAAACTAGCTCTGGGGCTGTTAGATCAAAATTGCACGGGTGTACTAACCCATCAGTTTTAGCTAGAACAGTAGCTCCCTGTGCATCTGAACAGGGAGCTGGATTGTGTCCACTGACAGCGCCATGCTGTGTGTTGCACATCAATTGCTCCCGCTATCGGCCCCATCTCAACGTCCGATGAACAAAAAAATATCGCAGCAACGATACGCCAGCGCAGACACAACCATGAAGTTTTTGCTGTAAGCGCTGGTGTTTGTGAATTGGACTTTTTTTTTTTCAGTCATTTCAAAGATTGGTTCGCTTCAAATGCATCACTCACAAATCCCGCAACAGTTGGGTTGCATCATCATTAGCAGGCCATCATAATAAGCAAGTGAAACATGTTCCTGACAGTGGTTAACATGGTAGCGGTGTGCCATGGGATTAATTCATGGTAAAAAAATAAAAAATAAATAAAAAAGGGCAGCTGCAGAGAAAAGGTTGGGAAACACTATTTCAAACATCCCATGCGCGACGATTGATCGATGACAATGAACCCAGACACGCCAAACCAAACAGAGGCACCGAAGAATGACTGACCACGGTGCAGCAAGACACATGGCCTTAGAACGTGGGCAAACATATCATCGTGGAGTTGACGAACGATGATGTGTTTGCCCAGGGCAGCTCTTCCTCAAAAATGATTAAAACGTGGGTTTTTTTTCCCTCCCAGCGTTTTTTGCCGGCTGCCCTCCCGGGAGACGGAGCCGTTTCTCAGCAGGCGTGGGGGGGGGGGGGGGGGCGAAGCCCGTCGAGAACTCACCGAACGTCGCGTTCGCCGTTTCGGCAGTTTCTGTCCGCGTCCGGAGCCGAGTTCCGGGGACCTTGAGCAAACTAGGTGCCAAGTACGTCTCTCTGAGTGGAGCTTCTCCGGCTTCCCTGGGTCTCGTACCTTGGAATGTTTTTGCCCCTCGCTTTAATCCGGAATCGAACGCTTGTAATACCGCTTTGATTCCTGCCTCACCAATTAGCATTCGCCGCGTATATTTCCTCCCCTCGCCTCCCGGTTCAGCGGTTCTTATTCGGGTAATTGTTTCCTTTATTGCTTCGCCCCGGCCCGTCTGCACCGGCGCACATAATCAGTTATTAATGGGAGCATCCGTCGCTCCGACGCCTTTGTTGGATTTCGGGCGCCGATCGGAGACGGCCCGGCGTGCCGCGATCCATTGGATCGGACGGGCTTCCGCACATTCGTTGTCGGGCGCCTCGAGGTGAGCCAAGTTTATTCTGTTTGAGGTGGTAATTTGCGCCTCCCGGAACAGGACACGCGGCACCGCTTCACAAAAAGGCCCCGTTTTTCCACTGGGGTCTTTTGTTCTCGATGGGGTGACAAGGATGGGGAGCTTGGTTTGTGATGTTACTTCATTATACTATCTGTCACATCTATGTACAGGTACGCGGTGAAGTAAGTTGCGGACAGAGAAAGGGGAGGGGAATGCGGTGTGCCAGTCTTAAAGGAGAACCGCTGTGTTTCTTTCAACCTAAACTAGCAGCGGCGCAATCAGGACCTTGATGGCCCCTCAACGATTCCAATCACTCACGTAGAAGAGGCCAAATCACTCAGGTCGACTCCCGACCATGTTCAAAAAAAATATATATGGTTTTCCGGCAAACGGGCTTTTCTTTTAACGGAAGTCGCGCGTGGGGCGGCGGATTTTAAAATAAACAAACGGAAGCCACGATCGCGAATAACCATCTCCTTCCTAGGAAGTTTCCCCCGACAACTCTCGTCGCGAATCTCAAAAAGTTACAAAAAAAATAAATAAATAAAGTCGGCGTCACGTGGATCGGGGCGCCCGGGCTTCTCCACGCGGCTCCTGTCGTCGCGGCGTTGAAAGAGGAAGCGCGTGCGAGAGGCTGAAAAGGCTTCGGGCGCTCCAGGGCAGGGATTTAAGGAGACATCATCCTGTTCGCTCGGGGTGAACGTGAGCGACTTTTTGGAAAGGAGGAGAGCGGAAAGAAGAGAACGACTCCCTTGTCTCGACTGGAGCATGAAAGGCGGTGGAGGTGGGGGTCGGGGGGGGGTCCTCTCCTGACTGCTGTCAGAATGTTGAAAGCGGGTCTCCACCAAGGCGGGTCACGTCAAGTGAAATGAAAGGGAGACCTCCCTCTGATCGGCGCTCCGCCCGCCCGCTCTGGTTCTACCTGACACGGGGCGGAGGGGGGTTCTTTCCCTTTTTTTTTATTTTATTTTATTTTTTTTATTGCTATTTCGGAGCCAGCAACGCTAAATGCGCGGCTGACGATTCACAGTTTTGCCCAATGAACAGCGGATTGAGGCTCGGTAAGAATGAGGGATCTTTCTTCCTGTGCTTTAAGAACTGACAGTGAATGCATATTATGAAACTTTTAAATTTGGCTACTTTTATGATATCATAGATAACTCCAAATGCATTACATAGATGGATGTATGGATGGATGGATGGATAAAAATTTGGCAATACCGATAAAGTAATACGTATAAAAATTAATAATAATAAATAAAATATCAACAGACAATAAACCTAAAGATTGACCAGAAGGTAGAGAAATTAGAGAGAGAAATACACTGAACCTAAACAATAACAATGAACATTACATTTGTGGCAACATACACACACTGAATAAGCAAAATGGAAATACAATTTATAGAAATGCTGAAAAATTTCAAACCTCTTGATTTTTTGGGATTTTTTTTTCCCAAAAAATATAACGGGAATCGCTGTTTCATTTTCATGTTCTGGTGTAGTTGGTGTCTCCAAATCTTCTCCTCTCAAAGCAGACAGGGCCACCTCAGCAACGTCATTCCGTTCCCCTTCCCTCCTCCTCCTCCTCCTCCTCCTCCTCCGGCATCTTCGCTACTCTGCGCTATCGTCTCCATTCTTCGGTAGCGTTCCCTTATCTGGTTCCTCTGCCGGTCGGCCGCGGCGCATTAGATCTGCTAGGAGGGCCGCTGCTTGGCGTTCCCCCGTCTTCCTCCTCGGCCCCCACAATGGAGCGCTCAAAATGACGCTGATAGCTTCGCCAGGCGGCGCGGCACCACCGTCGGATGAAAAATAACATATTTGAAGCGCGCGTTACCGTCATAATAGAGAACGTTTGCATTCCCCTCACGGGGGAACGGATGCCACAGCACAGAAGAAACCCCGAAAACCCTTTATCTTTTGATGCCATTAACTTTTGTACTTGTGGGTTTTTTTTGTATCTGCAGCGCTGGCCGTAAGCAATTGGATGGTTGAACACCTCTCGCCCTCTCGCACAATGGATTTGAAATGAAAGAATGACTATAAGATTAAAATTCACACTCCAAGCTTTTGAGGCTATTATTACTATCCGTCCGGGATGGACCGTTTGAGATTCATAGCCCTTTTTTATGCATAGTCCCCTCTATTTTAGGGGGGTCAATGGTTTGAAGTTAACATTAACCCAAATAAAGTTGCCATAATTAATATGTGGCTGCAAATCCTTTGCCGAGACACGTCTTCCCTGGTGATGCTCTGCCTCGCCAGCTGCAGTCCGCCAGCTGCAGTCCGCCAGCTGCAGTCGGGTCTTGCTGTTCTTGAGGCTTGCTGTACCACGGGTTTGAACCCTCCGAGGTTCTGCCGGTGAAGCCTTCTCTCGATGGTAGCGTCATCAAGGCATCCGCGCCTACATCCCGAAGAGCGTTCTCGACCGCCTCACAATTGCAAAAGGGGTCTTTCTTCACCGTTTTAAGTATTTTTTTTTTCTGCCATCCATTTCAGGGGGTCTACCGGTGGCCGACTAATAATTTGCCAAACAGTTGATTGTGGCACACCTTGTGGTATTTTTCGTCCGTGATTCCGGTTATTTGCAGATTCCTGATCCGTACGGTCTGCCTTAGTGGCAATGACAGTTCTTGGGTTCAACGGATACATTTCCCACCCGGAATAATCTTAATATCTCTCGTTGGCAACTTAAGCGTGAAGTCACTATGAAACAACACACGCCAAACCCCAAAAAAACAGGGCAGGTGTGCGAATGGGCTGTAAATCCCAAACTGTTCACCCAACTTGGGTGTAAGTACTGCAGTCTGAACTTTAATCTCACAATTGTTTGATTGAATTAATTATGGTCATTTGTATGACTATACCATACAAGAGATACATAATACCTGATATCAACATAGAATACACAAAAGTTACCCAATGTGTAAAACATTTGAAAATGTCTTTACAATGCAAGTCCGTCACATTCAGATTTCAATATATTATAGAATCAATAGTCTGATGATCTGGGGCTTCATCATGAGTTTCTTTTTCGAGGCCTTCGCATGTGTGACGGAGGAAAGGGTGGGGTTATTCTCTTTGGGAACTTGCAGTACCTTCCCAAACCACTGGGTGAGCCACATACCGTACCCCAACCCCCCTCCCCTCCTTTGCAGCCTCCATAACAATTGTAATCTCTGCAACACCTCAGTTCAATACAAACAGCCTCCAGCAGCCAACGGTGTGGACGCGCGGCGGGATCAAAGCAGCGCGGGTGGATGCGGGGAGTCACGGCGGGTCGTAGCGCGCCGGAAAAGGGCCGCAGGGGGAATGTCATTTTTTATTTTTTTTTTCCCCTCCGAGAGTTTATCACCTCCATCGCAGGGTCCGTTTCCGACTCCGCTACGCCCTTGTAGAACGTAACGCTGACTTTGGCTCGATCTGTATGCGCTTTTGTGAAAAAAAAAACAAAAAAACGAGCCGTTTCTGTTAATACACATGCAAGTTGAGATTGGTCACGCTCGCACACACACACACACACACACACACACACACACACACACACACACTGAACCTCTCAGGCTGCTGACTGCTTTTGGAATTTTCTCCATCCTTCCTTCCTTCCTTCAGCTTTTACAACCTTGCAATCTCTCCCTCTATCTCTGTCTGTCTCGCTCTCGCTCTCTCTAATTCGTCTTGGTGCGCGTCCCGACGCAGGGCTGTGGTCGGGGCGGAGGCGGGGCTAGAGCGCATGTGATAAGGCGTTATGTAATGATGCCGCATTTTGGAATAACTCACCCAAATCGAACACACTCTCGCCTTTATCATGTAATAACACATAGTAATAATAATATTAATCATAATAACTCACCGAAACTGCTGTCTTCATGTAGGTCTCGATGAAATACCGCTTTGTTGGAACCTCCACAATATATAGTAACCGTGGCATTATGTCATGCGGCAAAATGCGGCATGACTCATAACGTATTGAGGTCCGGCTGTTTATCGCAAGTTATTATGTTAGTTCATATCAAATCTGGGTGTTATCACATAAAGCTTTAGTACATTTTGGGAGGTTATTTCAAAGTGTGGCACGTTATCACGTGCTGTTACACGCCACATGCATGGTAGGAGCACACTTTATCATCCTGTCAGTCGTCTCGGCAACTCATTACAAAGCGTGGCAAGTTTTTTACATAATGCATTGTTGCAGAGCCACATGGAGGTGAGTGAGAGGGAAAATGTCCTGCTTCAGCACCGCTCTTTCTCCAACGGGCAACAGCTAATTCGGGATGATAATCGAGGGAGGAAATTCTGGCGAAACTTAAAGGGCAGGAGCGTCCGTTAACACGCTCTCACGTTTTGTCACGACGCCTCCGGGGCCCCTCTGACAGCCGGAGTAGGGCGAAGGTCGGGCCCGCGGGGATGCCGGGGCGGTGGAGCAAGAGCGTCCGCCGTGCTGGGAGATCATCCCTCACACCGGGGCGGGCGTCGCGCGCGGCGAGGAGGTTAAACGTGTCCGTGATGGATGTCAACGCCTGCGAGGTCCTCGGCGTGGGTGGGTGTGCGGGCGGGGGAGGAGGAGGGGAGGAGGCAGGGCCGGTTGGCAGCAGCCTTTCACTGATGTACATTAGTCACCCAATGGAGGCTGACCAGGCCACCCAGGTTTCGTGAGGCATATAGCCAGCGAGAGATTGCTGTGCTGCCAGAGACGGTGTGATACAAAAAACGGTAAAAATGTATTGTAAAAAAAAAAAAAGAAAAAAGGAAAGCTCAACAAAAAACACTTAGCGAATTGCCTTGGCCCTCAAGGCACTTTACGAGACCGTGAAGCCGAGTGGTTGAGTCCATTGTCCCTGAAATATATTGTCGCCGTCGGTTATACACCATAGTTCATTCGGCACGCTCTCAATCTGACATGAAAGACCCTCCCTATTGAATGGTGGAAAGAAAGGAAAAATCGGCACCTGCAAAATATTGAAGGAGCAACCACAATTTTCACTGGATCTCTCTGTTGTGTAGGGATTCCGAGTCGGGCGATTTGGGAAGCTCGCCACCGATGCGCTTGTCACGCCGTCAGGCCACCGCGATGACAGATGGCCTGGTGGAGGGTTTCGATCTGCTGGAGACACACCAGTGTTCCGGCTAATGGACGGCGACTTTGCCTCGCTGCACCTCACGTCGTCCCCCACCCTCCGAACCACCACCCATAGCACTAAACGGAACAAACAAACAAGTGACATTATACTTGCCGCCACGCTTACTGTACTCACCACACATATCTTTCGTATGTAATGCATACATGTCAAAAACACACGCCAACATCGCACCTTGGCCAGAAGTAGCCACCGGCGGCCGTAATGTTGATGTGACCGCCAAAAGCAACCAACCGGCGCGACCATGAACCGCAGGGTTACGCACAATTTAGAGCTTCGGCAAATGCTTCAAAGGGAGGATATGAAAAAAATATATAAAATTTATAAAAGTAAGTATTTATGTAACTAACTCTTGCGGACGGTGTCGGCAAGCCCGGATCTACCGAAGGGGGCAATCTGGGCGCGAAAGGGCCCTTCCTGGATGAGAGAAAAAATATACATGTGCTCCACCTATGACACAAAGCTCGACCCATTCTCTTGATCTTGATAATTATCCTCTCAGAATGAATTAAAAGTTGCTTCCAAGGAAATGAATTATCGTGATGGATTGTTTTACCGGTGAGATGGCTGCGCAAGCGGTGACTGGTGAGCGAATATTCCGCGTCGCCACTTTGCCGGTGTCCGGTGCTTCTCCCCCCGTCTGGAGAGATCCTCAAAAGGAAGAAAAGAAGTCGCTGTAGAACCCACTTCCAGGTCGTTCTGAAGTGGGCTTTCCTTCCTTCTTTCTTTCTTCCTTGGTTCGGTTCAGTTCGGTTCAGACATTGGACGAACCGAGCGGCGGTGCGGTGTGCGCTTCAGACACACCTGTTACCTGGGGTGGAGGGCCCGTCCCGGAGGCCCGCACCTGCCGCCTCGATAGCGACTCGCCAGTGATGCTGTTATGAAGAGCTCTCCCACTGTGATTGTGATTTTAGCAAGAAGACGCTTCCTGTCGCAGTCCAATCCAACCCGTGTCGTTGTGTCCGCGTTCCTCAGCAGATCTGATGTACACGGTGGAGCTGGCCGGAGGGCTGGGCGCCATCCTGCTGCTGCTGATCTGCCTGGTGACGCTCTACAAGTGCTACAGGATCGAGCTCATGCTCTTCTACCGGACCCACTTCGGCAGCGAGGACATCGACGGAGGTAAGGCCAGATAAGAACCGAGTTCCACCTCGTCCACTGTAATCCAGTTAAGTGTTTGTAATGCGGCAGAACTAAACGCCCAATCAGCCTAATCCAGAATTGTTTCTGCCCGTAGTACTTAACAACTGTATGGTACTTAACTACTAAGTACATTTTTTCCAGTATCTTGAGTTTATTACCGAGTTCATCTTCAGTCTATTCAGTTTCGGAGACTTCCATTATTCCACCACAGCGTTTCAAAGCTCGTCAGTGATTCATCAGGTCCGTGGCAAGAATTTATTTACGGTCATAAAAACGACGTGTGGACAAGCGGTCGTCTTGGCCGCTGGCTGCCAGCGGAGGGGACGGAATCGGGCCCTGAATTAAGAATTTTGACATAAAAACACATCCGGAAACACACTCGGCCAGCCCGCACACCCAAAAACGCACGGTCCGGTTGTACATACCGAACGCGCGCTCCGACCATCCTCTGTGGAGCTAATGCCTCCGACTCCTCCAGGGGGGCAGTAGAGGAACACACGTCCGGTTCGGAGGATCGATCCGGCGCGTAGAGCCACGACTGCAACAATCGCAGACAAACCTGACAGCTCTTGAGGAATGTGCCGCCTGGTACTTGTTATTCCCGAGAAGTGGAAATGAATAAATAGCGGGTGGGGTGCGGAGGAGGTGGGGGAGAGAGCGGAGGGTACCTTTCTAAAAAATGAATGTGTGTGTGTTAACGAACAGGTTCCACCACTCACCAGAGACTCTGGTATTTAATGCATTTAAATGAATGTAAATGTAAGGGATTGTAGAGATTTGGGGAGGCTCTACGACGGTTTCTGATGAATTGCCACAGCTCCCCCTCGCGGCGGCGATCGGTACTGCAACTGGGCCCAAGGTGCGTTTGGTTGTCCCGGATTTTTTTTTATTCCCCTCCTCGGGATTTGTGGCTCTCCGCCCTGACCGGCCTCCGGAACTTTTAAAATTTGATCGACGAGGAGACGCACGCGGCAGACGGGATGCGTTTGATTCGATCGGAGTTGGCGGGGAGATCCTTTTTGCCAAAGCGCCATTTAGCATCTCGGCAACCCGAGGCGCTTTCGCGATCAAGCCCAAATTTTGGAACGTCACGCGCTGGGGGAATGCATTCCGTCAAACATCTCCCGGTAAACAAATCAAAGCGAAAACCGCGGTGCCAGACCAAAACAAACAAAAAATAATTAATTCATTCATTTAAACAGTAACTCTAGGTTCTTATGCTTGATAGTTACAAACGGATTGGTCCCAGATTGAGAATGCATCAAACTAAGACAAGGAGTGTTTTAATTGGACTCCCACTAATGAGTCTCCCAAGCATCACGTCTGGAATGAATTCATCGGCAATGAAATTAGTGCACGGGGGACGGGGGACTGGTATTCTGGTGAGAGAGAGAGAGAGAGAGAGAGAGAGAGAGAGAATTTCAAAGGAAATACTTATCCTTTTCGCTCTATTACATTTCTAAAACACGCTGAAAAAAAATCGAATCGGATTTTAGTCATGGGGTTCACAAAAAAAAAAAAATAAAAAAGCTTTAATTTGTTAAGTAATAATAGTTTTGAAAGAAATATAGACTTTAAAAAAGCTTCCCATCCGGCCCCGGAATCTTAATGAATTTGGAAAATGCGAGTAGGAGGAAGATGCGGTTCCGGTGTTTAGGATATCTGAGCCCGGGAACCAGACCGGCCTGCAGCTCATGTCTCATTTGCTCTGCAGAATACACCCGGCCGCCATCCCATTCGAGCGGATATCCACCCGACCTTGCCAGGGCCGCGCCGATCCCACCCGCTCATCTAATATGGGGCGGGTTTGACGCGACAGCCATGCGGAGGAGAGCCGCTGAGGCATTTCTGTAAACAACCAACAATCGGCCGTAAATTCTCTAAAAAGCTTTTGTTGATGAGAAGGACGTGTTGGCCGCACTCCGGGATTTGGTAAAAGTTCAATTTAACCGACTCACTCGCTCAGCGCCACGTCACACGTTTTCGTTGCCCCGATTGGTTGTAGGTCGATCCGATTGCGTCCGGAGACATTTTGGTCCGCGCCCGTCGATGACGCCCCTCGGAGACGGAAACTGAACGTAGAGATAAGATGCCGGGCTGAGGATATCTAGTAGCGCTCACCGATTATCTTATTTTCATCGTCATCACGATATGAACATGCGTGATAAACACAGAGCAAAAGACTGCCTGAAACGTGATGAAAATTATTAGTATTATTATTATTATTATTATTAATAAATAAAATGTTCTCCAAAAGCTCCAAAAGCAGGAAGTGATGCGCTCATAGGAACTCGGAAAAACTCGGATGTGATGCTGCGTTCATGGGAAATCAGAAAATTGTAAATCATGTTGTTTTCCCTCTGGAGTTTTTTTTTTATTTCAAGAGATGTTTTTGTTGTGTTAAGAAGAAAATATTTTAAAGGGAGGAAGGGAAATTAGCTTAGGAGAGGGATGGTAGCTCAGGAGGTAGAGCTGGTCGTCTAGTAATCCAAAGGTCGCTGGTTCGATCCCAGCCTCCTCCTGCTAGCATGCTGTAGTGTCCTTGAGCAAGACACTTAACCCCTAATTGCTCCTGATGGCTGCGTCCGTCGGTGTTTGAACAATTGTAAGTCGCTTTGGATAAAAGCGTCTGCTAAATGTAAAATGTAATGTAATGTAAATTAAACTTAATTTTTTTTATAGGGTTAGTTCTCGGCTTACCTGTTTTTTAGATTAATGCTCTGTTTAATTGGATGGGTATTCATGTCCAATTTGCTCAATAAAAGCATGTTCAAAATGATTATTTAATTTCTTTATTCAGTGGGCATAGACTATTCATTGTTTGGGGTCTATGTTAGGAGTGTACCTATTAAAGCAGAAAGACAAATGAACTATATAGATAACATGCACACTTGTCGCAAGTCATTTCTCCATTAAAGCTGCGCTTTTCCCACGTCAACTTTCTGCTTTGGAATCTTGAGAGTGACAGATTTGCTTGCCTGACAAATAATTCTCATTATTCTTCCTGCAAACATTTTCCACCAATCAGGACACTCCGTAATATGGTCAAAACCTTCGATGGAGACAGCTCCCCAAAAGTGAAGCTAAAATATCTCGATCGCTCCCTAGTGGCTGACTGCAGTATAGGTGTTAGGAGTCTGTTCACGCTACACCGCGTTCCAAATTATTATGCAAATTGGCTTTAAGTGTCCTAAACATTTAGTGTTTTGTTTTTCAATTAAACTCATGGATGGTATTGTGTCTCAGGGCTCTTTGGATCACTGAAATCAATCTCAGACACCTGTGATAATTAGTTTTCCAGGTGAGCCCAATTAAAGGAAAACTACTTAAGAAGGACGCTCCACATTATGAAGCAGGCCACAGGTTTCGAGCAATATGGGAAAGAAAAAGGATCTCTCTGCTGCCGAAAAGCCTCAAATAGTGAAGTGCCTTGGACAAGGTATGAAAACATTCGATATTTCAGGAAAACCATGCCATATATGAATATATAAGTGCATCTGTACATATTATATACAGGTACATATGTATTAAGGATGCAACGGTACAGTAGGCCTACGGTAATGGGCCACGGTTTCGGTATCTTTATATTCAAGAAAAAATAAATAAAACAATTTAACAGGTACCAATTTTTTTTTTTTTTAATATAACTTGGGGGGAAGGGGGGGTAACGGAGGTTCAAGTTCATTGGAGGGTTATCATAATTTGCATGAGGTCATCTGATTGTAGGGGAGGCGTCCAGGACGGTGGGTAATTGGCCCCGGTGTCTGGAGCGCGGTTCCCAGGGGGAGCGGGGAGAGAAGCGGAGAGAGGGAAGTGAGGCGACCGCCCGGTGCGAGCGGAGGCGAGAGAAGGAGTGTCTGAAGAGAAGTTCGTCTTGAAAAGGGACACGCCATCCCCGGGGGGGGGGGTTGTTTTCCAACCGGACACCTCAACCCCAGTGTACTTGCAAGCCTCGCGGCAGGCAATAAAGCCAGCTTTGGCTGTCCACGGAGGTTCTGCCTGCGTCTCCTTCGTTGTGTCCATCTGGTCGACCCCGCCAAGCGGCACAACATCATTTAAATATGAGCTACGACTATAATTGTTGAAATTGTCACTGGGACGTGTTTGTACTGTGTAACTTCTACGTATTACATATACTGTATGTTTGTTCTTTGCAAATCCGACGGCAGCTCCATGTCTCCGGTACACTGTGGGCTCATATAAAACACATTTCATTTGATTGCACTCTTTCCAAAAACATTTCCATGTGTTTTTATTTTGTCTTTCTTTAAGACAGGCAGGCGTAGCCGCACGCCGTAGAAAAATAAATATATACCTCTTGTGCAAACGTTGAGAAATGCCCTGCGCTGACGTGGCCAGTGGAGCTGCAACAGTGGATTAACGTGGATTCAATAGCCAATACGTCCGGTGGACTTCTAACCGCAGGGGCACACCGAACGGGTCGATAACGTTACGTGAACCGTTGCATCCCTAATGCTCTGTCTAAGTACAAGTACTTTCGCTTTTAATACTTTAAGTACATTTTACAGCAAGTACTTACATACTTTTCGTCAAGTAGAAATGCCACTGCGGTGCTTTCGCTCTCACATTGGAGTCATTTTGCGTCAGGCTCTTTGCACTTTGACCTCAGCAGCAGCTCCCAGTCCTTCTCCCATCACCGACCGAGAGGGGCGGAGCAGACGGAGGTGGAGACAGGGCGATGGACGCAGTCGGATGAGCGGGGAAACAGAGAGGAGCGATTGTTCCGAGGCGAACGCTTTCCTCTCCGCCGTTCCTCCCTTCCCATCCCGGCCCCCGCTTAACTCTGACAGCTGCTGCATCACGCGTTTAAACGGAAGTCATTATCGCCGGCTGCATCGGGCTCGGGGCCCCGAAAAGTGGAGCTTTGCCATCGTATGTAGGCGGCCAACCGTTGTGTTGGGGTGTGGGGAGAGATGTCGGGCTTTGAACCCAGCGAGGTCTCCTTAATTGTCCTCAGTGGGGGGAGGGGCGACTAGGAAAGTCGCTGTATTACACATGGGCCTCTTTTTGTTTAATTCAAAGGAAATACATCTATAATAAAAGACACTGTTTTTATTCGCTTTTGTTTGGAGAAATCGGGAAACTGGAAGAGAGATGGCTTCGAAAACCTTATTTTTCTCACCTTCTCATTGGGTGAGAAATTCTGGGGGAGCCAGCCGGTTGTATCAGGGTGGTCAGCCGATGCTGCATTCAAGGGAAACGTGGAAAATTGTAACTCGTTTTAGACGCAATGCTGATTAACAAAATTGTCAATGATTCGGTCCAGTGTTCCTTTCCTGTTCCACAATGGAAGATCAAACTGCTGGTTAAGGTCATACACCGGGGAAAGACACTCGCCGTTCGCTGTTTATTGAAAGCCTATTAACATTACACGTGTCACTTGTCCAAATTTCACCAAATTCGACACCGCACGTCCTTGGGTCCCCAGCAATACACCCGCAAAGTGTGAAGGAGATCGGATGAACGGTTGTCGAGATAATCTAAGGACATACATGCGGACAGACAGAGATTCCTTCCTTCATAGTCAGTCTAGTGCATGCACGTTCAGAATGTAAGACTTTCTAAGACATTTGAATGGCACAGTTCAACAAAATGCAAATGATTTAGTCCTGGGCGTGGTTTTTTTTTTTCAAACTGTTAAGCTTTTTTTGATGCTAATAGTCTGTAGACCAGGGGTCTCAAACTCAACTTACCTGGGGGCCGCTGGAGGTAGAGTCTGGGTGAGGCTGGGCCGCATCAACTCTTCCACAAAGAAAGGGTTTCAAGTATTCCAAAAAAAGAGTAAAACTTTTCCCTTTCCTATTGCAACACTATGCTATCTTTATTAGGTCACTGATTACGCTTGTTGAGTCCGCCCACTTCCTAAATCCTCTGTACAGGACATATCACATATATGTGACAGGAAATATTTTCCTTCCACTTAGTGTCACTCCGGAATCACGTTTCAACCAAGTGACTAACGCGTTGGCTAACTTGTCAACAAACACCACCGGAAGCTGTCACGAGCCTGAGCTATGGGAGCCCATAAGTGATCAAAAAAATAAAATAAAACACCCAGGGAAACGACTCTGCAAAAAGGTGCGTGTGAGAAAAACGCGCGGGCCACGCTAACACTTAACTTTGATGTCAAGTAGGGGGCCAAAAAATATCGTCCCGCGGGCCTCAACTGGCCCGCGGGCCGCGAGTTTGAGACCCCTGCTGTAGACCAATCCTCACCATGACAAAATTCCTCGTAAATTCCTCGCGAAAATGTTCTTGCCCTCTTTCCAGAACCACACACACAACAGGATTAAGTTTGAGAGGAAGTGAAATTATGGCTTCTTGCCTTCGGTGCAAATCCATCGACCGAGCTGTTTCAGTCAGTATCAAATGAGTATTGTTAACAAAATTTACAAAATTACTACAAAACTCCAGCTATATTGCTCACCATGCTGCATTACCTTTTTTGTGTATTTGTATATTAACACTCACTGCCCTTTGCCATGGCCACCTAGGAGCCCAAATACACCGAGCGACAGGGGGTCACACATTCCGAGCTCTCCAAATCACGCTTGGACACGAAAACACACGTGAGAAGTGGGATCGGAAACGACGCGACGCCATGCGCAAACTCGGCATTAATGTGGCTCGGGGCGATGATGGTGGAGCCAAGTGTTTGGAGCTCATCAGTGGCCGACCGTCAATAAGAATGCCATCGTTGTCAGATTTCCTTGACGAAATCTTGAATATATGATGTTTCACTTGCACATTTTTGTATGTGTGTATATACAGTACATATTTGTACAGTATGTGCATATATCTATGTGCGTATAAGCATAGATGTACAGTTTATGCGTATGTTTATATAAATGTATATATTGAGTGATGAGACCTTTTGAACTCTCTTGGGGAAAAACAGAAAATGTTATTTCAGTTAAATTTTATATATTAACAGTACAATATTTTAGGCAAAAATATATATATTTTACATACATTTCTTACATTCAATTTGTTAATTTACCGCCACTGTGTTAAAAAATGGCAACTTTTCATGTGTGTCATCATTGAGTATAAAATCACAGACATTGTGTCTTGAAATTAAGTCACGGAAAATAGGTTTATGAAAATGACTCTCTGGGAACTCAGCGGAGGGGGGACCAGAGACGTCCTGGAGCGCCGAGGCTCGTCGCCGCACTCCTCCACAACAAGTTGAAAAGTTCAACCTGTAACTGCGGGCTGCTGTGCCATGTGCATGCATATTATACTGCAAGCGGTTCCCTTGTGTGTGTGTGTGTGTGTGTGTGTGTGTGTGTGTGTGTGTGTGTGTGTGTGTGTGTGTGTGTGTGTGTGTGTTGGGGGGACGCTGCACCTGAATTGCCCAGTACCTCTGCGGGGGTGGGGTGATGGGGGGGCTGGGTCGCCCATCCAGCCTTCCATCCCCATACTTCTCTCATCCCCGCCCACCCCTCTCTCTCTCTCTCTCTCTCTCTCTCTCTCTCTCTCTCTCTCTCTCTCTCTCCCCTTCTCGCTCGCACACTTTGCAGACGGGTGAATCAGCCACACTGAAATAGCTCTTGATCCGCCCACACTGCTTTGTGTTGAGAGAGAGAGAGAGAGAGAGGGGAGGGGGAGAGAGAGAGACAAAGATAGACATAGAGACAAAGAGAGAGAGAGACAAAGAGAGTGAGAGAGAGACACACAAAGAGAGAGAGACAGAGAGAGACATATAGAGACATAATGAGAGACAGACAAGGACAAAAGAGAGAGAGAAAGGGACAGAGACAGAGACAGAGATGGCCAGAGTGTGCAGAAGATGTATCACCAGGACTGTGTATGAATCCAGCTCCTTTCTTTCTTTCTTTCTTTCTTTCTTTCTTTCTTTCTTGTATGGCTGAGTAGGATCCCGGGATTCTGTTGTACACCTGGTGATTAGGCATCCACCGTAAAATGAATGGCACATCGTTTGAAAAAATTATGAACCGGACCCCTCGTTCGTTTGATTGGGGTTGGTGTGACGCACCGATCTGGTCAACCTATGTCAAATGCCTTCGCGTTTTTGTTTTTTTCGCCTTGGACTTTAATTTTGTCCTCGGTGGTTATTTCCAGTTTGTGATTTGAAGATTCAGCCGTTCACCCATTGTTTTGCCGGAGTGACTCCAGATGCCTGAGTCAATTCAAAGATTTGTTCGCTACGAACAAATCGTTTGTGAGTCTTGCGTCCTTGCCTTTTAGACGGCCATAATAATAAGCACAGTTCTACATGTTGCGGACTATTTCAGTTTTAGTGGTTAACAGGATGGCGGTCTGCCATTGGACTATGTCATTGTAAATACTGTGAATTGGCAGGAAAAAAAAAAGGTTGGAAAACGTTTCCCCTCTTCTCGACGGACAGATCGGCTGATTGATTTGTTGGCACACTTGCCACGGTGCCAAAACGCTGTGCTCGTCAAGCCATGTTGACCTGTATGATATCGGTGACTCGGCGAGTCCAATTTGAAAATTGCTCTCGATGTGATTTGAACCGAGCTCGTGGTACATGTGGCAGACTTGTCACATAATGCTGATAACATCGCCCCCGCTCGGGCATCCACGGCAGCCGGGCCGTCCTGCAGCGGGGATCGCCCCCGTCGTAGCCCCTTCCAAAGGTCTCTTGCTCATTTCATCCAAGGGGGAGTTTTTTTTTTTCCTCGCCCGGATTGAGGTTGAGACCTGGGGATGAATAACGATTTCCGAGGGACGTGTGGACCGGTGTCGGTGCAGCCCTTTGAGACTGTGCTGTGATTAAGAGCTGTTGAAATAAAGTTCACTTGACTTGACTTGCGAACCGGTCGCTTAACCGGCCGGCGCCTTCGGCCCGCGGTGAACTTTTTAGCGCCCTTTAGTAAATATTGTACGCCCCTAAATACTGAGCTCAAATCCTTCCCACCGTCTGCGCTGTTCTCCCATCGCGTCTTTTCTGTCGGCCCACCTCTCTTCCTTCTCCAGTTTTTCCCCATAAAAGACCACAAAACAGCTTCCTGCCTCTCTTCTAGACACGGCGGGCTGAGCGCTGTGCTCGATCCAGGAGGATAATGAAAAGCGGAACGCAGAATCCCCTCGCACGCCGCTGACGCCTCCACCTGAGACACGCAGATCCAGCCGGCCGTCATCCAGTCCCCGTCTAGGGAACCAGCCTCCCACTTATTATTCCCATCCGTTCCTTTTTTTTTTTTTTTCCCATTCCTTCCCTTTTTACCGCCCCGTCTCCTCAGGTCTTTGCAGTGGGGTAAGGGACATTAAGAGTGAACCGTTTAACTCTGTTCCCCCTCCACCCTCCTTGTCATCAATCACGCCGAAACCGTCATCAATCACAGAATTTGTTTGCGCCGTGGAGCCGTTGCCATTGGCTCGCGCGGCGGGTGAAAGCCGGCTCGGCCCAGTGGACGGTGCCGATGCTAATTTGTGTAGAGGTGCTGTTTGTGAGTTTGGGATGGAGGCCATGGCCGCAAAGCCAGAGACGGGCGTAGCGCTCAGTCTGTTGGGGTGCTGCTAATGGACATCTTAATGGTCACACACACACTCTATAAACGTTCTATTTTCTATATTCTAAATTCTAATAAACTAGAAGATTGAGGTTTCTGGGCCAAACAGGTCTGGGGGCCTCCCAGGGGTTCTTCAAGAAGTTCCAGGGGGCCCCCAGAACAATTATTAATAGTTAAAAGTGAACATTATTTCATTTTGCACCAGTAGAGAATGTCCAGTGAGGAGTGTTTTGATCATAGCTTGACTTCTATCTCGCTAACCATAGTTCTGACAGAAAACTCTTTACACTAATTTAAAATGATATTTATTTATTGTGCATCTTTTGAGGTCGGCGTCTGGGCTCTACTGCCTGTCACTCCTGGCGAGGTTTACAGAAAACATAGGCGTACGTAATGAGCAACATATGGAGGAGTCGTGAGCCCAAATCCCCTCGTTTGATAGAAGAGTAGAGCCCAACAGGAGGATGCAGGGGAGGTGGAGGGAGCGCAGCAAAGCAGGTAGGGCAGTAGGGACCGGCCACTTATGGCCAAATAAGGACATGGAGGATGTGGCGCCGTCAAGTTGTCTGACAGCACTAGCCCCGCAAGCTATGCATCATATACTGTAGGTGTGTAACTTTGGATTAAATCATATTTAACAATGAAAAATCTTCTCAGATTGGGGTGCTAGAGACTAAATCTTATCAGAGTGGGGGTACGTGGCCTAATGTGTATGAAATTGAAGGTCCTTGACATAAATCACGACGCTCGACGACCCCTTATATGAAAATATAAGAAATCCCCAAATGCTTTTTTTTTTTTTTTTGTAAATGTTGACTCGTGCAGCATTTGAGGGCAAATTCAAAGGACCGCGGAGAAAGACGCACAGCTGTTGTTATTTTTTTGATTGTTGTTGTACATAACCTCTTTACTCCACCAGGTCTGCACAAGAGAGACCCTGGGCCGAGGCGGCGGCGTCGGAGCACATCACAAAACAGTTGCAGACAAACATAACATATACAACACATATTACACTCGCTCAGAGGAAAACAAAGTGTGAGATTTGTCTGCCTTGCCTCATGGACCGCAATATCTGTGACCCTTCACCTCTCTTGGTGCTCGCCTGCGGATAACAAGCGCCGACACAAACTTTTCTCTCACTCTCTCAGATGTGCTCTTTAATTCTATTATTTTTTTTGTTGTTTTTTTCTTTCATTTCTTTTGGAACTGAGTCATCTGTACGAGAAAAAAAAACCCCATTTACAGTTATTTTAATCCAGCCGCATAAAAATCAACAGAACACAAACCACGACGTACCATGGCATAACTCCAAAACAAGTGCTCGTTGTTTACTGATAACAGGAGTCAATTCTTGAATATTATTATATCATACATATTTATCTCATGTATGAATATCAGAATAATATTGAAATACACAAAAGGAGTTTATGTTTTTTCATCCTGGTATTTATGTTAAAATAGCCCCAATCGGATACCCACGAAAAAGCGCTGGGTCGCATATCGGAGGAGAAATAACAAAAGTCCGAATCCGATCTTATCCGACCCTCTAACAAGTATCCAAGGAACGCTTTGGCAGCATTGCTGTCGCAAGGCAACGTAAACAGGAGTGAATCTCGTCTTTCCAGGCGATACCAACAGTAGCCCATGCGGTTACCATGTACGTTGTACGCCACCATAACAACAAGGATATGTCAGCCGTACGTCATACAGTCGCACTTTGATCCAACAAATGCGCCCTCAGCATGCTGTATAACATGTGTACATCAAGTGATCCAAGCCACTTTCCTCTTTTCCGATTTTCTTTCCCCACTCCTCCTCCCCCTCTGGTGTTGCAGACAACAAGGACTATGACGCCTACCTGTCCTACACCAAAGTGGACCCCGACCAGTGGAGCCAGGAGACCAGGGAGGAAGAGCGCTTCGCCCTGGAGATCCTACCCGACGTCCTGGAGAAGCATTATGGGTATAAACTCTTCATTCCAGACAGGGACTTGATCCCCACAGGAAGTAAGCCCTCTCTTCATGGCGATCTCAACTTGTGTGGAATGTTTATTTTTTTTTCTTCTGTGTTCCCCGCTGATGTGGCTGCCTTCCCCTCCTCCCCCCGCTGTCGTCACTCGTGTCGGTGTCGGTGATACGCCTTGTTTGCCGCCGCCGTTGTTGTTGTTGTTGTTGTTGTTGTTGTTGTTGTTGTTGCATTTGTGTCGTGTCGTGACCTGATGTGGCGTGACTGACACCGCCCAGAGATAACCGAGGCCCGGGGTAAATCGGGGGGCATGCAAACGCGTGCCGTGGTTAAATTGCAGTCGTTACAGTGCAAGCGACGCCCGCCACGGATGACGCCTAAGTCTTAACCGTCCAATCACAGCCCCTTGCAAAGTTGCACGGCGTGGTCGCCTTGATTGAGAGAGTCCTTCTGCTGACGAACTCTTCAACCACGGTCTTGCAATTTGGTGTTTCTTCCGACATGGGCTCATCACTTCTTTGCTCCAGTCGCACATCCACCGGCCACCTGAACCAGCGTAAACGTGTCTCTGCGGTAACGCCGTGATTGCATTGTAATGATTGCATTTAAATGCGGCGCCGATCCCTCCCCATATAATAACCATGAACCAGGAGACCTTGCAATTAAGACCCCGCCCCTCATGGCAGCTTTACTGCGGCAAGGGAGACTTCAACTTTTGCTAGAACACTGCCTTCAATTTCCTCGTCATATTATCTTCTCTGTGTGGAATGGCTTCCACTTTAATCATAAATGGGTTTCGCTGATTTCTGAGGCAACCTTATGAAAACGAATGAATAATGTACTGTGCAAAATATTTCCAATAAATCGTTTGTATGATAGTGTAACACAAATTAAAGCAAACAAAAAATGATAATAATGGTAAGATAGATAGATGAGCACATACTGTTTGCCACACTGTACACCAATCATCTTTTTTTTTCTCCCTATTGTCCAATCCCCGCGGCAATACTTGGATCTCAGAAACACCAGCCATCTGCTCGGGTTCTTCCAAAATCCATGCCGTTGTTAAGATCTTGGCTCCGTTAAGCAGCGATGGTTTTGTTGAAGCCCCCGTAAAAGCCGGTCTTCATATTGCGTCGCTGATTCACTGTATGCATGACACGGTGATGGTGTCCTTTCGTCGCCATGATGACTGATGGAGTCGGCAAGGTAGTTCGGCGGGTTCTACTACGGTCTCGTGCAACCAGTCGGCCTCGATGTTCACGGTGCGTGGGCCTACAACATTCTGAGCAATCTACTCAAAGCAGCAAATGTCTGCTATACTCTAGAAATGACTGAAGCCTGACACCCTCTCACATCTAAAGACAAAGTGGCATTAGTCAGTGAGATTTTAGTCACACACTATACGATTTTGCAAAGACTGGGTCATTATTTTGCAAGACTACAACTAGATTCCTTCTGAGATTATTTCCCATCCTGCTCTTGGTGGAAATCTAGAAACATTTTTCAAGATTCAAGAGGTTTATTTGTCGCATGCATATACATACGTTCATACATATATGCAGCGAAATGAAGATTATGCACAATAGTTACTAAACCGAACATAATAGCTAAGCTAGTTCCTACCATGAAATAAATGAAATGTAGTATTTCCCACATGAGATACTGTCTCTGATGTGCAGGGAACAATTATACTGTGAATAATATTCAGGAAGCTACAGTATTAAAAAAAAACAACATAGTTTTCCCGCTCAAAAATGTGTTTTATGTCCACATAGTGACACAAAATTGGTTTGACATTTATGAAATACTTACACTTGACAACTACTTAAAATATGTTTTTGCTGTTGTTCAACTGAGGCTTTATTGAAATAGTGCTTCATTGCATTCGTTCAACTTTATTATTGAGAAACCTCCCACTCAGCTGCAGCTTCTCACTGTGCTTCAGTGCTGTCCAACTGGGAAAAGCTTAAATAGCTTGAGTATTTTGAATGACATCGTCACATTTTGACCCAACTACAAACATTTTGAGCCTTTTAAAAATGTAACTTTAAATCTCCTTTTTGAAAAAGGGATGCTCACGTCATAGTCCCACGTGTCTTATGCTGCGGTCAGGCCGCCGGTGACGGAGCCGCAGCACGAAGCCAAGTGTCTCGTCGCCAGGTCTCTGTGCCGCTGGCTTTTGTGAGCGTGTCGTCTCAAAATCGACTTTTTGTTGTGTGCCCGCTTCAAACCTCTCTCCCT
Source organism: Zeus faber (assembly GCF_960531495.2). Taxonomy (NCBI): domain Eukaryota; kingdom Metazoa; phylum Chordata; class Actinopteri; order Zeiformes; family Zeidae; genus Zeus; species Zeus faber. Next base: position 39,872,557 of record NC_137189.1, read on the forward strand.
TTCCATATTTAATATACATTATATAGGTAAATGGTGCCGTGTGTCGTTTTCTTTTTTATTAAAATGGTGCAGCCGTTTACTTAGCAAAATAAATTACCTCTCTAATAAAATACAGAACTGTTTTTGCCGTCCATCCCTTAAAATACAGAATTGTCCATGTTGGAGAAGCATAAAATGACCTGCTCCGTATTTTATCGATATTTTAACGGACGTTTTTCATAAAAAATTAAACAGCCCAATCATGAACAATTACGCGGTGGTCCTGATGTCCATATTCCACGGATCAGCGCCAGTGACAGCATATCTTCCCTTGGCGCCCCAAGCAGCTCGTCTGCATAAACGTTGAATTCTGCTCAACGTGCGCACGGATGAAGCCGAGCTCCGTTTGAAATGCACTGCAGCCCGTCCCTTTTCAGCCCATGTGTACCGGCGCTGTGACCGTACGGCTAGCGTGTTTTAGTAACAGTCATATCACATTTAACTCAAAAGTATAATTGCCACAGTAAGACCAGAGCGTAACGTTGGCCGCAGCAGGTTGCCAGTAGGAAGTGTTAGTTAGTTAGTTAGTTAGTTAGTTAGTTAATGTAGCCAATGGAGCTGATTTTGAGGAAGTGCAAATGAAATCCTGGAAAACCTGATAAACTGTACAGTTTGTAAGTTTCTTTCTGGTATAACATATAAACACTATTTTGTGAGTTTCCCGGTTTTGAATAGGAGGTTTGACATGTTTTCTAAGGGTTTAAACATTTGCCCCATTGGACCACATTCAAGCACAGTGAGAAGCTCCAGCAGAGTGATACGTTTCTCAACGGCACAGTGTGCTATAAACGGTTTTAAATGATGGCAACCAACATTTTTATATATACAACCGCAAACCTATGTCACCTGTAATAAGCTATACTTTTAAAGGTAATCCTCTCCCTCAGCCCCAGCTCTTTTGCTGTACAGCCGTTCGAAAGGCTCTTCATATTGAAATAAGTAATTGAACTTTTGGGGGGAAAAGATGGCTGAATTGGTGTCCGAGAGGAGGTCTCTGCAGTCATTGAGCAGCCCTTAAAGGACAACTCCCGTATTTTCTCAAATTCTCCGATCAAATGGTGAGCCAACCCAAAGTGATGCGGCGGAATCAGAATCTCTGAAGTTGACCCCCCGGGGGCCCACACACCCGAGCCACCCCCGAAGGGGTCGAGCTTTTCCAAAGGTGCGAGTTAACGCTCGCCCGTCCGGGGCCGGAGCGTCCCGGGCGAGGTACACGCGCCCGACCCGGCGACCGCGCGCTCTTGCGTGACGACTGGCCGGGGAGGGGAACCCGAAAACGAGACGAGGGTGCGATCCGGCTCCCCCCCCCCCCCCGCATGACTCCGCGCTGCCGCCTCCACCCAGTGCGTGCCGAGGAGCTTCCGTGTGCATGGGCGCATCCGTGTTCCGCCACTTTTTGTGACCCACCCCCGCCCCCCCCCCCCGCCGCCTCATCCCCCGATTAACTCATCAGACCTATCGGATGAGTTTGATACCGCCATTATGTGATTAGCCTGGGTTTGCAGCCGCCCGCCCGTCTCCTGCACTCCGCCATTACTAATTACGTCCCCAGCCTCCATTGCAATGGCGGGGAGCCAAGGTTGTTTGCCGAAATCCCTATGCAATGATTATGTGATTGAGTGATTGCGGGGGTGGGGGGCTGTTGTAACGTGGGACCCGTAGCACGGAAGCAAAAATGTGTGTGTGGGGGGGGGGGGGATTGGGGAATTGAGATTTGTCTAAACCCCGCCTGCCGCTTATTATCTGAGCTTCAAGGCGGCGACCGCTTTCACCAGTGACAGACTATAAATAATAGGTCACTGTTAAACTGACGGTCACTTACACTGCGGTGATGAATTTCTCACCGTGGTCCCCGTAGTTGCCTCGGTTAATAAAAACCTGGCGAAAAATGATTTCGAGGTTCTTTCTCTTTTTTTTGGGGGGGGGGGGGGGGGGTTCTGCTACGCGTCCCACATTAAACTGGAATAAACTGGTCCGTGCAATTAGCGTTAAACACCCCGGACTAATTAACGGAGTAACGCGGTTTATGCCAGATCCTTATCCAGAGCTGTGATTTGATGCTTTTATTTTTTTGTTTGTTTGTTTTTCTCCCACCTCGTACCGTCTTCTGATCACACTTTGAAAATCAATATCTATGTCTAGGTTTCACCAATGATCATTTCCAGGATGACACAAGACTACTTAGAGGTACTTTGTTCTTTTTCTTTCAAAGCCGTTATGTTTTTGTCGCGCAAGCCGTGCCCACCTGTGATGATTTCCCCGATCGAGTTATCGATGCGTTGAGCAGTCGCTGTCGCCCTTTTGTTCCCCGTACCGCGCACACACACACACACACACACACACACACGCCGATTTCATGGTGAGGAGACCGGTCCAGACCAGATACAGTATTTCAGACACAGTATTGACCTTTACAACCTTTTTCAAAATGTCAAACCTTGTTGCGTGCGTTTTACGCCATCGTGAAACTCGGGGAACAAAACGATTTGCTTTCGGCTGCGAGTCCGATTGACGGCCCCGTTACAGCCTTTTGTTCGGCACGTTTGTAAATCATCTCAGCGGATCCAACTGACGAGAGAAGACCGAGATCTCGCTTAAATCCGGTGACGTCACAACTTTATCGCTTGGCTTCAGCGGTGGGATCCTGCCCCTAGTGGCCGCCGGAGGAATTTACTTTACTTCCACAAAAAATAAAAACGAGATTTATTGATGGTGAATATGGTGACATCCAACGTTAAAGTTAATAGCGTCGCTATTTAATGTCGCTTCCGGTCGTCGTCACGTGAGTTGAAAAATTTCGATTGTGTCCCGGAGCCCTGATCGGACGCGGAAATTCCACACCGCCGCGCGCCGCAGCTTTTTCGCGTTTCGGAATCCAACTCAGGGACAGGAACGATTGGGCTTCCTGATTTGAATCCAGCGTGTTCTTGTTGCGACCAGGAAAAAGCACCCCCTCCGCAGGGCCTGAACCCGCTCCATGTCAACCGACTCAGAATGACGTGGAGTCTAACGCCCCGAACTACACCAGGCGCATGGGCGGAGCGTGGCTTTTTCACCGCCTCCACCGGCTACGTGGTTGAAGCGCCCCATACGCCCGTGTTGTCGTATGGGAGGGGGGGGGGGGATATTGAAAACAGCGATTTAAATACTTTTTGAGCAAACTGTTTGATAATGAGTTTTATGTCTGGAATCCCACCAATGCTTTTATTACTTATTGTGTGAAAAATAAAAACACATCTGTGTGATTTCTACTTTAAAAATGACGTTGACATGTTGATGTGGTTCACATCGTCTCAATATGTCCTATGATCTCTGCACTTTAAGTAAAACAAAGTCTTGCAGTTGTCCAGTTGTAAGGCATAAAAATATTTTTGTAGTAGTCTGCCATTAATCACTATTAATATAATTGAAATGTGAGCTACATCTGTAATTGTTGAAATTGGTCGCTGGGATGTGTTTGTACCGTATTACTTCTACGTATTACATACATGTTAGTCCGTTGTATTTAAAATGGGTCTTGATCGATAACTAAATCCGACAGCAGCTCCAGGTCTCTGGTACACCATAGACTCATAAAAAACACATTGAAATTGATCGCGCTCTTTACGAAAACATTTCTATGTAGTTTTATCTCGTGCAAAAGTAGAGAAGTAGCGCGGCTGGCGTGGCCAGTTTAGCTGCAACAGTGGATGAACACAAGTTCAATAGGAAGCGAGCGCTTACCGCGGGCCACGCCCGTACGCTGCGCCAACGCACCTGGTGTAGTTCTACCGTAACCAATCTTCGTTAGATGATGATGATGATGATGATGGCATTCATTCCATTTCCATTTTGATTTAGTTTCAGATTGGATAAGTAGCCCCGTTTGGGGAAGAGGGGGCTGGGAAGAAACCAAAGACACCAACAACAACGAAAAGAAAAAAAGCTTTTCCTGGAGAGGTTTAATTTAAAATTAAAATGCTGCCCCGCTGAGCACGTGTTATCCAACAACACGTGGCAAGGTGGACTGCCGCATGGGGCCCAATTACTTAAAAGAAAGAAAGGAAAAGAAAGAAAGGGGGATTGACTTTTCATTTACTTTGTAATGCGATGGCGGTCCTTGCTCTAATCAGGTCCCTCCAGCCTCGCCCCCCGTGAAAGGCAACATAAAAAAAAAACGAAAGGGGGCGTGATGGGGGCGTGCGGGCGTGACGGGGGCGTATGGGCATGATGGGGGCGTGATGGGGGTGTGCGGCCGTGGTGGGGGCGTGTGGGCGTAGTGGGGGGGGGGGGGGGGGTTAGACAGAGGACGGATGGGGTGCTGACGATGGGGGTGGGGGTTAAAGAGAGCGACTTCAAAGATTAGTGACCATGGCGAGCCACCGCGTTGGGGCGCTTTTACGTGCGCTCGATACAGACACACACACACCCACACACACAGACACACATACACATGCACATACAAATATATATACACACACACACACACACACACACACACACACACACACACACACACACACACACAATGGCGCCCAGGAAAACATTTGTGGAATTTGGGGAAATAATTTTGTAAATTCTTGATAAGCGCTACCAAAATAAAATACAAACTTACAAAACTTATTTTTTGTATATATATATATATATATATATATATATATATATATATATATATATATATGAAAAAAGCAGAAAGACAGAAAGTCCAGGGTAACAATAAGTAAATTATGAAAGTATAAAGTGTATTATTAATCTGACATTTTGCGTTAATACATGACCATGAAATGATCATGTATTTTGTTTGTTTCAAACATTTTATTTTCATTTTTCTATTTTCTTTTCTTTCCTCATTAAATTAGAAAAAACACATTAAATCAATCAGACGTCTGTCTTTGTAGCTGGCTGTCAGCTCCCTCGTCCGACCCCAACATCAACGTATATTTTAACGTCGTGATCATTTTGTCATGTAAGTTCAGCTTCATTAAAAAATTCAATTTTTAATTATATAGTTCATAATAACTTCATTATTCTATAGGACCCCCTTGAAAAGGAGATGCTGCAGCTGGAGGGGCTTTCCTTTCAATAAATTCAAATTATATCATAAAAGTATGTCATAAGGCCATTGTTTAATGTATAATGTGACTCGTTCCTTTCAGAAAATAACATGATCTAGTCACAGTGTGATAACTTAGACTTTTTACCGCAATATTTTTTACAATCTTTTCAGTGTTCATGACACCAATTCGTACGGTGTTCATGTAACGATCGTCAGCGCTCTCGTTGGAGTTCTCCGCCATGGCATCGATGCGCCGCCGCGCGGTTAGGTGGCCAAAGGGCTGCTTTCGTCGCGTCTTGAGTCCCTTCCCTCCCTCCGCACCTCGGCCGCCGGGCGCTCCTCCCACTGCAGATTAGTTCGCGTTTTTCGCTCCGACCTGCAGCCGCACAGCGCGCGCACCACCACCACCACCACCACCACCACCACCCCAACCCAGTGTCACCAGGAGCACGTCGACTCATATCAAAATCACCTTTTGAAGCTTTTGATTCCGTTCTTAGATTGGGTCATACATTACATCATTACAAGGAGTCAAACGATCACGGTGTCGTCATAAAAGCCTCATACCAATAACGTATCGTTTAACCTCGGTCTCGGAATGCTCTCAAATGGGCTACCAGTTAGTGATCATAAATGGAATCGTACCAGAAATTTGTCAGGGCTTTTTTTTTTCCCCGCCCCCAATATACACCTATTGCTCCGTCCATCGCTCCTCAGACTGCCGCCGGTGAGAGCCCTGAACAAATCGCATTTCTTCACGAGTCGCCGCAAGGCCGAGAGCGATCGTTATCTGTGTGTCGTCGGCTTTTCTCCTTTCATCGTTATCTCCGTTGATCATATTTAATTTTTTTCTGCCATCAGCTGTGTGTGTGTGTGTACGTGTGTGTGTACGTGTGTATGTGTGCGTGCGCGCTGTTTATGTGGTCCGTCCTGAACCAAAAAATAAATAAAAAATAAATGGCCGCAGAGTTTTTATTTTCAATTTCCCGTTGCTGTGCTCGGTCCACAGAATCATATCTGTTCCATTTCCCCGTTTCCTTGGCCCCGCGTCTCGCGCCCGCTCACTCTCTCCGTCAATCCGTCTTGTCTTCCCCCCCTCCCCTCCCCTCCAGCGTACATCGAGGACGTGGCGCGCTGCGTGGACCAGAGCAAGCGCCTCATCATCGTCATGACGCCCAACTACGTGGTGCGGCGCGGGTGGAGCATCTTTGAGCTGGAGACGCGGCTCCGCAACATGCTGGTGACCGGCGAGATCAAGGTGATCCTGATTGAGTGCACGGAGCTGCGCGGCATCATGAACTACCAGGAGGTGGAGGCGCTCAAGCACACCATCAAGATGCTGACGGTCATCAAGTGGCGCGGGCCGTCCAGCAACAACCTCAGCTCCAAGTTCTGGAAGCGGCTCCAGTACGAGATGCCCTTCAAGCGCACGGAGCCGCTGAGCATCTCCCACGAGCAGGTGCTGGATGTCAGCGAGCAGGGCCCCTTCGGCGAGCTGCAGACCGTCTCCGCCATCTCCATGGCGGCCGCCACCTCCACCGCCATGGCAACGGCGCACCCGGACCTGCGCTCCACCTTCCACAACTCCTGCCACACGCAGATGCGACAGAAACACTATTACCGTAGCTACAACTATGACCTGCCGCCCGGCGGCACTCTGCCGCCGCTACCCTCGCTGGGCGCCCAGCACACCTACTGCAACATCCCCATGACGCTGCTCAACGGCCAGCGGCCACAGGCCAGGTCGCCGCGGCAACAGAGCTTGGAGGAGGCGCACGCCAACAACGCCATGCTGCCGCTGCTGCCCCGGGAGACCAGCATATCCAGCGTGATCTGGTGATGGGGAAGGGGGGGGGGGGGGGCAGCAGCAGCCACGGACTAGCCACGGGACCCCTCGCCAGGTCGAGGTCGAGGGGAAGACGGGATGGGGGCGGAGGGGGGCGGAGGTGGGGCGGCGGGGTCTTCACCAAGGGCCCTGGCGCCATCGGGTTCGGCACAATGTCGTACGTGCAGGGCTTGATGTGCCGCGGCGTTCGGCGGATAAAGACCCTTCATGGCGCTGACCTCCACGCTGCTGCTGCTGCTGCTGCTGCTGCTGCTGCTGCTGCTGCTGCTGCTTCTGTCCAATTTGCACCAGAGAAGAAAGAAATGAAAAAAAAAAAAAAAAAAAGAAAACAACGGGGGGGAGGGAGGGGGGTGAGACACGTTGGACTGAGGGGGTTGGAGGAGTGGGCTGTGGGGGGTGTCTGTCTGTTTTGGTTTTGTTATGGGGTTTTTCGGTCTGTGTGTGTGTGTGTGTGTGTGGGGGGGGGGGGGGATGTTTTTGCCCAATAAAGAGCTTTTATGGAAATTTAACTAAATAAAGAATCAAGAAGAACTTTTTATATATATATATATATATATATATATATATATATATATATATATATATATATATATATATATATATGCCTGTATGAACACTTACGTAACACAAGCCAACACCAACTATTAATTTACCCAGAAACTCAAGGAATACAGGGTCCTGTACATAGATTTTCTAATTCTTTGTAGCATCTGTGTTTTGGGAGGTTTCTTTTCTTCTTTGTATTGTATCATCCATTTTTGGACATTCTGCTTTGGATCCTGGAACCGCTTGGCGTAGAGGTGAAGCGACGACCTTTCGTTTCTAGAGTTCCCGAAGGGGGAAAGGAGGAAGGGGAAGCCGACCTGGGGGAGCAGAACGGGATCCGGAAGACGGTCGTGGTCATTTTGTTTGTGATGTTTTCCTCTTTTGTTCCTTTACACGTCGGCCACGGTCGGGATCGATCGGCGTCCGGTTCGGAGGAAAGGAGAAACAGTAGATTATGCAAACGCGTGGAAGACCTTACAAGACGATGGACCGGGTAACCCCCCCCCCAATCGAGCCTCAGCGGTGCAACGATGCCGGAAGAAAAACGAGACGTCGCCACCGGGGGGGAAGGGTTTCGGCAAAAACAAAAATAAAAAAAAAAAAACGGAAAAATGGTGCTATAGGCTTGACACCCCCCGCCTCCACCCCGTCTTCTCTTCTCTTTCCTTTCCCTTCCTTGCGACTCTCTTTCTCTCTCTCTCCATCTCCCCGCCTCTCTATAACATTTCTGGTTTTTTTTTTTGGTTTTTTTTTTTACATAGAGAAAAAGCCTTGCTATTTACCTTAACAGATGAATATATATCACCGAGAATTAACCATGTGTATTATTTTGCGAAGAACAAAAGAAAGTCTATTTTTGTAAAACGAGGGATCCCTTTGCGTGGAGGAGATATACGATAACGTTTTGGGGCTCCGGGCAAGCGTTGTCCGGACCGCCGCACCGGTGTTCCGTTACGTCGCGTTTACGTGCGACTTGCGTAGCTCCCAAAAACGACAGGAAAAGTCAAAAGAGGCCGTCCGCTCAATGTCTTTTCATTGCAAGAGGTGAAAACTTGTCTGTGATTTTTTTTTTTGTTGGTTTTCGTTGTTTAAAAAAAAAAAAAAAAAAAAAAAGGATTCCAAGTTGACGTTTGCCGTTCTGGGCTCCTCTCCGCGCGCAGGTTAATGCAACTGGACGGGTTTTCCCGGCGAGCCACGGCCTTTTTGATCGCATTTCACGATCGCTGCAGGTTTCGACACTGAAATTATACTAATGAATAGGGCTTTCGGGTCTATGCCTCTAAAATGCTGAATGGCCCGTCAAAAAAATATATTTGAAAAGACATGGGACAAATCATGTCCAGTCTTTCAAAAACTGCTGGTGTTCTGGGAAGTTGGCCAGGAGGTGGAATAAGCAATTCTAAATATCGGTGTAATTTTAGTTATTTCATATCCTCTATCCCTGCTCCTTAAAAGGTCGACATCTTAGTGTTGGGATCCGGCAGATTTCTTTCAGATTTCTTTCTCTTCTTTCTGCGTTCCTTTCCTCGGTAATACACTGCCACTCACTTTTTACCGGTGGCGTCTGTGGAAGATTTTCTGGTTTTCTGCTTTCCGTGCACTTCGGTGGAGTCTCAAAGACATGCAGTACTTGGCACTAAAATATGAAGCGTGCATCAAAAAACATGGTGCAACTTATCAATTATGGATGAAGGGAACATTTGGTGAGGTGTTGATTGGACTGTAAACAAAAGGCTACCAAGCTGGAAGCTGCTGCATTGTTTAAGTGAACAGTTGTCCTGTCGTTGATAATTGAGAGCAATCTACTGTACGTTGTATCACGGAGAGTGCTGGGTCACTGCGTTTGCTTAAACCAACGGAAGTCAATGCGAGTGAAAGACGACCACAGAGGCCACTGGTGCAAATGAGGAGCAGAATATGGGCTTGTCAAGGCCAGAAACATATATAGTTAAATGCTCTGCAAAACTTCTAGATCACTTCAAGTAGAAAACCCTTAAACTGTAGAATGAGTCCAGTGCCCGGAGTTTGACGGAGTTACACCAAAGCAAACTGGAGCCGGTAGAAGGGGGCGGGGCTAAAGAGAAGGTTCAACGTATGGGCTTGGCGTGGCCGTTTTGATGTCATGGGGTTAAATGTCGCAAGATAATATTTACATATCGAACCTGCATTTTGAACCTGCAAAAGCAGACCTGTATACTTCATCTCATGCAGGAATTCTGTAACTGTGCCGCACTTTTTTTTTGTTTTGTTTTAGGAGAGGAACCTCGTAAAATAAACAGCTAGATGTTTCTTTCAGTGCCATGAGATATGCAACGTTGATAAAGTACTAAAACAATAATTACACTACATTCTCCTGTGGTCATCAGTAATTGTCTTTCAGTTGCCGGTCCTTTGAGTTATCCGAGGTTTGCGGTCTCGCTCACAGTAAAGACAAATGCTTTTTGTAACGCTCGAAGGCCGTCCTGGGTCTGCTGGAATCCCTTCAGTCAAAGTAAAGTTTTTTTTACTGCCTGCCGGGAGTTTAACACGGGAGGGATTTGAATCTTGAGGGTGTTTGTATTACTTTGGCGGGTTTTCTACAAGCAAAATCATTATTAAAAGATTGAAAAACAGTCTCAATCACTGAATCAGTTCTATGTTTCTTTTTTAGACAGTTTTCTGCATCAACCAACCTCGATCGGTCACACCTAAAAAAAAAAAAAAAAGGGGGAAAAAAAAAAAGAAACTAACATTCGGGGTTTGCTGAGAACACCGATTCTGTGGCGTTCGGAACGTGAATCCACATCGCTCACCGAAGTGTAAATATAAAAAATAAAAACAAAGGGAAGCAGTACAATAAGTAAGATGAAGACAATCGTGTTATACTGTTGAAAGAATCAACGGTCCGTATTCACAAAGTCTCCAAAAGCAGAAATCTTCTCATCGATTGAAAATTAATTTGAAGTGTGGGTGAGATGATACACAGGCGGCCGGAGTTAAACTCCCTAGTTGCAAAGCTGGGTGAATATGTGAAAGGGTGAGTGGATATGCATTATGACTATGAAACATTTAGCATTTTAGGAGTGGAATGATCTAAAATATTTTGTTTTCACAATGTTCTGAAACCTTTTGGCAACGGTGTCTTGAGGTTAAGGTGACGATGTTTGCCGACGATGAATAAAAATGACAATACAGAGCACAGAATTATTCCAGGCACTTTCACCACTGTTGAGGGGAAGACGACGTCTTTCCTGTTTCTGATTGGTTTTCTAATATGTATCTGCAATGTTCATTAAAAGAGATACTGCTATTATTAATAAAAACACATTTATGGTAACGAGATCCCTCTTGCCATTTGTGTTTGTTTCTGTGTGACGCATGTGTGTGTTAGTGCTTCTCCATGAGCACTTATTGACATCCTAGTATGTGTATGGATAGTGTATCGACGTTCCAAGGGCCCTTTATATTCCCATCACCCCATGGTCCTTTGTTCCCTGCACCCTATGAACCCATGGTCCTATGTTCACAGGCCCCTATGTTCCCAGCACCCTGTGTTCCCAGCACCCTATGTTCCCATGGTCCTACTGTATGTTAACAGGCCCCTACAGTATGTTCCCAGCGCCCTATGTTCCCAGCGCCCTATGTTCCCATGGTCCTAAAATCCTATGGCCCTTTGTTCCCAGCACCCTTATGTTCCCATAGTCCCATGTATCCATAGTCATAAGTTCCCAAGGTCCTATGTTTCTAGGATCCTATGTTCCCACGGCCCTACGTTCCCAGCACTCTATGATCCCGTGGTCCTGTGTTAACAGGCCCCTATGTAGGACCCTATGTTCCCATAGTCCCATGTTCCAGGTGTCCTATAATCTGATGGCCCTATTTTCCCAGTTCCCTATGTTCCCAGGGCTCAATGGTCCTGAGGTCCTATGTTCCCAGGACCCTATTTTTCCATAGTCCTATGTTCCCATCGTCCTATGTTCCCAGTACCCCATTTTTCCACGGTGCTATGTTCCCAGGACCCTATTTTTCCATGGTCCTGTGTTCCCATGGTCTTATGTTCCCTGGGTCCTCTGGTCGACCAACACTCTCCAAACACACTCTTTATTAACATTACAAAACATGAACAAAGTTGGCATTGGTGCTGGCATGAATAACAATGGCAACATACATAATATCTCCAATAAGCCACAAAAAACACCCACTCTGGACTAATATCCCCGTTTTTCCCCATTGTTTTTGTTAATATAAATACAAATGGTAAGTTCAAGCCTAGGTTTCATCAAATGTTTTTTTTTTTATTTTTTTTTTAATGACATGTCGAGCCACGCCACTGAATCAAATATCATGTTACCATAGCAACAGATGGATAAAACTCCTCCTGTGCGTCGTTGTTCTTTGTGCTGTGTTGCCGCGCATGTGTCTAGAGCCAAAGACACTGTATTATATTTGCTGAAAACGCCACAGAGAGCACTTTGTTTATGGAGCTGCTACCGCGGATTGCTGACAACGCGTGCATTTCTTTTCCTGGCAGAAAGCCACTTCCATCCTGGCTGTCATAACTCTCCCGTCTCCCGTAAAACCTTGAAACAACAATCAATACATCTCATTGTGATCGGGGGGGGGGGGTCAACTGTCTGAGCTCCAGTAAGAGTCCCGAGCATCACACCTGATGTGAAAGTTTCATATATTTACATAAAGAACTGCATCGGCGTCAAATTGAGTTTCAGCCCATTTTTCTAGTCAACGCACAAATTTGAAAATCACCCCCTCAAAATACGCCAAAATGAAGTATCTTTCTCCAGTCTTGTGTTATCCTAGTGGTCTGCGGGACCAGGAGATAACTGATCTGAACTGTCGTCAAGAAAATGGTCAGAGGTAAAAAACGGGCTAAAACCCAATTTGATTACCCGTGTGATCCTTTAAATGTGGAGAATGGTATGAGAGCATCTGTTGATGTAGCTACCAAGGTCTGGGCCCGTCAAATCCTGGCAGTCTGACATCCCCACATTACCCTTTGGCCTGTACTAACGAACTCCAACCATTAAATATCAATAGTTGTGCAGCTGGCCAGTCCTTCAGCCACCCAATTTAAAAGACTTCACCGCATCACACCACTAAGTGCTCCCCTGCTCCACCGTTCTACTTTGTACCTCGGCACCTACGCCTTCCGCGCGGATGGACACAATCATCGTGTAGGTGCATGTGCACAATGGGCCTCATTCAGGAAAATGTTCTTACTTTGTGCGCAAAAGAGCTGGATACACCAATGGCTCTTTTCCTACGGATGGAACCGGCTCAACTTGGTGAGACTCTACTAAATTTGGTACTAGGTAACTTTGCTTTTCCACTGCAGAGAGACTGCACACACAGCCACGCGGTGTGAAACTGCCGTGACGTCATCTTCAACACCACACGCACGGGACCAATGGAGGCCGTCGAGGGGATGGTGTTCTTGATTCTCGGTGTGTGGCTCAATAGGCTTTTCTTGTTTTCTCGGCATCCGAGGCCCCGAGGACGATAACTAGCGTATTTATTTATTTTTTTACCCTATAAATAAATCTCTTATCAATAAAATCTCTCCCTGATTTCTCTGCTCAGTGATCTCTGAGCAATGCCGCGCATCCCCGTTCTCCTTTCCTCCAAACAAAATCAATAATACCAGTGCGTGTTTTTTTTTTTTTTTTATTATTGTAGATGTATTTATTTTCCTAATTGAATGAAAACAATTCGCGCAATGATGACGCAGTGACGATTGTCTCTGGCCGGCCGCTAGTCAGCAGGGTTTTTCACCTGACATTGTGGTATCGCCTCAACTCGCTTGGAACCTCGTTGGCGGGGATGCCGAAAAAATGACCGGGTACCAGGCGCTATCCACCACTTTTGCCCAGTAGAAAACCCAAAAGGCGAGTGGGGTCAAGTCGAGTTGAGCCAGTTCCACGCAGCGGAAAAGTGGCAAAAGTCAGCACTGGATTCAAGACAAATTTGTTCCTAAACACGTGTGTATGTTGATGAATCTGAACTTTTCTAAATCGACAGGCGCTTGCCCGCAGGTGCTAATTTGCATAGACCACGCCCGGATTTCTCCATGTCAGGAAATCCTGGTTTTGACGGGGGCGAAGCTGACTCACATGTGTGCTGCCGCAGTTTTGGGCTGCAGTGAGAGAGAGCCAGCGGATGCCGTTTTCTCCGGATGATCGCACTTAAATGGGTTAAATAAAAGCCGTGGATTGTTATAAAAGTTGTTTTTTATAGTTATTGGTTGCATGTAGACTTGGTTCTATAGCGCGGAAGCAGATGGAGAATTTGGACATGGTGGTTTCGCGTGGCAAGGTTGGTCTGGGTATGAAGTTGCGCCTCAAGGTAATTACTGATGATTACGGAATTACGGAATGATTAATTCTATTATTATTATTATTATTATTATTATTATTATTATTAATAATAATAATAATAATAATGATAATAATAAAAATAATAATTCATAATGAATAATTAATCATAATTAAAGAAGGGCTTCTCTTGCCAGTTGAAACCAGGTGATTGCTCCAGCCATTGATCTATATCAGTAAACAGATCATTGATCACGACAAGTTAACGGATCCGGCGACCTCTATAGATGCACTCTCTCCCGAAGCCGCTAGCCGCATATCAACATCCATAAATATATCCATTAAGCGAATTAATCCAATTGTCAAACCTGCGTGGAGATGACTATGATGTTTTATAGCTTGTGTAAAGCTAACCAACTGCACATACAATGGCGTTCATTTCGAGAATCCTAGACTTAATTATACAAGTACACACACACACACACACACACACACACACACACACACACACACACACACACACGTGATCAGCATTACTTACACTGGCAGGTGTAGCGCACCCCGTGCCCTCCCACGGGGCCTTGTTGCGTGCAGCACCTCGTACCCTGCTATTTCCTGCCTTGACACGTCTTCCGCTCAGAACCAGGCCAATTGCCTGTGCACAGCAAGGCGGCGGAAATGGGGCCAGAAAACCGCCCGCGCGGGTGTGTGTTTGTGTGTGTGTGTGTGTGTGTGTGTGTGTGTGTGTGTGTGTGTGTATGTTCGGGGTGTCTGTCCCGAAGCCCTTGATGGGTTGTGGTGAATCACAGATAATGGAGCGATGAAGCGCTGACCCACCGAACCGGGCCGTGCTCTGCTCAGTGCCTCTTCCTGCAACAGCAGCTCGGCCATCGCTGGCTGTTTGGCGGTCGCGTTGGACTGGATTGGGCAGACTGGGATATCCATTAGATACCCGTTTACACATTTATTTGACGGCATCAAAGGGACTCCGTATGGAATTGAAATGTAAGGAACATGGTGTCTCTGCCTGTCTTTCTAATAAGCAGGATCAGCTCTGTTAAAATGAATGTATTGCCAGGTTTCTTTTCCAGTGTCTCAAAGTATTTCGACCAAAATCATTTTTTGTATTTATGAGACAAAGCAATCCCAAGGTTCCTTTTGGGCTGATCAGCATCCAAGAGTGTGTAAAACATTGCTGCAGGGACACAAATGTTGCCAAATTTTCTTCTTTATTATTGGGGCCGCTAACCTTCAAAAATAAAATACGCACGCCTGCCACAACTCTCCAAACCTTATTCGGTGTATGACGGAGCAGAGCGGCTCTCGCCCTTCGTCTTTGTCTGCGCACCCCTGACTTCTCGCTGTCCTTAACACATTACAAAACCCAGTCGTGCGCTCCTCTTTGGAACTCGGGAACAGTCGCTCGTTTGCACAAGAGTGAACATTTGTACTCTTGCTTATTTTTGGATTGGGTGTTCAAATGAGAGGTTGCAGATGCAAGGGGAAGGGAGCTCAGCTGGAGATGTAATACATTCCCGGTGAGATGCTGCCCTCTGCTGCTCAAAATATCCTCCTACGTCCCTCATTAGGGGCCCAGCTCTGATCGCGTGATAGCGCTGCAGTCTAATGACACACATACAGTATATAGTCGCGATTGGACGTTTAACTAAAGGAATATAAAATATGAACACTTAACCTTACAAAGTTACAAAGTGACAGGCATTATTTTGCCAGAAGACAATTGGATAAAACAAAGTGCAGCGTATTAAAGGTCATAAATATATACTCTTGAGGACAAGCGGCACACACCAGAGCAAGTTCTACTAAATTTTAACCCAGTAACATCACTGTCAGAATTTATAGACATTCCAGAGATATCAGTCTGTACAAACATCCTGAATTATTACTGGTAACAATAACCGTAAGCAATTACATAATATAAGGAAGTGCCATAAAAGAATTCTGTTTCCCAAAATGGATGAATAATCGTGATAAATCTCGATTTATCTCTCGATGAGATCATAATATTAACTGAAATAATCATGATTATCATTTCAGCCGTTAGTTGCGGTGTAGGAAACCCACCCACAGCCGCAAAAAACGCCCAATCATGGAAATACACTGTAACCAGGCTGGAACGAATGAACTTCTGCAGGCACAAAACACACCGGAACAGAGAGCCAAAGCACACTCGTCCATTGAACTCTAACGAAGGGCCGACTACCCTGGACTCTGCGAATTGCTGCCTGCAGCTATATTTTTATTTGATACGTTTCACACTAGGCCAATGAAATGTGTCCTGAGTCATGACAGATATCTGTAAAATGTCCCGGTATTCAGCACAGTTTAAATTATAATAATAATAATATTATTATTATTACTTGTAATATATTTGTTTTCAGCTCTAACATATAATATAAACTGTATAGAGGCAATCAGAAAGGCCGTGCACTAAGATCCCAACGGAGAAGTGGGCGTCATCATCAACACGCCCGCTCGCTCACTGTGAAATATGTGCTTTTAAGGTGTGTGTGTGTGTGTATGTGTGTGTGTGTGTGTGTGTGTGTGTGTGTGTAGGGCCAGCGCTTCCTATAGACGACTCCGCTGCACGTCCCCGTGCCTCTCTGTAACCTTATAGAATAAACAAATGGTGATGATGGTTGCTATGGGTTGCCATGGACTCTAGTCTTCATTTTTGAAGGACCACTTACATTCAATTGCATAGAGAAATAGCTAAAATATACAAAATGTACAGAAATTGAAAAAGGGAGGGTGGAAAAGAAGGGTCAAGGTTTCACACAAGATGGTTGCAAGATTTTGTGTGGCGGGTCTTCACCTAACAAGACTTCCAAGCCAACTTTCAACTCAAACATGCAGACTGACATTCACAGTTGATTTGAGTGATCCCCCAAATGTGGCGTCAGCTTCATATTCCCTATGGGCCTTAACCATCTACTGCCAGTCAATGTATTTTTATTCTTATTAGGGGCCAAGCCCTTATTATTTTTTCCTTGACATTTTTCAGGCTAAAAGTGTCTGGAACACAACAACCGCTGGAGCTACGGACACTGGTGAGTTCTCGTTAACCGGGTTGCACAGACATCTCGTTGGTTCAAGTTTCATCCATATCAATCCACATTCACAGCAGGAATTCGTGAAAAACGGATTAAATTTGACCGAAAGTAGCCGTACATTTGTGCATCGGAGCAGAGCAATATGAGTTTGTGGAGTAAGAGGCTTTGTGATATCATCATCCAATTTTCTAGTACATGCAGGTTGTCTCGCCTTACCTGTTTGCCGTCGGCGGGCCTTTTTGTTTGACATCTTGTTCTTTTGTCCATTTTGTAAATATAAACGCATTCTGTTTGCATCTAACCCGGTGCTGTGCACCTACTTATTTATATTTTTATTCGAGCCAGTCCTAACTCCCAAACTGTGAGTCCAAGACAGTCCAAAACATATTCCGTGTTTGTCTTCTCACACGTTGAGTTTGCTTGCAGCTCCACAGCAATGGGTCTGAATCGTGTCTGTTTTATTTTTGTCCCAAAAGTTAAAAAAAAATGATGAAATGTCTCTGAGGGACATGCAGCGTTTAATCCGTTTGAATGGAACCGTGTTGTCGGGAGCTTCCACACGGAGTGATTTCCTTCCACAGAGACACCGTGAGGCAGGACTCTGTGGACTACAGGTAGTAGTCAGACACCTTCTCATTTTTAGGATAAAGCCATAACAGTGTTTTAATAATAGATTAATTATAAGATAGGTCGATTTGATTTTTCATGCATGTGAATCAGAAAACAGCAAAGTTAGATTTGAACCCAGAACCTTCATGGTACTGAATAAGGCACCAAGGGCCCTAAATTGAGGTTTTTCTAGGTTTTTATGAGAAACTGATTATTTTTAAATATTCAGGATTCAAAAGATTTATTTGTCACATCCATATTGCACTGTACATACAACATGTAGTGAAGTGCTTTTGTGGCAAACTCCAGAGACTGTGCTGGGCGTATTACAAATAGATACAATTAAAAAATAAGAACAACTAATGAGAAAATATATGAAAATATATGAAAATATGAGCAAAGTAAATACAAATCTATAAACAGAATCAAAATTTTAAAAAGTACCGGATCCACAGAAATTATATGTATAAATGTATAAAAACGTATGTAGTTATGTACATCGTGCAATAATTCTGTGCAGTATATGCTGTGTAATGTTTGTGAACTGATTATAATAACAAATATAAAAACATAAATGTGTGCAAAGCATTACAGCAGTGACGTGAACACAGTACTTATGAGGTGAGTGCTAGTTTGTGACGGAGTTCAGTGTCCTCATAGCCTGGGGGAAGAAGCTCTTTCTGAGTCTCTCTGTTCTAGTCTTGTGATGGTGGCCTTGATGGCGCCAAAGTAAAAGGCTTTTTGGGTCTGTGGAGAGACTCTGAACTTCCTTGGTTGTCGTCTGAGGTGAAAGATGGCGCTGCCTTACCTTTTTCACCAGGGTGTCTGTATGTAATGTCCATGTCAGGTCCTCAGTGATGTTTACACTGAGGAACCTGAGGTTGCTTACCCTCGCAACTGGGGCCCTGTTGATGATGGGGGTGTAGATCCTCTGCTGCCTCCTTCTAAAGTCCACAACCAGCTCTTTGGTTTTGCTGACGTTCAGGTAGAGGCTGTTGGCCTGGCACCGGTGTGTCAGGTCCTCCACCTCTCCCAGGTACTGTAGGCCTTCTCATCGTTGTTGGAGATCAGACCCACCCCAACTGTCAAAGTGTGTGGCAGCCTGGGGTCTGCCGGTCAGGAAGTCTAGGACCCAGTTGCACAGGGAGGTGGACAGTCCAAGTTCCCTGTGCTTGGTGACCAATGTGGGGGGCACTATGGTATTGAAAGCTGAGCTATAGTCAATGAACAGCATTCTAACATAGCCTCCCCACCCCCTCACTGTCAAGGTGGGATAGGGTGGTGTGCCGCACATGGGTGATTGTGGCGTCTATAGATCACTTGGGGCGGTAGGCAAACTGTAATGGGTCCAGGTTACTTGGGAGAGAGGAGCAGATGTAATCCTTAATTAGTCTCTCAAAAGACTTCATGACCACTGAGGTTAGAGCGACAGGACAGTCATTCAGGTCGGCTGGCTTGGCTGTCTTGGGCACAGGAACAATAGTGGACCTCTTGAAGAAGGCGGGCACCACGCCCTGGGCCAGGGAGAGGTTGAATAGGTGGATGAACACTGGGGCCAGCAGGTCGGCACAGGACTTCAGTACACGTTCGGGAATGCCGTCTGGAGCGGCTGCTTTCCTGGTGTTCACCCGTCTCGGAGCCCTCCTCACATCGTGCTCTGCGACACTGAGTGTGCCCTCACCTCTGGCGGCGGAATTCGGTTTTGCTGTGCTAACCAGGGGACTAATGTTAATTCGAGCGCCGTTAGCCTTGAAGCAAGCAAAGAACAAGTTCAGATCATCTGCCAGAGAAGTGTCAGCACTCACTGGGATGGAAGCTCTGCTTCTTCCACCGTAGTGGAAGCTCCTTGCTACACGCGTCTGGTGTCAGCTGGAACTGGGACTCCACTCTTTCCCTTTACAGATGCTTAGCCTCTTTCACAGCTTTCCTCAGTTGGTACAACGCCGCATTGTAATCGTCCATGTCGCTCAACAAAAGCCCGACGTTGTAAGCAGCGCTGCACGTGTTCAGTGCGTTGCATATGGATTTTTTTCCTCAACAGGTGGACTGTTCAGGAAAGAAGATTGAAAGAAGAAACAGATTGAAAGAAGAAACAGTCTTTATTTATCACGCAACACACCACACTACAACACATGCTTGCACACACACACACACGCACATGCTTTTGATGGTGGCCGGTGAAATGGATCCTCTGCTTTTGACCCATCCTTGGCTTGTCCTTCCTCCGGGGGCACAGCCAGGAGCAGTGGGCAGCATACGTGGACGCGCCCGGGGACCAGGTGATAAGTGTCCATCGCTGGTCAGACGATGATGGGTGCATGTTTTTGGTGGGGGTCCTTACTGACGTGAGGTGGAGGAAACCCCATGTGAACACGGGGAGAACATGCAAACTCCACACAGAAAGGCTCCTGTTTTTGGAAGATAACCCGCCGGAGCACGGTGCCAACAGCGCCCCAGGCGGGAATCGAACCCAGGACCTTCTTGCTGTGAGGCAGCAGTGCAATGCACTGCGCCACCGTGCCGTAAGCGCAGTCCCACGAGAAACTGCCCAATTGGCAGCCCAATCCAATGAGCAGCATGTTGTGGGAGACAAGAGCCAGCTACAGCCTATCGTCAGCGCCAGTTTTTGTATCAGAATGTGTGAAGGGCGGTCAGCCACCAGGAAGAGGCAGATCTACGGATGGGCCTGGATGTGCGCAGGCCCATCTCAGATGAAAAGCTTTCCCACCCTTTCTGGGTCCCAATGCCCTGTTCCTCCAAAATAAACAAATAAAAACAGTGTGTTTTCATTTGAGATGTATTTATTTCACTCAGTTTCCCCCGTGCGTAACTGGGACACTTCTTTTTTTCTCCTTCACAGTTTTTTTTTTTGTTTACATGATATTGTATCACTTGTGGGAATCAAGGAAATATTTTGGAAGCTGTGGCTTATTAAAGATTAAGTTGTTGCAAACAGAAGTTGTGAGAAATCATGTTTCAGTTTTAGAAGCGTTTCCAGACTTTTGCAGCCCAAAATACACATTTCAAAATCCAATTAGTGCTTTAAATGGTTGGTATTTGTTAATACATTTTTATTGATTTTCAATTATGCCCGTAGATAAATTTGTTTGCAGCATATACTGGGAAATTAAAGTGTGTGTACAAGCATAGTACAGCTGCATTATTCACTTGATTAAGAGTTTGAAGAATAAAAAGGAAAACACCAATTCTCCCACCCAACTGCGCCCATCCCTCCCACTACTCCCTCTCAACCACCCCCAGATTGTCCCCTAACTGTAGGTCCAGATCTTCACAAGGAAGATTGTCCATTGAGGTGCTTGCCCATCCAAGAATTACAGTAGTACATCTAATAAAGTACCATGTGTGGAATCTTTCTTTTTTAACAGTAATAATGAAGATGGATGGATGGGGCGCCCCCGCTGCCTCACTCTTCTGTTGCTATTTTAGTCTTCCTTATTTAGTGGGATTTGTTAGTTTTTTCACAGTACTCTAAAAGGGGGTCCAAATCTTCCTAATGTTTTGCAAAGAGCCTGTAAGGGTATATCTGACTACTTTCTCTCTGTCTACATTAAGTACCATTTTTGCCAGCCTTGCCTTGGTTAAGTGTGCTCTTAAAACAATTTTGAGCTGTATGAAGCTGTGCCTGCCATGAAGGGAGGAAGTTTATATCAAGTCGAGCACTTCCTCCCGTTGATCATCTGTCATTTCCTCTCCATCCCTCACTCATCTTGCAGTGAGTGAGGGAGGTTATTGAGGATTTTGCCTTTGCAATATGGGGATAATGAAAGAATGTAATCAATATGACCTCTGTTTGTCTGAAGATCTGGAAAGGAAGCCATACTTTCTGGGCAAAATGTCTTATTTGGAGAAAAATTTGGAGGAAAAATTTGACTTTGGTAAATTGACCCCAAAGTTATAATGAGAGCGAGGGGATGGATAGTTTAGATTATTCTTGATGGGGGAGTGCACACGGCCAATACTTACATTTCCATCGTCTGCAGTTTTGTCGCAGACGGTATAAACAGACAGACAGTATAAATTGCGCTTTCTTTGAGAAGATTTGTGCTGGTCTGTGCAGCTAACAGAGCACTTCCTTGTTTATCTCTTAGCTTCAATACTAGCGGGTCTGGTCGTGCTTCAGCCATGGGTGTAGTTACTCAGATAGAGTGAAGTTCTAATTCTAATGTGTCTCTTTGCTATGTAGTACTGAGACATTAGGTTGAACAGCTCGTTTCACCACGTTTTCTGAAATTGAAATCACAAATAACTGATGGAGTTGTCTGCTTTTCAGTGTCTGCTTGTTAGTGGACCCGTCACAGACCAAAATGTACTCAATGTGCACTGAAAGCACTGAAAAATTGAGTTTTGTACAATTGGTCCCCTTTAAAGAGTTGATGGCTTCTAGAATCTCTGCATTGGCGATCTCACCTCCCAATAAAGGGTTTTGTTTGACTGGAACAGGAGGAAAAGTTAGGTTATCAAAGAAGAGGTTGAGTTGCGAGAAATGATCATCACGTTCAGAGCTAGGCAAGTTTCTGTAGAACTGCTTGAAGGTGGTTTCAGGTTATTTCCATGTGGTCAGTAACTATTGCACCTGTTGCACTGCAATTCTTGGGAAGAAGACGAGAGGACTGAGAATGATGGGCTTGCTGGGCTTATAGCTTGCTGGCCTTCTCACCTGAATCGTGAACATTGTATTGATCTTTTGTAATTAAGTATGTGGCTTTGTCTGTGGAAAGCAAGTCATATTTTGTCTGAAATCGTAGTGTCTCTTTAAAAAGTGTTGGGGAAGTGGAGGAGGAGTCGTGGCTATCAATCATTGCGATGGATCAAGAGATGTCATTGAGTTTGAAAGCTCTTGCTCCCTTTGTCCTGGAGGAGTATTCAATTATTTGTCTGCAAAGATAGGCCTTAGGGGTCTGCCAAAGGGGGAGGTGGGGAGGTAATAGTGTCAAAGAAAAAACAAATTTGAGAAGAGACGTGATTTAGAAATTGTTCCTCAGCTAGGAAGAGTGGTTTAAGTCTCAACTGCGAGAGGGTCTGAGGCAGTTGGGTAGAGCTATATGAAATGAAACTGCATAATGATCGGATTTTGTATTACTGTATTATGAGCAAGAGCTAACATTTCCCAGTAATCTCTTATCTGAAAGGAAGTAGTCTATGCAAGTATATGTGAACCACCGCAGCAAAACCAACATACTCATGCATTTCTTAAATCGCAAAGAGAAATTTGTAAAAACCTTTCTGGAAGGAAAATGAAAATTTTCGAGATTCGTGTTCCTTTGTGGGTTTTTTTTTATCTCAACGTATTTTCAAAACTGAGTTTGATTTATAAATAGTAGATACATGTTAAACCGTGGAGTTAAATATCACCATTGGATTACATGGGGAACACAGTTCACTTACCGAGACGCTGAAGAGTGTGAACGCCGATCAATAGTGTCCTTTAAAGCGACTGTCCAGATGAAGATCATTCCTCCATATTCCATTTTTACGGCGTTCCCCAGGAAGTGGCGGTTGGCCGGGTTCCCTTCCCCAGGCCTTCGTAGGGGAGGTTGGACACCAGGGTACGCAGGTCCTTCTCCCTCGCAGGGCATCCCTCAGCAGTGCCAGGGGGCTCCTCCATGTCATGGCTGATGGATCTATTTGTCTTCCCCCTCCTCAGAGACCTTAACATCCCTTCTTGTTACTCCTCCAGTGTCTCGAACAGTGGCTTACAGCCTAACTATTCTCTTCCCTTCAGCAAGTGGCGCTGAGCCCTACCCTTGGACTGACAGGTGCGTTTCACAAGCTGACTCCTAGTACCTAGACTGTCCTGACTCCTGAATTAAGGGTATAAATACTTAGGTATTGAGTGTGTGTGTGTGTGTCTTTGTAAATATATATATATATATATATATATATACAGTGGGGCAAAAAAGTGTTTAGTCAGCCACCAATTGTGCATGTTCTCCCACTTAAAAAGATTAGAGAGGCCTGTTATTTTCATCATTGGTAAACCTCAACTATGAGGCTATGAAAATCTCATTGTCTGATTTTTAAAGAATTTATTTACAAATTATGGTGGAAAATAAGTATTTGGTCAATAACAAAAGTTCATCTCAATACTTTGTATATACCCTTTGTTTGCAATGACAGAAGTCAAACGTTTTCTGTAAGTCTTCACAAGGTTTTCACACACTGTTGCTGGTATTTTGGCCCATTCCTCCATGCAGATCTCCTCTAGAGCAGTGATGTTTTGGGGCTGTCGCTAGGCAACAGGGACTTTCAACTCCCTCCAAAGATTTTCTATGGGGTTGAGATTTGGAGACTGGCTAGGCCACTCCAGGACCTTGAAATGCTTTTTACGAAGCCACTCCTTCGTTGCCCAGGCGGTGTGACCCAGCCACGTTTCATCTTCAATGCCCTTGCTGATGGAAGGAGGTTTTCACTCAAAATCTCACGATACATGGCTCCATTCATTCTTTCCTTTACACGGATCAGTCGTCCTGGTCCCTTTTCAGAACAACAGCCCCAAAGCATGATGTTTCCACCCCCATGCTTCACAGTAGGTATGGTGTTCTTTGGATGCAACTCAGCTTTCTTTCTCCTCCAAACACAAGTTGAGTTTTTACCAAAAAGTTCTATTTTGGTTTCATCTAACCATATTACATTCTCCCAATCCTCTTCTGGATCATCCAAATGCTCTCTAGCAAACTTCAGACGGGCCTGGACATGTACTGGCTTAAGCAGGGGGACACGTCTGGCACTGCAGGATTTGAGTCCCTGGCGGCGTAGTGTGTTACTGATGGTAGCCTTTGTTACTTTGGTCCCAGCTCTCTGCAGGTCATTCACTAGGTCCCCCCGTGTGGTTCTGGGATGTTTGCTCACCGTTCTTGTGATCATTTTGACCCCACGGGGTGAGATCTTGCGTGGAGCCCCAGATCGAGGGAGATTATCAGTGGTCTTGTATGTCTTCCATTTTCTAATAATTGCTCCCACAGTTGATTTCTTCACAAAAAGCTGCTTACCTATTGCAGATTCAGTCTTCCCAGCCTGGTGCAGGTCTACAATTTTGTTTCTGGTGTCCTTTGACAGCTCTTTGGTCTTGGCCATAGTGGAGTTTAGAGTGTGACTGTTTGAGGTTGTGGACAGGTGTCTTTTATACTGATAACGAGTTCAAACAGGTGCCATTAATACAGGTAACGAGTGGAGGACAGAGGAGCCTCTTAAAGAAAAAGCTACAGGTCTGTGAAAGCCAGAAATCTTGCTTGTTTGTAGGTGACCAAATACTTATTTTACCAAGGAATTTACCAATTAATTAATTAGAAATCCTACAATGTGATTTCTTGGATTCTTTCCCCCCATTCTGTCTCTCATAGTCGAAGTGTACCTATGATGAAAATTACAGGCCTCCCTCATCTTTTTAAGTGGGAGAACTTGTACAATTGGTGGCTGACTAAATACTTTTTTGCCCCACTGTGTGTGTGTGTGTGTGTGTGTGTGTGTGTGTGTGTGTATGCACGACATTAAAACCACTGACAGCTGAAGTAAATGACATTGCTCGTTGTTCCAATGGCACCTGTCAAGGTGTGGGATATATCAGGCAGCAAGTGAACAGTCAGTTCTTGAAGTTGATGTGTTGGAAGCAGGAAAAACTGGCAAGCTTAGGGATCTGAGCCACTTTGACAGAGACCACATTATGATGGCTAGACGACTGGGTCAGAGCATCTCCAAAACGGCATGTCTTGTGGGGTGTTCCTGGTATACAGTTGTCAGTACCTACCAAAAGTCGTCTTAGGAAGGACAACTGGTGAGTCGGTGACGGGGTCATGGGTACCCAAGCCATATTGATGCGGGTGGGGAGTGAAGTCCAGCCCGCCTGGTCCGATCCCACAGAAGAGCTACTGTAGCACAAATTTCTGAAAAAGTTAATGCTGCTATGATAGAATGGTGTCAGAACACACAGTGCATCACAGCTTGCTGTGTATGGGGCTGTGTAGCTGCAGACCAGTCAGAGTGACCATGCTGACCCCTGTCCACCACCGAAAGCGCCGACAAGGAGCACTTGAGTGCCAGAACTGGACCATGGAGCAATGGAAGAAGGTGGCCCGGTCTGATGAATCCCGTTTTATTCTACATCATGTGGATGGCCGGGTTTAGGGTCTGATTGGATGGAGCATCTGTGGGATGTGCTGGAACAACAAGTCCGATCCAGGAGGGCCCCACCTCACAACTTACAGGACTCAAAGGATCTGCTGCTAATGTCTTGGTGCCAGATACCACAGGACACCTTCAGAGGTCTTGTGGAGTCCACGAGGGGGATCTATACAATATTAGTGGTTATTAGCGATGGTTTTATTGTTGTGGCTGATCGGTGTGTGTGCGCGTACGTGTATTTTCTTAAAGGATTGAGAACTAGGCAGAATTGTTTGTTGCAATTTGGGACGCTTGAAGACCTCTTGTCACTCGGCACCAATAATAACCACAACAATGCAGTACCTACTTCACCCACAGCAGCCATTCCTTTTTGGTGTTCCACTCAAAAAACGATGAAAAAACTGCTGATCTTCATCGGTGAGGACTTACAAGCCCAGGTGCTGGCCCACACAACCGAGAAGCTGTGGCATTTCTTCAAATCAAAACCTCACAAAGTTCAGAAGACGCTTGCGGCAAGTGGCGTAATCAGGGCCCTTCGGCACAGAGACACAGATGAAGGGTAGAAAACACAAGTTTATTGTAGAGGGCTTGATAGAACAAGCCCTGAAGCAAAAGGACACAGGTCCTGACAGGGCTCCTCGCTCTCTTGTGTGAGTGTGGGGATGGGGGTTTTACCTGTTACTCTTTAGACCAACCAACGAACAACAGGTATGCAGCCACTCTGATCCTGGGTCCTGGATCCTAATCTTGTAAGCATGTTCTCAAAGTTTTTGACACTGACGCGATGATGTCAACTGGCGGCGTGAAGGCACTTGTGCAAAGCACATACGTGACAAATTATACAGGCTCTGCAATCGCAATGTACATTTAGGCAGAAAGGCGGTGTAGCCCCGTGCCTTTCCACGTAGATGTTGAACGAACGGACTGCGCATGCGGCAACCTGCTTAACCCGCTTCAATGGCAGAGAGGCTGACCGCCCCATGACACGAGCTGCTGTTCAAAGCGTCGGACACGCCCAGCGCTCCACACAGCGCAGCACACTGAGCTGCAGAACGTGACCCAGACACGCTCCATGCAGTGGAACGCTGTTGCTACAAACTGGCAAATTTGAGTAAAAGTCGTTATTTCAAGCGTCCAAAGATTCCACATTTCAACAATTACCCCTTAGTTAGTCCCACTCTTAGATTAGGTATTTCATAATTATAGGATATGTGCAAATCTAATATAAGTATGCTGTACAAATCAAATGTTATCTTAATATTACAAGGTAGGAAGATACTACCCTGACCGTACTTGGTAGCTTGGGCAGGGTAGGCCGACATGCGCAAAAGTATTTGCTTACTGTCCACCATCGAAAAGTAGCTCGCTGTTTTTGCTGATGACAGTCTTTTTTTTTTTTTTTTTTTATAAATATTTCAGTGCCAGAGACCAGAGTTACCGTCTGAGGGCTGAACCACCCCCTCCAACAGTGGGTCCCAGGTTGCTTCTGCTTCTTGGTCAGGGTGGTGCTCCGTCCAAATCGGTTGAAAACCCCCGTTCTAAACAACGGCCAATCCACGACGTCTTGTCGCCCACAACTCTTCATTGGCACGGCGTTGGATTTTGTTCGCAATATTCACGGCAACGTCTCATCTTCAAAACCTAATCAGTGAAGACTCCAGTAGAAAGATCCACAAACACTCCACTCAAGAAGGAAGTATAAGCAATATTATGAATCTTACCCGTTGCAAGGCAGTGATTGTCGGTTTTACAGTTCGTGACAAAGCTGAAGCATCTGTAAAGTAATGCTGTAGAAATCATACGGGAATTTTAATTTTTACACAAATCCTGTATCGCCCCCGGACATAGGCAGACGGGAGGACTTAAACTCACCCATAACCTCTAGGACTCACAAAACCTAAATTCCTCCATCCCGTGTTCGGTTTAATTTTTGTTGCATGACTATAAGTGTTATTAGGGTACCATAGATCACTCTCCTTGAATGGGCAACACCATTTCTCAATCAGTGTTTTGGTTACCCAAAGCCCAACAAACATCATGATACGCTGACTTTTTCCGTATGTTTGACCTTTCATTTAAAAAAAAAACAAACAAACAAAAATGTTAAGATGGGTCTTCAATTAAATTAGGATCCACCCACCTCCCAAATTACAATTTAAAACCTGCTTCCCACCTAAAACAAGAAAAAAAAAAAAAAAAGGTATGACGCACTGCGGTGCGGAATTTACGCGTCCAACCGAGGCTCCAGGACGTTCAAAATTTTCAACTCATGCAAAAGGTTTTGTTCCGACAGTACGACCAGAAGTTACATCAGTCAAGTTATCATTGGAAATAAATGGGTTTAAAATGAAGTAAATAAGTCATGTATTGCAAAATAATTACGTTATTAATGACAATGTTGAATGTCACCATATTCACTATCAATAAATCTCTTTTTATATAAGTGAATTGTGCATTATTATTATTATTTTTTTTATTTTGTTCAAACGTTGCAAACACTTAAAAAAAATTTTGTTTTAAACTCTCATTCATGGAAGGTGGTTCCCCCGACAGACTTTTGTGACGCAAAACTCAGACACAGCTCATCCAACGGCCACTGGGTTGGGGAGGGGGCTGGGGGGGTGGGGGCACTGTTGGATGCGATGATGCAATCGATGTGAGGCAAGCGTAACCCCAGCTTCGACTACTGCCCCACACAACCCACGCAGCACACATGAACCACAAAAGAGAAATAAACAGTCAGAAGGCCATTTACTTTTGTCAACACATAAAAGGAAATATATATATTTTTAAATGAAAAACAAAAAAAAAACTAACAAAAAAAATAATTAAAAAAAAAAAGGTTCATAGCGAAGAGCTGCTTTTGTCATTTGCAGAGGTAATCTTTTTTCTTCATTATCTTTTTTTTTTTTTTTTTTTTTTTTTAATATATACACAGGACTTTGAACTGGAAAAAAACCCCCAAAAAAACAAAACCAAAAAAAAAACAAAAAACAAAACAAAAAAACAAAACACTTAGCCAGAAGCGGCGGGACACAGCACCCACATCACACACGGTGTTAGAAAAGGAAAAAACGAGCACGGCCACAATGTTCCAAAAGACCCTCCTTCCAAAGAACCCCCCCCCCCCCCTTACCTTCCTCCACGTGGGGGTCACGTGGGGGCGGCGTCGGGCCACTTCTCGCAAAGAGGCATGAGGAGTTTGTCACTTGACGGAGCTTCTTCTGAGGGGGGCGCGGGGGTCACTATACACTGGCTCTTCGTAAAATTCACTCGTTTGACGTACGCACCATTGGAAACATTTACACACAAAATCTGCAGTAAGTATTTCTGTCCCTCCAAACAATAATACTCTTCCTTTTTTTGTTTCTTTTTTTTTTTTTTCAAGGGAATGTTTTTATCCCCCTTTGCTTATTTTTATTTTTACCCCTCCCACCCCCACCCCCACCCATTTTGACGGTTTGGAAATCGGTGGCTGGAGAGTCTTGAGTTTCCCCACACCCACTCAGTAAGCCCCCCCCCCACCCGCCCTCGGGGTCGCCCCGAAAAACCGTTCGAATGGAGAAATCTTTAGGTGTCGTTTTTTTTTTTTTTTTTTTTTGTTTCGACAAACACAGCTCACATCGAGATCCAGGGAGGGGAGAGGGGAGGCGAGGCAGCGAGATGAAGAGAAGAAGAGGGAGAAGAAAATGTCCACTGCCGGTGACTTGTCGGTCTCGGGAGAAAGCCGGGGCGGATGTGCATAGGTGTTCTTCTGGCGAGGCGATCTGACTGTTCTTCTTTCCTCTTTTAACCGTTTTCTGTTTATTTTTTATATCACCATATATATATATATATTTTTTTTTATTATCGTCATGCCCCTCTCTCTCTGCCTCTACGACTTAAATCGGCTCCGTCGCCCGTCACGCTGATTAGCGTGCGCACCCCATGTACCGAGAAGGCGACAAGGCGGGATCGTGGAGGAATCCCGGGGGGGGCGGCGGGGGCAGCGCGGGGCGGATGGAGAGACGGGGGGAAAAAAGGTGAAAGAGGAGGAAGCGAGATGAGAGTCTCGGTTGTCCGTTTTGTGCAAACTGGGATGTAAACAAAGACCGGATGAGGGCCGGAAGGGGAGCAGCATGGTGCAGGCCACGACAGCCACGGGATCGGGTTCGGGTTTCGGGTGGGGGGAGGGGGGTTCGGGGAGTGTGCTCTTTCAAGTTTTTCAATCTGATTGACATGTACGAGGGTTAATGCAATGACTTGCGGGCAGGGGGATGTGGAAAGAGTGCCGCTGCCTAGTGTCCTGTGCTTATTTGCTTGGATGACAGAAAGTGGGCTGGGGGAAGGGGGCACGGAAAGGAGTGGGTGTAGAGTCACTACGGCAGCGTCTTATGTGCTTGGAGATTCGGAAGTAGAGGGTGGGGTCGGGGCGGGGGAGGGGCGGGGAGGGACACAAGGTACCACAATAAATGCCTTTGAAGGTCAACACGGACAGGCACCCACGTTAAGACTGCGTTATGTTCATGCTTACTATTGCCCTTTACAACATTACCACCCATCCATCGATTACAAAAAAAGGGAAGTACAAAATATCTACCACTGTCCCTCCCCTCCTCGCCCTTTTACTATAATAATTTATTCTTCTATCATTTATATTTATATATTTATATATATATATGTATATATATATACAAACACAACAATAGGCCTTTGCGGCAGTCAAGGGAGGGAGCGGAGAGCTCAGAGTCGCTTCATCCTTCACTCCCCTCGTTCGTCAGTCTTATGTACAGAAATCCTTTCTGATTCTGGAAACAAAAAAAAAACAAAAAAAAAAAAAAAAAAAAAAAAAAAAAAGGGCACAGGCGATTCGAAGGGGGTGGGGGTTCGCGTCGGACGTCTCTTTCGGGGAGGACGAAACTGCCGCGTCGGCGGCGCACTCGCTGGCTCGCTCGCTAGTAGACCCAGGAGACTGGGACCCACTGCGCGGTGGTGCACACCAGGTCCACGGCCTCCTCCAGCAGGCGGATGGTGTCGTCGATCTCGTTGTTGATGATGGTCTGGTCGAAGTAGTGGGCGTACGTCTTCTGCAGGGTCTCGGACTCCTTCTGGAGCCGCTGTAGGGAGTCGTCCTGCGGATGGAGAGGAAGTTTATCGATGGGCATCGGCGAGAGTGTGGCCTGTGGTTGTTGAGCCTGGCGTGCCCACAAGGCTCAGTTCTGGGCCCAACTTTGTTCCCTCTTAATGACATGCTAATGTACAGAGAACCTTTCGCCGTGGCTACTTACAACAAGAGGTGGAACAGAGCAAGGGCAGACATCAGTCAAATCAGATTACCACTGATAATGGTGACTCATTAAAAAACAAGGGTCTAGGATCATGACAACTAGGGCTGTCACAATCACGACATTTTCATTGAGGATTAATTGTCATGCAGAACATTGTGATAAACAATCGAATCGTCCTGTTTGTTCATTTTATGACACTATCATAGCGTAAGCCTATAAATGTGTAATAATACATGTCAATCTACTGCACAAGACCCACGTATTTACAGTGGATCAATACAAATTTAGGTAGACAGCTAATTTGCCTCAACCCAACTGGGGTAAACAAACCTATTTCACCGTTCTAACACTCTTATATTCCGCTGAAATTTGGACGGACACATATTATAGAATCTTCCGATTTAACAAAACGACCGTGGTCAGCTCAAATAATTGCGATCGGGCGATCACGTGATCATTGTGACAGCTCTAAGGAGATCCAACAGAGAGGTTTGAACAGAAAGAGTACAAATTGAGGGAGGAGGGAGAAGGAGGGCGACAATAACTGCCATTGCCACGCTCCAGCGGAGATCAAATGGTCATTTCTACAACGGGGGGAACAAGCTAGCGGGTGAAACTAGTACTACGTGTTCAGTACTTACAGGCAGTTTCCTGCACCACTTTGGAATCTTGAGTGCAAAGTATCAAAAGGCAGGCCAAAGAGAACACAGACATGCTTAATCCAGGCACATGCAGTGTGAGATAAGACCAACGAGCACAGAAAGACAAACAAGCAAAAAAAACACAAAAACTACAGCCTCGTTTCCACCGCAGGAACTTTCCCCAGGAGCTAGGAACCTTTGGAGGAACTCAGTGTGTTTCCACGGCGAGGACCAGGGTGTAAAATAAGTTCCTGGGTCAAAGTCCCAGGAACCAAAAGGTCCCTGCCCGGGGGGGGGGGGGGGGGGCTTGCAGCGCTGAACATTTCTGATGGGTCGAGAACTCCCAGCATTTTATGAGACGCTATAAAAATCTGCAGCAACAAACCGACTGTTGTCTATCTTCATCCGCCGCCACCTACAGGACTGGAGTGGAGCGGTTTGTTGAAAAGTCGCACGCAATAATGACGTGCAAAAACTGCCGTCGCTTTTTCGTACTTTGTTTGTTTATTATTTATTATTTACTAATTTGCATAATCTATCACGGGTCTTTAGACCGCGGTGGAAGCGCAGACGGGCTGAAGGAACCTTTAAGTTCCTGAAAACTTGGGGCTAAAAGTTCCGGGTGCTTTGGGTGGAAACGCGGCTTAAATAACAGCTGAGTAACCTGCGGACTGATTGAGTGAGTGAATAAGTGAGTGAAAAACGGTTGAAAGGAAAACTGAAATATTTGTAGCACGAAAGGGGTTGTTATTGAGAAACGAGCGAAGCCAGTTTGGAACGAGAGAAAGGGGAAAAACATATACATACCTCTACCTCAGTCATCCCGGGCGTGATGTTGGGCGCTGCGATAAAGACCACGTAGGGCGCAAACTCAGCTGTCCTGAGGATCTTCAGTGCCTGATGGAGAACATACACAAAGTGCGTTGCGAGGATTGAGGCATAAAAAAACTCAACCGTTTCTATTTGGGGGTGAGTCAGTGGTGGCCAACCTGATTTAAACCGTGGGCCCTTGGATTTTAGAACTGTGCGGCCTACAGAACGCTGCAAATGTAAGGCGTCCCAGAATGGTGCAAAAGCTTAGTATGATAAAAGAAAATCATAAACAAAGGCTGAATTTCAGAAAAGATGACTTTAATGAATAGAAAGTTTTAATGAATAAATAAAAAGTAAAAATGTTTTGAAAAAGCAATTTCTTTATTAAAAAAGGCTTAAAGGGAACCCATTACGAAAAACTCCCTATTTCATTGCTTGTGCACATCCATGTGGGTCTCTGATGGGCCTACTGACACAAACTGTGAAATAAGACAACCCGGTCAGTTTTTGGTGAGCTCTCTATATCATGAATCAAGCCGATCAGATCTGTGACTTTTTCCTACGTCACATGGTGCCTCGGTAGAATAAGAACACCCCCCCCCCCCCCCCCAATCTAAGGGTTAGGGTTACTCCACCCTTGGCTGGAGATTACCGAGTGCTGCTAAGAACTGCTTTGTTGGCTGTACACTGTGCTCAGACCAGCACAAATCTTCTAAAAGATAAAGGAATTAATACCCGTCCGTGAAGAAACTGCAGATGAGGAACATGTAAGCAATTTAAAAATAATTCTGCTGTGTGTTTCTTTAAAAAAAAAAAAAAAAAAAAGACAGACTGTGGGCTGCAGTATTTAGTAATGTATTTATTTTATTTTAAGCCGTTTACATGAAAAAAACTAAAAAATGCCGGAGCGAACTTTTAAACGAGGCCTTGTAGATGTAATTTGAGTGAAGATAGACAACTGGATGGCTTATTTCTCACCTCAAATTTTTCAGAAACAGATTTTGGTGGAATGACAAAGTGAAATCAGTGAAAGTTTATGGACTAAATACGACGCGAACCAGAAGTTAAGCTCAAACCCCATTGGCTCACAGAACTTGGGGACTCAGAAGGTGGTGCCAACCACTTGAAAATAGGCTTTGTGGAACAGGATGGTTTAGAGGCATGTCAGAATGGCTAGAATGCATAATCTGAGTGGTATTTTCAGCAAAAAAAAAAAAAAATCAAAAACGGATATATACCCTTTAATTTGATTAAATAAAAAAATATTTCTTATATATTTCGATTTTTATGAATTAATTTTAAATTAATCTTGAACTTTTACAAGTAATTTAAGTTGAGTAATTAATTTAAGTAAAGTTAAATAAAGTAAAAAATATATATAATGAATGTTCTTCAAAACACAGAACTGCTAAAAAAAAAAAAAAAAAAGGGGACCGATTGCTGATTTGCTGATTGCGGTGCGAAAAAAAAACTGCACATTTACTTTGAGTCAGTGTGGAAAGTATAGTAATAAGTATAATTGGTAGATAGTAAGTCAGTATACCCTGAATTTTCCACCGGGGGATTCAAGAAAGTCCTCCGCTACCTTATTTCTTACCTGAGGCTCCACGTCGAGGATGGAGATCATGCCCTGGCCGTGGATCTGCCGGATGGTCTCCAGCCTGGTGCCGTACATGGCGTCCTCGTGGCTGCCGTACTCCAGGTAGTCGTTGTTGCTGATGTCCTGCATCATCTGGTCGTGGGACACAAAGTAGTAGTTCTTGCCGTTCTCCTCGTCCTTCTTCGGGGGTCGGGTCGTGTCTGCGTCCGCGAGGGGGCGGAGATCGCAGTGGACAGAGGAGGGAAGGAGGGAAATAATGTGGACGGGGAAAGAAGTTGCAATTTACATTTTATAAATTATACACAGAGAGTTAGTCTCTGGGACCCCGATCGGAGAAGCTTTTTATTGTTAGATATGATTTAGTCCAAACTTCCAGACCTGTCTATACCATAGTTAGGGATAGAACAGTGAAAGTATGACCAAAGCGTCTTGTGAATGAAACAATGGTTGACGTTTAACGGTTAATAATTTTGCTGGGGACCCTCTGGAAGCCATTGAAGGACCCCTGGGGGTCTCCGGACCCCTCGTTGAGAACCGCTGATCCCCGCTTTACTGGACGGCTGCGTTTTGCTTAAGTGCTGGGCCACCTGTGGTCCTTCACTGCGGAGGATTTTATGCTGTTGTTCACAATTCTATTACCGGCGTTTCTAGAATATTATACTATTCAGTTATCAAAAAATTCCACTGGCTAAAGACATAGCAAATTAGTAACTTTCTAAAATGACTGGCCCTGATATCATTTGGGATAGGACTGTTTTAGGAAGCTTTTCTGCCTTGGAACCAGAGCCTTCAAGATCATGATATGGCTGGTTTATACCATATTTAATGGGGACCCAGGAAAAATTGAGGTTTGGGCGGGGGCGGCCGGGGCTGAAAACCTTCTTCTCCGCATTGGTGCTAGCTCTGTTTGTGTGACTGTGTGTTGTACTGTGTGTGTGTGTGTGTTGTACTGTATGTGTGTGTGTGTGTGTGTGTGTGTGTGTGTGTGTGTGTGTGTGTGTGTGTGTAAACTTACGAGGAATGGGGTAGGCGAAGCGGTCGGGGTGCTTGGTGATGAGCGTGTTCTTGATGTGCCTCCTACCGACTCCATGGGCTCCTGAGTACGTGGTGAGACGGAAAAAAAAAAACACTCAGCGGCGAGGCGACGGGTGCAGCCGCCCTTCTATCCAAGCCAACAGTAGATGAATTGGTGTAGCAACACACAGATTTTAGTAGGACAAGTGTTAAATTAAAAAGTGATATTCACCGCGACAGTTAGGGAATGAACCGGAAAATTATTCTGAAAACTGGCTTTTGGGGGCTGATTGACAGAGCGCAAGTTTGTATCTGGGATGTCTGGACCGCTTGCAGACAGGTGGAGGCCTGTGGTACGGTAAATACAGTACACCGCGACAAGCTCAAAACTCTCTTTGTTCGGTCTGTCCGTCTTTTCCCTTGCTCAAAAAGTTCTGTTTCCCGGTGAGTATACTGACGTGTAGTAAGGCTGGGCGGTATCTCGATATAATATCAATCTTGTGATGTCAGACTTGATCCTGATTGGGATTTTGGTGATTGTAAAATGGTGATATAGTTAAATGTCGTCCTTAAGACTGCGTCACAGCAAAGTAATGCAACTTTCTGAACTTCGTAGACCGTTCTACGAACGCCTCTACCTGCTTGTCCATATCATCCACACTGATGACCTTTGTTTCTAAAAAATATCTCACATACCCCGAAAAATATTGTTGAAATGATCGATTTCGAGGTACTCCGCCCCGAAGAAATATCACGTCTCCTTCTCTCAAAGTCTATAATTCCTCTCGCGCGCCGGTTGAGGTTTTTTGGTCCGGTCGGCCGGAGAAGTTCTCCGCCCGTTACTCACCCAGCAGCACCAGCGTTTTCCTCTTGAACGCCGGCAGCTTGACCACCTCCTCATACGTCACCAGGTCTAGTTGGTCGAAAACTGCGAGAGAGAGAGAGAGGGAGAGAGAGAGAGAGAGAGGAAGAGCCATGAGATCCTTTCGCGACCGACGGGAAGCGGACTGCGGTGAATGGGTGGGAGGCGGCCAAGCGGGGCCGGTCCAAATAGTCTATGGGCGAGTGTCGGGTGAAGAATGCGCTGGCTACATGCAATGAGTGCAACCGTGAGTCGGATCATGATGGAACAGAGCAACGAAATGCGGGGGGAGAACTTTAACAACGCAAATTAGGATTTGGTCTGTTTGTGTGTGTCAAATACATTTTCAAAAAGATGGCGGCGAAATAACCCACAACTATGGAGGATGGAATACATTCCGGCCCGACAGAAAACAACCATCGCACACGCTAGGTAATCACACGGGTATTGATGGTCTAGTTTAACATACAAAACGGGAGATTATTTTTGCCCCGTGGCACCAATCAAGGCTGGGATCCCGGAAGGGGAAGGGAAGGGCGGTGGAGGGAAGGGGGCGGAGGAGGGAAGGGAAGGGCGGTGGAGGGAAGGGAAGGGCGGTGGAGGGGAGGGGCGGAGGACGGAGAGAGAGTGACGTTTTGCTGGAGAGGCGGGGCGGTGGAGTTACTTACATGCAGCCAAGTCATTGGGTAACAGAAGGCATGAAAGATGGACAGAGGAACGGAGGGGAAGGGGGTTAATAAACCCCCGCAAAAAAGACAAACAAACAAACCACTGAGTCGACACGGTCTCAACAGCTCGGAAAACTAAAAAAAAAAAAAAAAAATCCTCGCACGGTGATAACGTCAACAGTTGTTAATTACAGCAGAGTCAGGCGCCAACGACCGTTAGAGAAGGAGATAGAACGGTGCACTGGGATAGCAGAGGGAGATTTTAATGCAGCAGACGGGAAGCTCTTACACAAAAACAAACACAGTAAAGACAACATTAGTGGAAAAGAGACTAAACATTGGGTTTTGTGTCATGATGGATTTAATGCATCCGTCCCCATTTCTCGAATTGACACAGTAAAGTCCATAAGTAACAAAAACATTCTTGTAAGACCATGGTTCATAGAGTAGCTACTTTACTATTTTATATACAGTATATCATATATATATATATATATATATATATATATATATATATATATATATATATAGATAAGCTCCACTTTTTATTAGTAATATCACAATACTCTAACTTGTACTTACTGTACTAACTGCCACTTTCCCATATTGGGCTCACTAGTCACTAGTTAGCACAGTGCTACTAGCTAGCGCAGTGCTACTAGCTAGCGCGATGCTACTAGTGAGTGACTTCATGGCGCAGTTCTCCAGCGGCGAGAGCCTCCTGGGTGCGTGGTCACCTGCGGGTCAGCACCTCTTTCTGAGGGGGCCTACTAACCTGGACCGCCGACGTGATGTCATCCATCTTTGTTCTGAAGCCTCCCTCCCTCCCTCCCTCGCTTCCCCACCCCCGCCTCTCTCTCTCTCTCTCCACAGTTCGCAAACACAGAGAAACCGCACGAGACATCTCGAACAGTATATATTGCGCAACCTCCATACATACCTGTACGTATTACATCACGACCGAACGTTCCTCCATACGTACCTGTACGTATTACATCACGACCGAACGTTCCTCCATACATACCTGTACGTATTACATCACGACCGAACGTTTGGACAGAAGACGAGCGAACCGGAGAGCAAAGCGTTCCGTGCAGCTGGTAGTCAAGTACTTTTAATCTCACACGAATACTTCTTACCCCAAATCTTTCCATTCGTTTGGGCTTTGGTAATACAAGACGAGGCATAGAGACCGGGGGGGGGGGGAGTTTGTACTGCAGTGCACAATTAACTCCGGGCGGGAAAATTTGAAATAGAAATCTTAAAATGAAAACGCTTACATACACCCAATGCAATTTCACTGAACGTTCTGAGAATAAACAGGAATAATATAGAACATAACCAAGATGTCTCTTGACTAAGATCTTTTTAAGACAGTGCGTGTGTGTGTGTGTGTCTGTACCTGCGTTGTGCTTGGCCAGGTATTTGTCTTTGTACTGCTTCTTCTTCTTGCCAAACCAGGTGCAGCTGGCCTGCTGCTCCTGCTTGGTCTTCTCCATGGCGATACACGCCACGCGCCTGCCCACAAACAGTCACGTCATCACGACCCGCGCCGGTCCAATACCAACCACTTAAAGTGGAAATCCGTTACTTTTGT
This sequence comes from Zeus faber, assembly GCF_960531495.2. Classification (NCBI taxonomy): domain Eukaryota; kingdom Metazoa; phylum Chordata; class Actinopteri; order Zeiformes; family Zeidae; genus Zeus; species Zeus faber. The sequence goes on from NC_137189.1 coordinate 39,910,615, forward strand.
ACGAGAAAACATAAAAATGCCATTTCTGACAGTTTTCTTAAAGCTTGTACATCGTGAGAAACGGGCATTCAAGTGCGTTGGTGTTACAGTACGCCAATGCCCCGCTGATGTGTCCGCTGTTTTGCAGCGTTGGTGGCGGGAGGCAGCCGCGGTGAATTTGACAAAGCGGCGCCGACCGTCGATATGAATGAACGTTCCCAGAAAAATAAATAAATAAAATAACAGACGCTACAAATTGTACAAACAGACAAGTACTAGACAGGAAGAGGGAATCATCACAGTGTACCCACTACAATAAACTCGACGACACCACTGGTACGAAGGCACAGTAAATACTTTGGCTGAGCAGTAGACTTGGGGCTTTATCGCACCGGAAATGCTGACTTTGACGCAGAGGAACTCGTTTGGACAACACGGCAAAATGTTGATGTTGACCTGCTAAAACGGACCTTTAGGACCTTCCCCAGACCTCGTGGGGACCTAGAGATGACCAGCAGTGAGACCAGGAAATGGAGAGCCTTCTCAGCTTCCATATTACAAGACTTATCTTGCGACCGTCAAGGATTAAAGGCTGAAATCCTACACCCGCCCCGTTCCCTCGGCTTCCCGCTCCTCTTCCTCCCTCCTCCCTTTCCGGAGCTGACATTCTATTCCTCCTTTCCGTTGCGAGCCCTAACCCTCTGTGCGTTTCTCCGCCGGTCGCGTTACTGGAGAAGCGTCGGCTTTCTCCAAGCGGGAATCGACGAGTTCAGTTTCCCTCCACTGAAAACAGGCGTATTCTTCACCTTTTCATTTGTTATCCTTTCAAATAAACTATTCGGAAATGTCAAGGATCCATCGTGATTTGCTCCGGATTGATTACACCAGTGTTGGACAATGGTTAATTGTCGGCATCATCTCAGGCTGTATTGCTTCTTCAGTTAAAGACTTGCCAACAATTAACTGACTTTCCGCGATACGAACGTGTGAAAGAATGAAGCTTTTGCATGGATATGAATTTCTGCCTCTGACAGAACCAAATTCTCCATTCGGGTAAGCCCGCAGTTCCGCCCTTTCCTTTATTTTTAATTTGCATTTTCTGGGGCCACTATGGTACCTATGGTAGCCAGCATTTGTCAAACCCACAATCTGGATCAGATTGTTGCTCGGGTTTTGAAGCCTCAGGTTTTGAAGGATGACAGAGGGCCAGGCGCTACCCACCACTCCTGCAGCTCGGGGGAGGGGATGAGGCCCGCCGTGCCGTTCTTGGTGTTCTCCAGCTTGCCCTGCCACCAGTTGTGGTCGTCCTTGGAGATGATCTGGATGATGTCGCCCACGCGGAAGCGGATGCCCGCCTCCTTGCACGGGATGAGGTCGTCCTTGGCCGGGTCGTACTCAAACTGGGCGCGCACGTAAATCTGGCAAAAAAAAAAAAAAAAAAGAAAAAACGCGGGACGGGGGGAGGGAGGGCGGGGAAGAAGAGAGAAGAAGTCGGTCAGCTATCCTGCCGAGGGACGACAAGCGGTCAAGCTGTTTTGCCGACACCACCGCGGCTGCAGCGACACTATGAGGAGGCCGTGTTGTTTGAAAGACAAATGAAAGAAACGAGCGGGGAAAGCAAATAGAACAAAAACAACCGAATAAAACCACAGAGCCTGTTAGCAGAAGCAAGCGGTTAGACACCGAGGTAGGTGGACGGGCAAGACAAAGTTGGGGCGGGGGTGGTGGGCATAAAAAAAAACAACGAAACAAAGCGTTTCACCATCTTCGGCTGCGGTGGGATCCAGTTTTTTTGGCTGCCGCCGGCGGCTTTCGTGAAAAGGGTCCCGTTCGTGATTATTAAAAGCCGTTGGGAGAACCGGTACATGTAGGCTGCGCTGCGCTTCACGAGCATGGGATCTAAGACACCGCTACAATGAGCGACCTGATCTTTTTTCGGGGATGGAGGCGGGGGAGTAAAAATAGGGGGGTGTGTACCTCGACGAGGAGGTCAATCTTACCTTGATGGACAATTTGTCCTTGATGGCGCATCTGGAGATCTATGGGGGTTGAGAGCATCACACACACACACACACACTTACACACGTATCATGCAGCAGGAAGTAAATAAAGTAGAAAAAATAAAATAAAATCAACCAAAGTGACGGGATGGGGTGTGGGCGTGGCTGTTTGGGATTTAACATCCAGATACTTAATGCATTCGAGAACTTGCCGTATCCTTCACACCTGACTCTGACAGCGGTTGCCCGTAGGGCTGGACGATATATTTTGGTATGATATCAATATCGATATCGTCTGGGATTCCGTTGTTGCTGAACGTTGACGTTAACCGTTACGGTGCATGACGCTAAATTTATGCTATCTTCTGAAACCTCTCACTGGGTCGTGGCATCCATAGCCGTCCGCAACATATCGCTCAATTATCGACATCGGGGTTTTCAATAATGATAAAAAAGTCAAGGGGTTTGATTTCGTCGCTATCACCCAGCCCCAGATCCTAGAAACTAAAAATGACACGACACATTCGATGTCCGGCTCAAGAGAGTAATTGTTTTGAACGTTAATAATAATAAAAGTCAGCCGTAGGCCATGTTGAAGAAAAACAAAAAAGGGACACATATGAAAGCACTAATGTGTGTGCACTAATGCACATCAAGAGCACGCTCATCACCAAGCACCCCGACCGCTTCGCCTACCCCCTTCCTCGTAAGTTTACACACACACACACGTGTGTGATGATCTGAATGTGAAATCACTTTCAAGCGCGCGCTCTCTCTCTCTCTCTCTCTCTCTCTCTCTCTCTCTCTCTCTCTCTCTCTCTCTCTCTCTCTCTCTCTCTCTCTCTCTCTCTCTCTCTCTCTCTCTCTCTCTCTCTCTCTCTCTCTCTCTCTCTCTCTCTCTCTCTCTCTCTCTCTCTCTCTCTCTCTCTCTCTCTCTCTCTCTCTCTCGTCGTGACGGGGGATTGTTAGTTCAGTGTTAGAGCCAATGCTTCGTCGACAGGGGGCGGAGGAAGAAGAGGAGAAAGAAGAGAGAGGAAGAAGAGGCGAGAGGAGGAGGGAGACGAGGGGAGGAGGAAGATGAGAGAGGGGCGACCAGAAGGAGGATGGAAGGGGGCGGGAGGAGAGAGGAGGAAGAAGGGAGAGGGGAGGGGAGGAGTAAGAAGAGAGAGGAGGACGCGAAAGAGGAGGAAGCCGGAGAAGAGGAGGGAGGAGCAAGAAAAAGAAGAAAGAGAGAGAAAGAGGAGGAGTAGCAAGAGAGGAGGACGGAGGAGGAAGAAGAGGAAGAGAAACTGACCTGGCGTCCCTTGGGCTGGATGGTCGAGGGCAGGTCCTGGATTGGAAGAGACGTCACAGCGTGGGTTTTGGTTGGTTCACTTATTCATATATATTCATGAATACCTACATTTATACATGTCATCCATCACACGTCTTATTGACGTGTACTAATGTATTAATATGCACTAATCTTTACACTGCACGTGGCTCAAAGGAGAAGAAAACCTCACTCCACCCACCAGGATGGAGCTGGTGACGCTGGCGTGACCGTTGGCTGGCGACTGCCGGGACAAGTCCGGTGACTCTTTCTGATATTGCGCACGCACACACGCACACACACACACACACAACACACGGTAGAGAGTTAATTTTCCTCAACCCAACTGATGGCAAAGTAAACAATTACCGCCGGCGGCTTGAAATTGCCTTGATATTTGGATAAAAACATATAATTACGGAGTCTCACCGTTGTGCAAAGGATTGCGACCGGCTGTCATAATTCCGGTCAAGTGATCATGTAATAATCGTGACGGCTCGAGCAACATAGGTCCGTTATAAGTAGCAACGAGAGAGCGAGTGAGTTTACGACGGTCTCAAAAGCTCGATTCATAAATTTGTTTGTCGGTTTCATAACATCGAACTTTATTGAAGGCATGCATGTTCAGTGACTGTGTGTGTGTGTGTGTGTGTGTGTGTGTGTGTGTGTGTGTGTGTGTGTGTGTGTGTGTGTGTGTGTGTTACTATACTTGTGAGGACTGTTCTCCAAATCGGCTATTTTGGGGTTTTAGAGGTGCACCAGAAACATAGGTCCTCACTTACCAGGTGTATTTACTTGGACTTCATTTTGATACCAGTACAAGAATGTGTATGTGTGTGTGTGTGTGTGTGTGTGTGTGTGTGTGTGTGTGTGTGTGTGTGTGCGAGTGTGCGTGCGCTCACCTCACAGGACATGGACTGGGAGCGGTAGCTGGGAACGATTTTAAACGTGATGCTTCCTCTCATTTCCCTCTGCAGTGAGAGAGAACAGGATGCGCGCTTACGAAACACACATTCAAAGTTTTAAAGTTCCATCCGTTGAAGTTTGACGAAGCAGGGCACAGCGGCATAAAACTGCGGTTTCAAAACGGCGAATCCCGAAACGCATCCGTGATCAACCCCCATAAGCGGAAGCGCGAAATGAAAACCAATGACCCTAAAATAAGTAGGTAATTAATAAAACGGTTTAAGACCACGGTGAAGAAGGGAGGTCTTTGCACTGCTGCCTCACAGCAAGAAGGTCCTGGGTTTGATTCCCGCCTGGGGCGCTGTTGGCACCGTGCCCCGGGCGGGTTATCTCCCAAATAGGAGCCTTTCTGTGTGGAGTTTGCATGTTCTCCCCGTGCTCACGTGGGGTTTCCTCCACCTCACGTCAGTAAGGACCCCCACCAAAAACATGCACCCATCATCGTCTGACCAGCGATGGACACTCATCACCAGGTGCCCGGGCGCGTCCACAAATGCTGCCCACTGCTCCTGGCTGTGCCCCCGGAGGAAGGACAAGCCAGGATGGGTCAAATGCAGAGGCCTCATTTCACCGGCCACCATCCAAAGCATGTGTGTGTGTGTGTGTGTGTATGCATGTGTTGTAGTGTGGTGTGCTGCGTGACGATTAAAGACTGCTCTTCTTCTTCTTCTTCTTCTCTTCTTCCCTGCGCCGACAGAGCAGGTGTTGCAAGTGGCCGTTGAGGCTGCAGGCGGGAAACCGGGCGGGGGGGACCCCCCCGGCACGCTGTAGGCTGGTGAGGGCGAGCGGGGCGGTCTTTGCTTTTTTATTTATTTTTTTTTTTTTCCCGGAAAAAGCTTTGACGAAGCTTCTTTCCATTGGTTTGGGAAAATATTGCTGGCCAGAGTGTCACACTCACGCTGCAAGGTTTTGGGGTCTTGTGGCACCACAGCTCGCCCATCGTCCTCCATCCCCGTGAGATACAGACTTGAACCACTGTTTCGAGTCAGAGGCCCGCAGCTCCTACACTTCATTCTTGTAGTATCGCTGCTTGGCGCACTCGATTTTTATTTTTTTCCACAATAGTTGATTGTAGATTTCCGTAGGCAGTTCTGCCGCCAGAGCAAAACGCACTCCGTCTCTCTTTTATCCGATTCTTTTATCCTCCTTTATCCGAGGGCTTGTCATTGTTAGTAAATGAGACGGCCTTAACCAGGATGCATCCAATAGTGGAAGTGAAGGCGCTTCCCTTAACCTCAGGGTCAGTGACCTCGTGAATGGGGGAAAGTCAGTAGTGTTCATAAGAAGGCCCGGCTACCTCATTGCCTCAGGCGTGCGTTTTTCAGCAAATGATGTACCGTACGGGCTTGGAGGGCCGATTACCAGCATTCCACACGACGGTTTGACGGTCAGAGAGGTGCCAACCGGAGGCAGACGCACCGGTGGCTCGGACATGGAAGGAATGTTGGTTAAAAAAAAAATAAAATAAAATAAAAAAAAAAAGAATCAAGTTGACTGTCTTTTCTCGTCGCACCAGCCGCAACTCGTTCCAGACCATGTCTGATGCGGCTGGTTTCAGACGTGCACCTATTCGTGTCGCCAAGAACGAAAACTGCAGCACACTGGCATACGCGTTGGATGTTGCCAAGGCGACGGTCCGCATACTGTGTAATTAGTGTCTAGTTTGGCCGTCGCCGAGGAGCACGGTTGAATATATAGCACAAGCGGCCGCGATGCGACTCAGCCCACGGGGAAGGCGTTTAGGGGGGCAACCATACCCATAAGGTTTCATACTCATCCTCCTGCAAGCGAGTCCTTCTTTTCCAAGTCTCTGACACGGCGACAACATCTGAATTGCTGTTCGCTGATATACCGTGCAACTCATCGCATTTGTGGTGCAGCGAACGCACATCAGAGGGAAGACAAAGAAGATAAGAACGCACATAAGATGAACAGTCACCACCCGAGCCCTGAGTGAAGGAAAGCAAGGCGAGGCATTATCTAGTGAGTCAGTGGGTCTCAAGTGGTGGCTCCCTTAGCCAAAACCGGGTCGCGGGTCCAATTCAAAGGGACTCCTGTAATATACGTACGTCCACTTATTCAAATTTCTCAGTGTATGTAGTTTTCGACGGGGTGCTTTTATTTTGAAACACAGTTTCCCCACTTTTAACTGCGTAAAAAAATATAAAAATGTAAAAAACGGCTCAAATTCAATGTAATCTAAACTTATCAGATGTGTACTAAACTGTACTAAAGCATTGTAAACCGTAAGAAAACTGTACTAAACTGTAGGACGAGGAATTGCGGATGAATGTAGGAATAAATCTGGTGAAAAAAATAATAATAATTTCAAATTTTTAATTATTACATGACTAAATGACTTAGGACAAATATGGATGTTTGTTTTTCTTCTTGTATCAGATCGACTGTACACTATAAAATGATTAATTCATGAATTAATGCACTAAACCTTTCCGAGCTACAACGCCGCAAACGGGCATGCCGATACGGTCGGGGCAGGGACCAATAAGAAGCCGAAGGGAAGAGGTGAACAAAGCCCCGATTGGCCGACGTACCAGCATCTTCTGGAGCTGTTCGACCGTCTGATTGGCCACGCTGATGCCGTTTATCTCCCGGATTTCATCTCCGACGTGCAGAGTTCCTAGAGACGGGAGAATGAAACCGGTCGCAATTTACACTGACAATGGAAACAGCATATAAAGCATAGTGAAAATATAAACATTGAATGGCTAATAGTTAAATAAAGTATCAAACATGATATTTTATTTTATTTATTTTTTAATAATCCACAATCTCGAATAAGTGGTAATACGGATTTACCACTTTAATGTCTCCACCGGTGATTTGTCAGAAAACCATCTTTACAGTATAAAAGATTACAGCATTTTAAAATACATATATCTGAGATACATAAACACATATTTACTGTTCTAGACCCTCATAGACATCACATTCTGTTTTCTCCTGGTAGTTGTACTTAGTAGGTGGATGATTAAAAAACTCAAATGCTCTAAGTGTGGTTTTACACAGGTCCACGGCGAGACTGGAGCGTGAGTGCGGCGCCTCTCGGCGGGGGGGGCGTACCTTGCCGGTGGATCATTCCGCCGTGCATGATGCGCGCCACGATGCAGTGGTTCAGGTCGTTCATCTTCAGCGTGATGCCCTGCGGCGGGGAGCAGAAAGTCGGACAGTCACCGACGCTTTTACATCGCGGCGCAACAGCACGTTTGTATCGGGTGGAACACATTCACCGAGTCGAAGCCACGGCACCTTATCGAATACGGGGCAAAATAAATGTGTCCGTGCGACGTCCGTCTGGATCTTTTGGGTTGACCTCACTTGTGAGCATCCTTCATCGCTTTGGGAACGGGCCGTAAAAATGTGTCACCGGCTGCCCCTGGCTGCGCAGAAACCTCCGGGTACCACGCCCGAGGGGGGAGACTCCGGCTTACAACAAGTCTAGTTGCGATGGACGAATGGTTACGAGTGCGATCGTGCCGAGCGTTCCAGGCATTTAAAACAAGTGAGATCTTGTTTCTCGCCGTTTCTTTTTTACCGCCGCATCCCGTTCACATTGTTCAATGCGCTGTCGCCTAACAGGCCAAACTGATGATCACTCCTCCTACACGGACTTGTGGTTTGTGTAAGTGTAAAAACGAAAGCCACCGCCATTAAGACGGCTGGATGTAAGGTGGGTTCTTGTGCCTCGCTGTCTAATGCAATGCAGTGGTTCTCAAACAGTGGATCCCAACCCAAAACTGGGTCGCTGGACCCACTTTGAGCGGACGGCGAGAGCATATGTCCACTTTCTCAAAGGGGTCCAGTGGTTTTCGTGTTGTTTTCCTGATGTCATTTCCTGATATTCTGTTATTATTTGGCCTCTTTGCATTTAATTGCTGGTTTGATAAAAAAAACAAAACGAATTTTGGACGCTTGGGAAATGAGTGCAGTTGTTTCAATTGATTTTTAAAAGGTTGGGTTTTTAAGTCCCTATTGTTCCCCACGTGGTTCGTTTTGGTGTCTGATGTGAACGGTTCAAATGTTAAACATTATGTTGATTTTTGGACTCAAGACTAACATGGATCCTGAGGCCGGACCGGTTAAGACCCGCTGGTCTGATTGGTCGGAGGTGTCCATTGCGCACCAAGAAACCACCTGAGTGGACGCACAGTATTTCCTAACGTTCCTACGCTCCTACGAGGCAAAAACCTATGTATCATGCACGAGCGCACACCATGGGCTCGTCCGTGTTCTTCTGGAACTGGACCAGGCGGACCCTGGTGACGTTCTCCAGGTCCATGTCTCCGTTGGTGCTCTCCGGGGAGTCGCCGTTCAGGTAGGGCGAGGTGGGGGGCGGGGTCACCCTCAGCGCGTCGTCGCTGTACACCTCGTGGGCGACCACATCGTGGGTCTGCAGCAGCGCCTGGAATGGGTGGATGGATGGATACTTTTACTGCCTCAAGATGACGAAAATAAACCTACAACAATGAACAATACAAACGTGGTAATACACAACAGCTTCAAAAAATAACAGTGAGGGTCAGGGAGCCGGGAGCCGTCTCTTTCAGAAAACATGTCCTGAGACGACTCCGTTCAGCTTAGCAGCCCCGATCCGCGTCACTGAGAGCTTCAGTCTAAACCGCACTCCATCTGAGTCGCTTAACCAACAAATCTTTCAAAAGAAAGAGGAATTAACACAAACTGTCCGTGAAGAAACTACAGACGATGGAAATGTAAGTACTTCAAATATTTTTTATTGATATGAAAAAAAAAAAATACCCAGGTGAGTTATGTGCGGATTTCCCGGCGCGGTGTCCATGTCTCCCATAAGCCCGGAGGCGAAAGTTGGAACAAACTTTTAAATGAGGCCTTGCAGATCTAATTCGGTTTTCACACCAAAATTAGCAAAACAAGCCGGTTGATCCAGGAAAATAAGTGATTGACAGCTTCCCCATTGCCAGGAGAAATGCCGTTTTCTTTCTTGTGCGTCACGTTCGACGTCATGAACACGCCGGAAAAAGGGGCGTGTCACGGTTCCAGTGTGATCGGGAACAAAACAGTAGAGGAGACAGCAACTTAAACAAACAACAACATTAAAACAGTGGAAGCAGCGTGGATACTCCATGCGGCCGGTGCACGGAGCGGGAACCGGCGGGGAGCGTTGGGGCTCTCCGCAGTGCGATCCCCACACTCACAACATTTCACGGTCCCCCATGCGGGGAAAAAGTCAATAACGTCTGATTTTGGATTCTAAATGGGAAATGAAATGACGGAATGATACACGGATGTTCCTGTCTATTTACGCGCCAAATTCCTGAATTTCAACACGTGTCGTGTCCCGCCGGTAAGGGGGCCAAAACGAGCGTGTCGACCCTGGTGTCCTTTTTACATCAGAGCCGATCGGAGTTGGAGCCCATTAAAGCCTGTGTCTATTGCAGGGTCATTGCAACCGGGACTGAGACCCGGGTTTTTCCTTTCCAAACCCCGGCGTCTCACAGAACTCGCGGCCTGGGGAGGGTGGCTCCTAACACAAAAACCAGCCCGTTTGGGAACCGGAGGGGTTAGAGGCATGTGGAGTGACTAGAATGCACAATCTGAGTGGTATTGACAGCAAAACACTTCAAAAACATGTTGTGCGGACCTGACCTAAATCAACTTGTTGAAAAGGAGCATGAGAGGTCCTCTTTAAAACGCCAGAAAACTAAAATAAACTCAAAATAAAGTCGAGAATTGGCAACAAACAAACAAACAAACAAACAAACAATACAAACGTAAAATAAATAAAATATATTTAAAAAAAAATGTAAAAAAGATAACAGGAAACTTCTTCACTTCCTTTAGAATAGATAAATGTTTGTGGTTAGCTATGATTAGCTGCTATGAGAGAGTAATACAGAGAGAGAGAGAGAGAGAGAGAGAGAGAGAGAGAGAGAGACAGAGAGAGAGACAGAAATACAGCGAGAGAGAAGGGGAGAGAGAAAGAAAAAGAGAGCGAAAGAGAAGGGGGGAGAGAGAAAGACAGAGAGAGAAAGAAAGAGAAGAGGGGAGAGAGAAAGGGAGAAGGGGAGAGAGGGAGAAAGAGATGGAGGGGAGAGAGAGACAGAAAGAGAGCGAGAGAGAAGGGGAGAGAGAAAGAAAGACACAGATAGAGAGAGAGAACAGAGAGAGAGCGACAGAGAGAGAGAGAGAGAGAGAGAGCATGGCTTACATTAATCCTCTTTGCTCCACCACTGATCGTGTCACCGACACAAAGCTTAGTTTTAACTGACACGTCCAATTTTCCCTCCGCCCGCGGTGGAGACGGCTGTTCCCCTGCCCCCGGCGGAAGTTATCGACGCGTATCCGCCGCTAAAGATCGAAGAGGGATTCGTAACGGGTCGACCGCGCAGACGCCGCGTCCTTCCAACGAGCGCCGGACGTGTTTTTTTTCCCCCTCTCTCCGAATTCATTTCATGGGAGCCCTACGACTTCCAACCCAACGATAGTTCAGCGCTTGTTCTTGAATTGAACTTTGTCATTATTACAGTGTTGGAATCATGGTTTCTTTGTGGTGAACGATGGTAGAGTCGTGTGACGGCAGGAACTCACGAGCCCACAGCCACGTCAAAGTTTTCGCAAAACTTCACCACGGGTGCGGTGAACGTTTCCATGGTAACGGCGAGCTCCGCCGAGACGTCACGTAGGATTGTGGGTAGAAGAAGAAAAATAATCTTCAATTCATCACACAGCACACCCACAACACACACACACAACACACACACCCCACGCTGGTCGGACGGCCATCTTTTTGCATGTTTTTGGGTGGGGGTCCTTACCGATGTGACATGGAGGAAACCCTATGTGAGCACGGGGAGAACACGCAAACTCCACACAGAAAGGACCCTCATGGGGAGATAACCCCCCGGAGCACGGTGCCAACAGCGCCCCCCAGGCGGGAATCGAACCCAGGACCTTCTGGCTGTGAGGCAGCGGTGCAGTGCACCGCGCCCGCCCCGCGGGTGGTGTCGTACTCCTCCATGACATCGGGAATAAATACCGTTGATATCGTACAGACTTGTGGCTTCTACAGGAGCGCACGCCATCGTGTCACCATGTCACAGCTGGTGGTGTGAGGCTACCGTGGGATGGCTACGAGGTTGTAGATAATAATCAAAAGCGCGATTCTGAGTATGCATGCGTGAGGGTTCAATTCTGGAAACTCACTGTTTGTTACTCAACACACAAGAGAGACGGCATTGCACAACACCACTGGTCAACCTCGACACTTTGAAACATGAAATAGAGGAAGTGGAGCTCTGGGAAGGTGAAACATAAACAATCTCCTGCTTCATCACCCGTAGTTTTAACGCCGCTTGGGCCTTATTCAAAGAGGCCACCAACTCCCGCCCGTTTGAGGGTCTCTTGCAGCTCTATTCAAGCGTAGAGGGCAGGCGTTTGACCTTTGAACTGGGGGTTAACAGAAACTTTTGGGGGGGGGGGGGGGGGGGGGGCAAAGCAGAACCACACCCGGTATCTCATCCCCGGCGGCCGGAGCAGCGTCGAGGGGGTTGGCGGCGGGGCGTCGCCGCTAACGGGCTAAAGCGGCCCGCACGTCAGGCCCGGGACTAAGCGGGGATAATGAGATCGAGAGGCGAACTCGGCAGCGCCGTCACAGAACAGGAGAGGAGCGAGGGAGGAAAATGAAGACAGCGCAGGAAGCCCCTTCTTCACTCGCCCGTTTGGGACCGAGTGAAGTCACTTTTGGCGTCAGGCGACGCGGTTTTGCTCTGTCAGTCCGCAGAGGCGGGCGCCAGGACGGCCGCCATCAGGACATTCTAGTTGACCATTAACTGCCGTGAAAATAATTGAGTTGTCAGTTTGCAAATAGACGCTCTTATTGCAGAAGAGCCTTTTTTTTTTTTTTTTTTTGCCTTTGACGACTGGAACTCCAAAAATTCTGGTAGACCGATAATTACCCCTTGACCCGACGACTTGAAAAATACCTTCTATTAACTGCGTAATTCCTACCGTTTGGTCGAAGAATCCCCCTTTAAATCTGGGTGGAAACACGGTTATCGGGCAGCGAATTAAATAGCCGCGGCGGCTCTCGTGGGTTCGACCACTAACCCACTGGAATGCTTGAAAACAACAACAACAACACACACACACACACACACACACACACACACACACACACACACACACACACACACACACACACACACACACACACACACACACACACACACACACACACACACACACACACACACACCTATATACTGTATTTTACCTGAGCAAAACGCCTTCTTTTGCCGATGCCGTTAATAGCCGAGGCTGAGCGTTGAACACCCTGAGTCGCCTGTATGTCTCCTCGAAGCTGGTGCCGTCCCGACAGGGGCTGCGGCGGTTGACTGTCGCATGGCCGCCGAGAGAGGCTGGCGAATGCCACACGGGATCCAGAAGAAAAGCCCCCCCCCCCCCCCCCCCCAGGTCTGATCTCTGACTCCTTCCTTCCTTCCTCCTCCCTCCTTCCCCTCCCTCGCCGTCTACGGAATCTCACCTCTATCCCGTTCGGCGCGGCCACGGCGGCCGAGCTAAGCAGCTTTGTGTCTGTACTTAGAAGCTGAAATGAATACCTAACTTAAACACACAGGGCTCGGAGAGGAAGGTGTGTGTGTGTGTGTGTGTGTGTGTGTGTGTGTGTGTGTGTGTGTGTGTGTGCGTGCGTGTGTTCTGCCGATGTCCCACCATGAAGTGCGGCTGCGTTAGGATCCTCCTCAGCTCCTTGGCCTCCATGTTTTCGGGGTAACACGAGATGGTCTCCAGCACCTTGGGGAAGAGCGGACAAAAAGGAGGGAAACGAAGCCGAAAAAGCAAAGAGCGTGAGACATCGCGGGGCAAAGGAAAAAAAAGAAAAGGAAGGCCACCATGTTTTTTGGACCGATCACGTCGACCGTTTCATCGAAATTTGGGGGTGACTGCCGGCGTTTCCATCGGATAAACGAATTTTTTTATTATGGGGCTTAACTCCCAAGTATTCAAGGTACTTGGGAACATGGTCTGTGCCATTACCAGCGCTGGACAGGATATAGAAAGTTTGCACTGAAGTACCTACTTAGTACTTGGGTGAAGTACCTTTACCCAATATAACATTTATTACCCATCAAAAATACTGATTAAATGAATGGGTCAAGCATGAGCAAAAGTACTAAAAGTACTATATTTACAAAAAAATGAATCAGTATTGAGCTTTTTTTTTTTTTAATATCTACTTATAGCGTCACTCAATACAAAGAATGTAGTGTCTTAGGATCGAGTCAAAACTTCAATGTTAATCAATGGACGAGAAGAAATTATTTGAAAAGAACAATTTTCAAGACCTAGTGTATGCAGAGTAGGGCTGCAGATATTCCTCTTTAATCACATTCAAATTTGTATGCTTTATCATTTTTAATATTCAAATATATCAAAATTGTTAATCCTATTTTATGCCCAACAAAGCAAATAAAAACTTGAGACGTATTTCATTTACTCCGTTCCCCGCTGCTGCTGCGGAGCGGATCGGCGATCGCTCCTGGAAAAATCCCGCCTGCGTTCTCACAGCAAATGCCCCGCGACCCTGCCACGGTCCGCGAGCCAGTGGGTGGGAACCTCTGCACTAGAGGACATTCTGTCGGTGACGATTGGGTTTTTTTCCCCACCTTTTTTAATTACTTGAATTCCTGGACATTGTGGTCAAAGGTGCACTCTCCCTTGGACACACAGTGAGGAGGAGACGCGCCCACGCCGACTTCACCGCTACCGGGAATATTTCTCTCTCGTGTGCGTTCACCGCGCAACTAACTGGATGAACTTAAATTGAACTTTATTTGCTCATCATGTGTGAATTAAGCCGCACACGTTAGCCAAAACATGTATAATCAATTATTTACTTATCAAAAAATAATAATATTCAAATTCTATTAGAATTGCGTTCCTGCAGCCCTAATACAGAGTAGTATATAGTAGTCATACATACCAAGTGTGTTTCTAAAACACTTCAAAAAAGTCCTCAGAATTCCAAGTACCTTTTTTTAAATGTATTTATTTATTTATTTTTTTTTTTAAGTACTCTGCGATTTCCTCACCTCTTTGGCTCTCTGCACTCCATCACTGGGCGGATTCCTGATTTGAGGGGACGACCGGGTGTTGATTTTGTCGTAAAGCTGCAGAAAACAAACAAACAAACAAACAAACATAAACGTATAAAAAAGTGCAGGTCTCCGTGGGGTTATCCGAGATTTCCTTCGCTTGAGTTTCTCCGATCAAGCACGAGCGCAACTATATGGGTCAGCGGAAGATGAGTTTTAAAAGACCGTAAATATTGGGTTCGTTGTGACACGAGGTACTTCTTCCCCATCTATTTATTGACGGTCAGGGGGGGGTCTAGCACCGCACTTTGGGCATCATTGTTTCCCAGGCAGCTGTTCTCAACGCCCCCAGGGGTGCTTTGAGAGGTTCTGGAAGGGGCGGGGGAGGGGAGGCAAAATGATCAACGCTTAAACGTTAAGCGTTATTTAGTTTTCCTACTACTCTACTACAGTATAGACACGTATGGAGGTTCAGACTCAATCGCGTCAAACAATAAACACCCTCTCAGATTGGGTTCCCAGGGTCTGAAGCATCACAAATATAAGAAGCGGTAAAATAACAAAAATTTAAAAAAAGCCTCTTCGGTATTTACACTTCCCTAACTAGGTGCTGACTCTGTATTCCTCTGAAAACATGATCTCATAGCATCCGTAGGCCGGCAGGGGGCCACGGTTCTTAAGTTATCATGACACCGGGTGGAGATCGGGTGGAGATGCGGGAGAAGCAGGGCGGCGGTGCCGGGGGGACTCACGTCCAGCAGCGTGTGCAGATGCTGGTCCTGGAAGACGCTGTGGAGGAAGTCCATGTCCTTCTCACTGCAGTCGGTCAGAGCGTGGATCTCCTCCAGGCTGTCCAACACCTGGGACACTGCCCCTGCACACACACACACACACACACACACACACACACACAATTATACACACACATATTACCAGCCACACACACGATTATACACACCTTACCAGTCTCACACACACACACAAACAAACAAACAAACAGTCTCACACACCTACACACACACACACACACACACACACACACACAAACAAACAGTCTCGCACACCTACACACACACGATTATACAGGTTACCAGTCTCACACACACACACACACACACACACACACACACACACACACACACACACACACACAATTATACAGGTTACCAGTCTCACACACACACACACACACACACACACACACACACACACACACACACACACACACACACACACACACACACACACACACACACACACACACACACACACACACACACACACAACCAGTCTCGCACACCTACACACACGATTATACAGGTTACCAGACTCATACACACACACACACACACACAGACACACACATTACCAGTCACACACAAGATTATAAAACACATATTACCTGTCTGACACACAACACGATTATACACACATATTACCACACACACGCACGCACACAAACACAATTATACACACATATTACCTAGCAGTCACACACACGATTATACACACACATATTACCAGTAGCACGCACGCACGCACGCACGCACGCACACACACACACACACACACACACACACACACACACACACACACACACACACACACACACACACACACACACACACACACACACACACACACACACACACACACACACACACACACACACACACACACACACACAGAGATCAACAGGCAAGTTCATTCAACATCACAAACCAAATGAAACACCAAGACCAAAAACAGGCACAGGACACACAAATCAAGCAGACGCGCAAAAAGTGCAAGGAAACCAAAAGAGCGGAGCAGGATGCAGAGACGGAGCCGCTGCCCCCCAGCGCCTGCTGCGTCCCCCCGCACATGCAGCGCAACGCAGAGAGGCAGCGTGGCGGGGCGTCGGCGGCACACGGCACCGGGGGAGGGGGAGGAGAGGCAAAACACGTCAGCCCACTGGGACAGAACGGCCGGGCGGAGCGGGTGGGTGAGGGGTTAGTTGGAGGAGCGGAGTGGTGGGGTGGAGGAGAAGGGAGGGAAAGTAAGTTCGCCGCCCGCCCCCCGCCGCCGTCACACTTGACGGCCAAAATGAGACAGACTTCAAACTGGACGTGAGGGAGAGCAACTCGAGTTTGGGGGGATGACGATGACGATGGCGATGACGATGACAATGACGGTGGTCGTGTCAGACATGGGGCTCAGGGCGGAGGAGGGGGGTGGGCTGGGAATACGTACTTTCAGCAGCTATCAGTCCTAAGACAGCGCGGCAGGAAAGGGTTAACATAAAAAAAAAATACAAAATAAAAAAATAATAAAAACACAGAGAGAAAGGGGGAATTAGAGGAGGAGGGCCGGTAAAAAGGCGTGGAAAAATAAGTAGTCGACGGGCGCGCTGTGGGAAGAACTAAACGTTGCCTCTTTTGAGCACCCTCCCGACTTTGAAAGGTTTGTTGTGTTTAACCCCTGACGTGGCGCACGCTGGTTTCCCCACGCGGTTCCAAAAGCGTGTTGGCATTGGAGAGCAGCTGAGAGAGAGAGAGACGGCTAACAGAGCTAACTGGCTATCGAGGAGATAGCTAACAGAGCTGACAGTTAATTCTACCCCAGCGATAACACCATAGCAAGCAGATCAGAGCTCCGTGCTACGGCTACCTGTACAGCTCAAAATGGCGGAGCGCCCGCCGGTGAGTAAACGAGGGGCTGGTGTCGATTCTAACATCCGATAAACCAAAGAGAGATTCGAGGTTAGGAGTTTTTTTTCCCCCCGCGTGAATCGTCATTTTCTTGAATTCCGCTCAATGCAGCCCGCGAGAAAAGTAGGACTTTTGGTTTGGCGCAAGCCCAAATGGCCGCTACAGATGGCCATTTGTTTTCTGCAGCGCAGCCTGGAAGGGAGCCAGAGAGGGAAAGCGAGACTGAAACAAAGCGCTGCGAAACCAACAAAAACCCAGCGCAAAAGGGAAAGGGGAAGAGCGAGCAAGCAGCAACCACAGACAGCGAGAGTAAGTAGGATAGCAGCAGATCAGTTAACCAAGCGAAAGCTTAGATCCTCCAGAGGAAGTCCGCAATTCGGCGGGGTCATAAAGCAACACGTCAGAGGCCTGAAGACTAAATACATCAACCTGACATGTGCAGGTGGTGGACAAAAGGACACCTGGCTCTGTATTGATCGTAAGGGTATGGACACCGTTTGGCTTCAGAACAGCTGCAATCCTTCTGGAAATGCCTGGGCTTCGCCTCGAGGGACACTACACCCTTCTGCGAGGAAGGAGAGTCTCCAGCTCTTTCGGGGAAAGGAAGGGAAATCGAAACCCACCTCACACTCTTCGCTGCTTAAACCCCCCTTTAGGTGCATCGCTGGTCAGAAGGGCTCGCCGGGCAGGCCGTGCTCGGCGGTTGACCGGGTGTTGGGCTTCTCGAGAGCACCGTTACCGCGTCATCGGGTACACCTGGTCTGGCACCATGGCCTCACGGTCCTTGACGGTTCCGCGACCATGCAGAGCAATTCTCGAAGACGTAAATTATTGGAGCCAATGACCGTTGCCTGCACTCTTACGTTGCCCCCCCCCCCAAACATGTTTAACTGTTCACAACAGACGTTGTGCGTCGAAGGCCTCTTTTCTATTTCTCCCAACGTGTCAGGATGTAGTGTACACAGTAGGATAAAATGGTGACCACATGGATTTTAAGACTGCCCAGTGGTGCTCAGCTTTTGCGCTCCTTGCACCAGTCTATGTGGCTTTGCGCCCACCCTGCCCTTGGATGCGAGCGCTCCCTGAACTGCACCCCGTGGCGGACGGCTTGGTCAAGCCGGGGTCTGCGGGCTGCGGCAGGCTCCTTCCCGCACCGCCGCAGCTGTTCCCGCTCGGCGCCGACCGGTCCCAGTCGACTGGGAGAGCTTTCTCACGCGTTGCTCCGTCTTGCAGTGAGGATCGCGAGGCGCGGGAGACGAGGACCCCGCGGACCAGATCGCACGGACACTGAGCGATCCGATTCCGGTTTTATGTCCACGATTGGCCGGCGAGCCGTTTTGCTGTCGGATCACTACAAAAAAAAAAAAAAAAACCCCGCCCTGTCTCCGTCTCCCTCCCTGAACCCGCGTCCGTGGTCCTTCCACACATCCCGATACCGTCATGATCAGCTTTTAACGATACGGTCATTTTTGAGGATGTACTTTTGTGGTGTTCATTCAGCATCGTGTTAAGTGTCCTTCTATTCCTGTCGATTCATGCTTGCCCTACTCTGGCACGACTTGAGAACGTTTCCCATTCCCAGTTCATTCAAATTCAACACATGTGACGTTAAACTCCAAGAATAAGTACAGAGGAGACAGTCTTAAACCGCCGGTTTAAGACCTGGGCCGGCAGAGTGGCTTTTTTTTTTTTAATGCTCAAGTGGTTTTACCATGGGAAGTGAAAGCCAATGTCAGAGACAGGGGAAGTGTGTCGGTGAAGCAACGTGGTTCCTTTCAGCGCAGCCAGTCGGGGTTTAAAATAAGACTGGCAGTGAACGAAAGAAAGAAGCAAACAGGGCAAAGCATAGCCACAAGTGTCCTGTTTTCTTTCCTTTCACAAAAGAACAAAACAAAAACTTAATGCGCTTGAATGAGACATTGAAACATTGTCTATGGGAGTATATTGAGGGCAATCCAAAGCATAAACGTGTAAATCAGATACAATAACTGATAATGGATTTTCACATCAACAGCCAAGAGAAATCCCCCAAATCCTATGACCTATATACAGTCTATAAATATGGGGGTTACCTGAGGAGGTGGGATCATCTGAGAAGTCGGGCAGGTCCTCAGGGGGGTCGCCGTAGTAGGAGTTGAACTTGTGGCTGGAGACGGCCGCCAGCACTGCACCCTGTGGGGGGGAGACGGGGAATCGTTGGGATCGCTTCTACTTCTTGGTGAAGTTGCAAGATAACGGGGGCGACTTTTTTCCCGGGGCCTCGGAGCAGGTTTTGTTCGGGGGCTGGAACTTGTTTTGTCTCAATTGTGACGGCTCAGTCGGGAAATGCCAGGTTATTCGGTGACGCATACCTCTGCGCCACTTGGCCACTTCGGTCGTTGTCATGGAAATGAACGACGTTGCTAGGGAAACGGGCCGCTGCACAAAACTGCACGCAACACAAAACACCAATGGCAACGACACGGACCTTCAGCTTCCGCCTGGCGTTGAACTTCCTCAGCTGCTCAACCGTCTCCGGCAGGTGGATCTTGTAGGCGTACCTGTCCCTCTCCTGGGAGGTACAATAAGACACACATGCACGCACGGGTATTACATTTCTGAGCAAGCATGCCTGTGGGTTTCTATAAAGACGAGAGTGGTGAGTCGAATGAGCGGAAACCCTTGACTCACTGTCACAGGAGGAAGTCAGGTGAACATTGCCCCTATAACAATCATTACTATCATAATCATGCAGGAAGGTTCCTGAAAAGGCACCAGCTAGCGTGCCGTGTAATGCAGACCACAAAGGCACCAGCTGGGCGTAGGGTTATTTTAGTGAGTACGATAGTTTGTGTGTTTCGTTCAACGGGCAGGAACGTACCCTTTTAAAGTCGGACCAATCGAGACGGCAGTATTTTCCACCATCACTTCCACATAACTTCACTGCATTTCGTTGCGTCTCTTCAATTTGGAAGAACAACGGATGTGTAAAAACTAGAAATGGTTATTCATTTTAATCTTTATTTCTGACTCCCGAGATGTCCTCGGATACAATCATTTCGACACGGCCAATCAGACCACGGCATCATCAGAGACTGGGAGGCCACGCCCCCCTTAAGAAGCCACACCCACTCACTGAGCTGAGCTTGCTCAACGTGAACCCTTTCAGCGCTTGTACCGTTTGCCAATGAAAGGTCAAACGTCAGCCTGCGAATATCATTTAGGGCCAGACCACTAAGTGCTCTCAGCTCTGGAGACGATTGAGAGTGGTGACGGATATCGTTTGTTATATATAGTCGTTATATTCTATAGTTTCTGTAAAACTAGCGAAAACACAATGTTAGTCACTTACAAGTAAAAAAAAAAAAAAAAAAGGGATTTCAGTGCATCTTTAACACTTATTGTTGTACCAAAAGTTGCTTGAAAAGAGACATATCCCATGTCCAAAGCGTCTAAGTTCAAGAGATTATATCATCGCAATTATTTAGCAAAATTCCCTTCCATTGAAGGGGAATTTTGTTTTTATGCCAATATTAGAAATGTCGCCAAGAGTAGAATGCAAAATTAGGTGTGTTTTCATCAGTTGGGTTGAGGAACATTTATTTTCGAGCTCAATTTTCCTGCTCCAATGTTCAACGCCAATAGATAGCTCTTCTGCCATAGGTAGACATGTGCTATTACACTATTCTAGACTTAGGCTGTGGCTTACACTGTGATACTATGACCTATGCTACAACATACAGTATACCGTGATTAATACTGTGACTTATACTGTGACTAGGGATGGGCATTTTAATTTGTTTCAGTCGACGGCTAACAAGAATTTCCGTGGATAAGTCGACGAGCCGTGACATCATTACCCCTCCCAAACACAGACCATTAAGCACACATAAAAACTGTAACCAGTACATCAATTACATAATTACAACAGGTGCTTTTTAAAATTCTTCTTTTATTTTGTCAAATAGGCCAAGTGCTACAGCGACCAAACAAAAAACAAGGCTCCCCAGAGATGAAAAAGTAAAATGGCGAAAATTGTAAATGACTGCATCACAGAAGTAGAACTAATACTCTGACTTATATTATGATAGTGGCATGGAATGAACAATTATGCGTATGACAATTAACAACTAAAATGTGATGATCGTGACAGTCCGGCTGACGAAGGGTTTCTCAATGGCGTTTTCGTCCAACGATATAATAACATTCATGTAGTGTGTGTGTGCGCGTCCTCGCCTTGAGCCAGGGGTGGTTGAGGGCTTCGTAGACGGTGATCCTCTCGGCGGGGTCCAGCATCAGCATGCGCCTCACCAGGTCCTTGGCGCTCTCAGAGATGTGGCTCCACTGCCGCGGGTTCATCTGGCGCCACACACACACAGACACACACACACACACACACACACACACACACACACACACACACACACACAGGCAGAGGAGAGCACAACACAGGCGCTCTCAGATGGATGTTACCACTTATCGCAGGGTTGCTAGTTTGCATAAAAAGATACATATAATAATAATAATAATAACAACAATAATAATAATAAATATAGCTGCAGGCAGCAATACACAAGGTCCAGTTTATTCCTTTTAGAAAAAAAATGAAGCGACTCTGACAAAAATATGTCACTATAATTACCATTACCAAGAGATTATTTTACTTTTAAATCGTGGTTTAGGACTGAAAAGGTCTTAGAATTCCCCGACTTCCCAAATCCCTACTTTACATAATTATTGGGTTTTGGAAAAGATTTATAAAAGACCATTAAGAACTATACATTCGGTCGTTCTCACTCCGACCGTCTGTATTGTGGGTTGTATTATGGGATGTATTATGTAACCGCTAATTATTCTGAGCATCACTTGAGGGAGCGACGGTGAATAGAAATATTAGTCAGGCACTTCCACTGACGGCCTCAAATCTATCAAAGCTAGACCCCACCGCCCCCCCCAAAACAATAAATCAAAATGGGGCCGACTGAGCTGAGACGGACGGAGGTGACAAGAAAATGGTGCATAACTCGCAAAAACCCAATAAAAGTATTTTTTAAAGCAACGTAAAAAAGGTATTAGAAATATTAGAAATTGTTTTTATTAAATTCGATTAGAACGCGTTGTTCCAGGACAACCTTTTTTTTTTTTAATTCTTTTTGATATCATCTAAACTGCAATTTGTGATCTAATTGTATTTCTTGAGATATACAGTAACTATGATCGACAGAGGCAAAAAAAACAGATTTTTTTTTTACTTTTTTTCCCCTCTCTATTGTCATTTTATATATTTGTTTGGCCCAAAAATGAAAATTATTATTTAACTTTACATTATTTGAGAATTACTTGGAGCAGTTCAAGACTAATAACTCAAGAGAAAAAATGAATGTGCCGGTCTAAAGTGACGACTCACACCTTAAATGGATGATGTATGATATTGTAATTGTTTTTATTAAATGCATTTTGCTTATTTTTCTTTTCCTTCTATTGATGTTAAGCAGTTTGGGTCACATGTTGTGTATGAAAGGTGCTATACAAATAAAGGTTATTATTATTATTATTATTATTATTATTATTATTATTATTATCATCGTCATTGTTATTTGATGACCTATTGATGTAAAGCAGTCTGAGCTACATCTTGTATATTATTATTAACATTATTATTATTAATTTGAAAGGGTTATTGTTGACTCTGCCTTTCCCAGAGGACGGGAACCTCAGCATATTAAATTATTCCTCTAGACACATCACAACGAAGGCCTCAATGTGTTGTGCACGTTCAAAACTAAGGGCGATTAGTACGAGCTGCGTTTTGTAAATCAACTACTACCTTGTATTTTCCCTTAATGATGGCCTCGAACAGGCGCTCCTTGGTGCCGTAAAAGGGCAGGCAGCCGGAGAGCAGGATGAAGAGGATGACGCCGCAGCCCCACACGTCCACCGGCTTCCCATACGGCTCCCGCTTCACCACCTCAGGCGCCATGAAGTGCGGCGTGCCCACCCGACCTGTGGGGAGACAGAGCAGCGGTCGTTTAAGTCGGGCCGGGGTCCCAAACTGGGGTCCGCGGGCCCCAACAGGGGTCCTTGAAGGACTTGCAAGCGGTCCACAGAAATATTTTGATGTGCTTTTTTTCTAATTTTTTTATATACAGTTTTTTTCCACAAATAAATGTTAAACACAAAATAACTATTGTTTTTAAGGTTCATATACAGTACACACTGTATACAGTACATTTCCTATATTTGACAGTGGGAATTGCTGATATAGTGGTTTATTAATAAAACTTAATTTATAGTGGTTTATTAGTAACTGCACATTTTAGGTTTACTGCATATTATTGAATATGAATTAAATTTTCTATTTTATTTTTCTCATTATTTTATTATTATTGCCTATTACTTTGATTCGATATCTCGGGATGAATAAAATGATCCATCCATCTCTCTATCTATAATCAACCTTATTGACGGTGGTCGTTGTTTCCCAAAGAAACACAAAATATAAAGCTCAAATATCACAATTATGGATATTCTGAGCAAGCAGGTAGAGGCGTTGGTTAGAACAGCGAGAACACTCCATGATGTTCAGAAAATGTCATTACCGTGCTGTAATGCAGCCTCAAAGAAAACATTTACTACTATTACAATATTGGAACAACCTAAATCCAAGACGCCATCAACTCTCATATGACGACACGGATACATTATAACAAAACATCATCAAACCCCTATATTCAGGTGAAGGGAATGAATGAATGAATGAATGAATGAATGAATGAATGAATGAATGAATGAAATATATTAAAACATGTTACCAGGTTGTGCATTTCTTCCGTTCCGCAACTAAGAATTTAGACTGAGGGGGTACCATGCGTTTCTCCTGTGCTAAATGTGGACCTGTACAGACCTGCAAGGCACCTTTTTTTACCTGAATACACCCGACCCTGACTTACCCTGCAAACTTAAAAAAATAAAAAATAAAAAAATAAAACAAAAAATAAACTGAAACGTTAAGTGATGGTACCTCCAGCCACCAAGCCGGACTCCCCCAGCTGAATGGCCACTCCGAAGCCTCCGAGCTTGACCGGAGCAGAGTTCTCCTTGGAGGCCAGCAGCACGCAGTGGGGCTGCGGGGAAGACATCGGAGAGAAAGCAGACGCGGAAAATAAATCAGGAGAAAAGGGATGGACCGGCAAAGGCGGGAATTTTTATTTTAGGATCTACGAGCTAATAAGCTAATTAGCAGACCGGCTCATTCACTTAGATAACAAAAAAAAAAAAAAAAAGGAACCGCTTCAGAAAAAAAATACTTTATACACAAAACCACAGAACGGCCCGTGGAAATAAGTGTGGGGGTTGTTCAATTGAGACTTTGTATGCATGAGAGATGAGAACTAGAGTTTTTTTGTCGTGATTGAGATTTTTTTTTTTAACATTTTGCAGAACCTACAAACATAGAACGCTTCCTGGTACTTTCACAGGGTTCCTTCTCCACTAGAAATTACAATTCGAGGGCATTCAAGTAATTTTTCATAGTATATATAGTATATTTCCAACCATGATGGATTACATTTATTTCCCTGGCATCATCTGTCGTAAAAGCCAATCTGGAAAATGTTTTATTAAGTTACAATTTGAATAGCAACACCAGGGGGAATACCACAGGTTCTGAAGGGGTTTAATTTTCAAGGCATTCCAAGACGTAAAATCTCTGAGAATGAAATTCTAGCATTTCAAGAACCTCAAAATGGGTGTGTTTTGCCGCTCACACCAGTTGCCTCTGACTGAGATAACTGAGGACCGCGTTGCTTTTCAACTTCCTGTGCAAAAGGTGCAAACGATCCTTGTCAGACCAACATTGACTTTTGTAGTCGATCGTCACTGGTTCCAGATAACTCATCGGAGACCATGATGATTCATAACCAGCATTCAAGAAAAAAACGACCTAGCTCTGTATACATCCTTGTGGTGTGGGGATGGTGGGGTTTGAGCAGCCACACCTGACCTTTGTCTAGGTAATTAGGGACCCGGGTCAGAGTGGCTGCATAGCTGTTGCTTGTTGGTTGGTCTAAAGAGTAACAGGTAAAACCCTCATCCCCACACTCACTCGGGAGAGAGGAGCCCTGTCGTGACATGTCTATCTGCTCCTGGCTAATCTCAACTGCCCAGCTCTCTACAATAAACTGGTGTTTACAACCCCCTGCCCTCCTCTGTGTCTCTGTGCCAGGGGGCCCTGAAACGCCACTTGGGCGGCGTGTCGTTGGAGAAACTGCCACAATCCTATAATAATAGAGAAAGAGGGGCATGGTTTGAGCAGAAGGGGTTTCGAGACAAACAGCTGTGCCATTTGTGAACTTGAGGCAGTCATCCGAGAGGAAGCGAGTCATTTCCTGTCCCTACGCTGTTACACTTCACCTCCGATAGGTGTTAAGGTGGGGGTGGAGGTGGGGGGCGAGAAAGTGAGAGTTTTTAAAAACTTCTATGAACTAGGAGGGAGCGGAGGAAAAAGAGAAAGACAGAGGGAGAGAGAGTAAGAGAGGGTGAGAGAAAAAGTATGTGAGAGAGAGAGGGAGTCAGAAGAGAGAGAGTGGGGGGGGGGCAGAGGGGGAGAGAAAGTGAGAGTTTTTAAAAACTTCTATGAACTAGGAGGGAGCGGAGGAAAAAGAGAGAGACAGAGGGAGAGAGAGTAAGAGAGGGTGAGAGAAAAAGTATGTGAGAGAGAGAGAGAGAGGGAGTCAGAAGAGAGATAGAGAGAGAGAGAGAGAGAGAGAGAGAGAGAAAGAACGGGAGATAAAGGGAGAGATAAAGAGACCGAGAGAGAGTAGGAGGGCATAAGCAAATGCTGACGCACGCAACAAAAGCCGCGGCGGTGCAGAGGAAGCGCCGAACACGCTGCAAAGACGTGACAGATGAGGAAGGAGAGAGGAGGACAAGGACCAGCCAAAGAGGAAAAGAGAAGAGAAAAGTGAACAAAGTAAGTGAAAGAGGACAACGAGCAGAGGAGCGCCAGGGGGACGACGGTATCTAGAGGGTTTTTAGTTGAGGGGAAATACATTTTCAGCAAATAATTTCGATTTTCAATTTTCTTTCTCATCCTGCCTCAAAATCTTTCCATCAACTCAGTTTCCATGGAGGAGAAGGAAGTTGCCGACACCGCAATCTCACACGCACTCCTCTTCTAAAGGCGGCGGAAGGAATTCAGAGTAAGTGCTTCTGCGTGTTGTATGTATGTATGTATGTATGTATGTATGTATGTACAGTATGTATGTGTATGTGTGTGTGTGCACTGACCACGCATATGTACCAAGTCAGTTTGGGACCGTGGTGTTACCTGTTGCTCGTTAGGGCAACAGGTAAAACCACCATCCCCACACACACGTACAGGAGAGGAGCCCTTATCATGACATGCTGTCCATCTGCGGGGCTTGTTCCATCAAGCCCCCTCTCTACAATAAACTTGTGTTTTCTAAACCCCATCGTCCGTGTCTCTGTGCAATTTAATTGTTAATTGCAACTGAAACTCCATGATGGTGACGGAGTTTAACAGGCTTCACTGCTGATATTTCTTTTCCTCAGGAACAGAGCATCTCTTCGCCCTCATTGGACACCATGAGCGCTCCGTCCGCCTCCAGCTCCGCCGCCTCCCCCCACGGCTTCCCCCACACCCCGACCTCACCCCTCACCTCCCCCACCCCCCTCGTCAACGGGACCAAGTGCTCATTTGACGACGAGGCCCTCCGCCTGTCCCTGGCGCTGCTCTACTCCCTGTTCTTCCTCTTCGGCCTGGTGGGCAACCTGCTCGCCCTCTGGGTCTTCCTCTTCCTGCACAACCGTCACAACTCCGTGCGGGTGCTCCTCATCAACTGCGCCGTTGCAGACCTGGTCCTCCTGGTGTGCCTGTCCTTCCGGATCTACTACCACATCAACGGCAACCGCTGGGGCTTGGGGTCCCTGGTCTGCCGGCTGGTGGGGAACCTCTTCTACATGAACATGTACATCAGCATCACGCTGCTGGGGCTGATCAGCCTGGACAGGTACTTTAGGCTGAAGGGGCGGAGCAGAAGGCGCCGGTGTTGGGCGCGCTGGCTGTGGAGGCGCAGCGTTGGCTGGAGCTGGGTGGTGTGTGCAGGGCTGTGGGGGGGGTCGCTGCTGGTGCTGGTGCCCATGATCACCATGGCGGAGGGGAATGAGGAGGAGGGCAGGTGCTTCCAGTACAAGCAGCGGCGCGGCGCCAAGGGCAAGGCCTACTTCAACATAACGCTGGTGCTGCTGTTCTGGGCTGTCTTCGGCATGCTGGTGGTCTCCTACGGCAAGATCGCACTCCGGCTGATGAGGGTGGCGCGGGACAAGCCGGACCTGCCCAACGCGCAGCGGTACGGCCGGACCGCCAGGAAGTCCTTCTTCGTCCTCTTCCTGTTCACGCTCTGCTTCGGGCCATACCACGCCTTCCGCCCGGTTTACGTTCTGTCCCAGCTCAGCTTTGGCCCGGTGTCCTGCGACTACTTGCGCTTGGTGGACCGCACCAATGAGGTGATGCTATTATTATCCGCTTTCAACAGCTGTTTGGACCCCGTCATGTACTTCCTGTTGTCCGGCTCCGTGCGCAAGATGGCTCTGCGTGTCCTCGGCGGCGGCCTCTGCAACAGAGTCAACTCCCTCAACAAAGTGACGTCCAATAGCTCGACGGTAGAGAGCCGGAGACCATCTCAATCCAAGACCCTGCCCTCATCAACCCCAAGAACCAGCATCTGCCTCATCAACTCCCCCCTGAAGCATGCAGGGCCAGACACGCCTCACTCTGCTGGACAACAGTGACGAATCGTGTTTTTTTTAATTACGAGGCATTTCCGCCCAGCGTATCTAAGGCTAAGCGGATGAACCTCTAATTTGGACATCAACACCATAAGCGATGAGAAAATACTTGACCATTGGTGTCGTTGATTGGCCGTTTATCTCAAATGACTTTGTCAAAACCACTTTATTTTTGTTGAGCAATGGGTGTGCAATGCAATTATCATTTCAAATTTCAAACTACATTAATGACGGAGAGAATGAGGAGAGAAAATATCCCCTCATTGCACCATCTTCTGGTAGACTGGAGAAGTGGTGCTCCAACGCTTCCCTATTTGGTGGGAATCAGACGAGTGGACGAGTGGTCCGCCTCAAAAACACCCCACCTCTCATCTCAGACATTTAAAGTTTTATCTTAGTCGATGATCTTAATTCACACCTTGATATATAAAGTATTTCTGTATATAGACTTCAGAAGACGGCGTCACGCCAATGAAGGCTGTACATTCACGCACCTGCACTCTGTATAACAACATATCTACACAATTTTGATGATAATATTTTTGTCGATAAGTCTGGGCCTCTCATTGGCCCAAAACCAGCGTTCTCTCATGTAGCCTTGAAGCCTTTTCTAAAGTACATTTAAGAAACTCTAATAGGCCTGTTTTCTTTTTACCCTGAAAACTATGACTCATGGATGCCCTGATGTACTTAGTGAGTATGTAGGAGGTTGAAGCAAATGCATAACAAAAGCTTCCATTCGAGCATAGGAACGATGATGACAATGATGAATTGACTACATCTTTTTAACGATAATATGTGGCTTTCACTTGGGTAAAATAACGTGGAAAAAACGGCCCATTTTCTAATCCATGCTGACCAGAGCCTGTTTGCATCCAATTCGCTCCAAAGCTTCTTGCTCCCCGCCCTGGCCGTTGACTGCCAGCTACACTGACCAAGAGGCATGTGAGGAGCTACAAACCTGAACCACTTGCGGTTGCCAATTACTAACATATTTACAACTGTACATTAAATATATATTTAAACATAAATAAACATATTTTTTATAATGTTTATAATTGACAGGGTCTGCTTTCATGATGTTTTTATTACTTTTTTTATTTAACGTTATTTGCGATTCTACTAAATTACAGTTGCTTATCGGCCTAAATGTGAATTGAAATGCATGAAAGGAGTTGCACTGGTTCCAAAATAATAATAAATGCAAAAAAAAAGTTTTTTGTCTCTTCTGTCGTTGCAAGAATTCTGGTTGAAAGACTGAAAATTAAAACAAACTAAAAGAATGGATGAGTGTGTGTGTGTGTGTGTGTGCGTGCGTGCGTGCGTGCGTGCGTGCGTGCGTGCGTGCGAGCTTGGGCAGAAACGCCGGCATGGGAGAGCAGCCTCACCTTGACGTCACGATGGATCACGTTGTTGTCGTGGCAATATCGGAGGGCCTCCAAAATCTGCCTCATGTAGTGGCTGGGTGGGACGGAAGGGAGAACAAATGTGAAAGATTGTTTTTCTAGCCATGAAGCACTTTTCTCCCAGACCAATCTTCCTAACGGGGTGTGTGTGTGTGTGTGTGTGTGTGTGTGTGTGTGTGTGTGTGTGTGTGTGTGTGTACCTGGCCACCGCTTCACTGTAGACAAACCCAGCATCGGCCCTTTTCACGATTTCAAAACACAGGTCGGCTCCGTCCATACTGAGTGTTTGGTGTGATTGAGAGAGCGAGATAAATGGAGTTGGAGCAAGAGAGAGAAGGAGAGACAGGCGGATGGGGTGAGAGAGCGAGGGAAGGAGAGGAGTGAGAAATGTCATTGATAATAAAACCGACGGTGATTAAATGTTAGGTTCTTAATATTGACTCGATTTCGGGTTTTGGAAAATCTGAATTTGGTCACTTGGAGTTACTTTACTTTGCCATATTTTGTTAGGGCAACGGCTCGTTCGCCATTTCAAACCGAATGAACATAAAAAAATACATGTATAAATATAATATTACTTAATTATAATATAATAGTAATTTAATAATGATATCATTAATTATAATATAATACATAATATATAAAAAATCTCTGCCTATGATAAACTGTTGTGTAGACTGTACGTCGTCCAAAATTAAGCAAAAATTAAGGACAGAATTACAATTGACTTCATTCGTGAGGATGCTAAATACTAAACTAAACAAACAAACAAACAAAAAAAGACATTAAATAATAATTTTGCTGTCTACCCCATGCAATTCCTCCATGGACCCCTAGGGGGCCACGGGCGCCAGTTTGGGGGAACCCCTGCTGTAGATTTCGACCCTTTTCTCCTCGACGAATGTATAATTGGAGATTAAAACAATCTCGACAATTGAATGGAGATGGCTCCACTGCCACCGGAGGGCGCATCATCTCCGCGCCAGTGGCTTCGTATCAAATTTCTAGTTAAAATAAAACGTCCCAAGGTGATTTGAGACTTAATGCGAGGAAAGAGAGAAGCGTCGCCGCGCGAAGCCTAATGACTCGGTGATAACTGTAAATGACGGAGCTGTTTCTTCAGGGTGTGAAATCACGTCCCCGTTCCAGGGTTAAGTTATTCGAGATATTACGCTACATTCTCGACAGCCGTCTCGGTCGGTAACATCCAGCGGCGGTGTGTCAGGAGCCTTAAAACAGGGGTCTTCGACTTTTTACCAACCCAAGGGCCAACGGAGAAACATCAGGCCTGGCCTATGATAACATGTCTCGAACGCCTTGTTAACCTATTTATATCGTCGGCTTTGATGCGCACGGTTCCTGCGTGTTTTGATTTTTAGATTTAGATTTATTGCCGTTAGTTCAATTCCGTGAGGAGACAAGTCACGGAGCATGAAATACACCTTTTTCTGGTTTTCACGATTAGAAAAAAAGGCTTCACAAATCTGAAATAGTGTTTGAAAACGCTGTTTGGGCTCCTCAATTGAATCTAGTCCAGTTTTGACGACTAAAAGTACAGTCGTTTCTTATCGAGACCAGGTCTTAAGTGGTCTGTGTATAGAAAAAAATTTACCAAAAAAAACAAAAAACTGAAATCGACCTTTTCTGTTTTTACGAAGAAAATAACGTTTTCACAAATCTGAAATAGGGTTTTAAATGTTGTTTAACATCAATACAATAATACAAACCATTCACCATTTTATTTAAGTTCAGCCACTCACCAGTACGTTAGTGAAAATTCAGAGGTTTTTGAATGCAACTCCCTAATCTAATTTTTTTTGAATATCACTCAAAAATCTGAGGTTCTTGGACGTCACTCAGAAATCTGAGGTTTTTGAACGTCACTCAAAAATCTAAGGTTTTTGAACGTCATTCAGAAATCTAAGGTTTTTGAACGTCATTCAAAAAATCTGAGGCTTTTTGAACATCACTCAAAAATCGCAGGTTTCTGAACGTCACTCAAAAATCGCAGGTTTTTGAACGTCACCCAAAAATCGCAGGTTTTTGAACGCACCATAACGTCAGAAGTTGCGAATCCACTGTAAATTTCCTTTCAGCTGATCACTCAAATTTAAAAACACGCTGCTGTTTTAATGTTAATGGTTGCAGTTTACTCAAAATTATAACTTTTTTGTCTAAAATACACTTTAAATCTTTCCACAAAAACAACTGACATTTAAAAAAAAAAAATGGCCGAACCCCCTGCAGCAGCTCCACGGAGAACCCCCAGTTGAAGACAAGCGCCTGACAGCGAAGCAACGGAACAATGTATCAGCACTACATCAGAAACGATTGGCGCTAAAAAATGGTTAACATTCAGAAACCGAAATGTGAAGGGATGGGTGCTGCGAACTTCACCCCTCCCATCCCTCCCTCCCTCTACTTCAGAGCGACAGCTTTGGTAACGGGGTCAGCTTCTCAGGCGGCGGCGAAAGGAGGACGCTTACAACTCAAAGACCATGTAGAGCATCCCGTCGGAGCTGTAGGTCTCCAGCAGCTCCACTATGTGGGGGTGCTTCAGCATGTGGCAGATGCTGGCCTCTCGCTTCAGATCTGTGGACAGGGGGGGAGAGAGAGAGAGAGAGAGAGAGAGAGAGAGAGAGAGAGAGAGAGAGAGAGAGAGAATAAAGATCACCCATTCACGTCAGTTCCAGTGAGCGACACAAAGGACCACGGCTAGATCTGGTGAATAAAAGGATCGTCTTTGGGCGGGATGCTTTAAATACGTCGGAGTGCCATGTATGGCTCGCACTAATTCCAGCCAGCAGAGTACAGACGGAAACTTTAAAGTAGTAATCCGTAAGATTATTTTGGTCCAAAAAAATTGTCCACGATGGCACTCGTGATAAAAAGCCATTCAATGTTATTTGCGTTGAGCATGTGCTTCCCTCAACGCTGTCTCCACTGCCGGCGGCGGGGTCCGCCTTTTTCACGACGACAACGCACTGATCGGGCACGTGCAAGAACCAGGCAGCCGCCGTGAACCGGCACAGCTAATTGTGGTCAGTAAACCGTTTTCCGGGACGCGGTGTGTCGTGTAATCATGTAGTAATCCGCACCGACGCAGAGCGTTTCGTGGACGGCCACTTCCACCGCAGATTTACGCGCGCCCGAGCGGAATCCTCGGTTTCGAAACGCGAGGAGGGTTTAGCGCTCGTGGAAAGAAATGATTTTCGTTTCCCAACGAGCGTGGCCAAAAAAAAAACAAAAAACAAACAAAAAAAAAACCCCAAAAGAAACGGCTTACGCGCTCCAACAACGTGCCCGGGGATGTGGGCTCCGCTCCGAAGTGCCATCTTGCGCACGCGACGTCAGCTCACCAGAAACCCTGACACTTTAAGTACACGCCGCTCAGTGATTCTGTGTTATCATGGACTGGTGGGTTTTACCGCGCAGACACCGGCAGAGAGAGAGGGAGAGAGAGAGAGAGAGAGAGAGAGAGAGAGAGAGAGAGAGAGAGAGAGAGGAACAGATGGAATTCGGCGCGTGCCTCGTCACGGGGAGGCCTCTGGATCGGCCCTCGTCATCGTCGGCACCCTCGCTGTAACGACCGCCGCGTCCAAATCGGCGATGTTACAATCGGCGGCGGATTGGGGTCGGGCCCGTCGACCCCCCGCCTGGTGGTCGTGCAGTGCCTCAGGGTCGCCGCCCCCCCCCTTGACATACTTCCGAGCTCTTAGGAGTTTTCCTTCGAGATGCCGGACAGGCCTGCGGTGACCGGCCCGAGTCTCCCAACGACCCTGGAGCGGCGCTGATGCTGGCCTCTGTCCCCACCGGACACCATATCGCATTTAACCCGATACCTCTCCCATAATGCACCCAGCCCGGCTCTCCTGGAAGGACTGCGACCCCTCCTCCTCCCCCCCCCACTCAAGGGCCGGTTCATGCCCTCGTCCGGCGGCGGGAGGCTGATGCGAAAAGGGCGGAGCTGGTGAAGCCCCGGGAGACCGCACGGCGATTAAGGGCAACACGGAAGATCGAGTTCGAGATTCAAGAGATTAATCTGTCACATACATGTACATACGGTCGTACATACATATATGCAGTGAAATGTCATGAAATATACTAAATACTAAAAATACGAAAAGGTGCGGTTTGAAAGAAGAGAGAGCGAGAAAGCGCACACCTACCGGTATATCAGCTGGTCCAATTGGTTCTCTGTGACTCTCCGGTACCAAAGTACACTCGTTCATTTACCGTGGCATATCCCAGATACCCTTCACACGACCAGTCTTCAAGTGTTTCCCAACCGGCGGTTCAAGTGTTTCCCAACCGGCGGCGACCCCCCCCCCCACGGGGGGGGGGGGGTCGCCAGAGCCCGCATGAGGGTCGTGAGACCTTGGTCGATTTGAAGCAACAAATCCAACCACAATAAACGACGACGGGCCTGACCGCCCTGAGCGGAGCGAGTCCGTGCACAAACGAAACGTTTCGGAGCCTATTTTGGCGGCCGTCGCCGCGGATGTCGTAGCTCCAAGAGGTAAACGGAGCGTTTCCTACCCCAGAGATGTCCGATTACGAGCTGTGATTGCGCTTCATTGGCGACCACGCCGACAAGCTCCCTTCACGTGGCTCCAAGGCTGACTGCCACTGCCAAACTGGAGCTTTCCTCGCGCCGTCGCCCACTGCGGCGCGACCGGCGCCGGGAGCTCCGGAGCAGGTCATCGCGTGTTGTTTATTTTTAATCCTGGTGTGTACCGTTACCATTTATTTTATTTTCTTCTGGGACCTATTTATGAGCGTTCGCCGATTGTTTTGTTTTTTTTCCCCCCGAGGTACACAGGGGTCGACACGGGTCAAACACGGGTCGCCGACCGACCCGTTTTTTGAATGCATCACGTTGACATATGAGTAAAGATATTTCACGCCCGAGCCCTGGAGCTGCGGACGCCGTTTAAGGACTGAGTTCAACCAGAGCTGCTTTCACACGTGCACTGCAACCCTGAAATTATCCGGACATTACCCGGAGGAGCTGTGTGTGTGAACACAAGTGTCCGAATCCGTTGGACCGGAGATTAACCGGACTTGACCCGGCCAGCACCCTAGTGTAAAGTCAGTGTAATGTTACAGCGAGCTAGTAGGCGTGTCGAGTGCTGATGACGTCTATCATGTGACTGGTGACGTCATCAACGCGCCGCCCGCGGCGAAGAAGAGTCAATACAGAGTAGCGGGTTAAACGAGAGAGCAAGTGAAGTGGGGGGAGGACACACACACACACACACACACACACACACACACACACACACACACACACACACACACACACACACACACACACACACACACACACACACACACACACACACACACACACACACACACACACACACACACAGCTGTTGTCGGGTTCCCGGACACTCCATAAAAACCTCATTTAACACACCCCGCTCCCCCGTCCGGGAGTGTCCAGTGATCTGCCCGCGTCCCTCAGTGTCCGAGTGTCATGAATGTGGACGTGTGTTCGGCCGTGTCGTGATGTTGCGTAACAAACAGACGGACAGGCTCCGTTGTCAGCGCCACAGAGCGCCCATTCTTCCCCTTCCTTTTTGCCTTTCATTAATTCTCAGCCAGCTCCTCTGACCAGTCTGTATTGTACGCTGTGTACAATAACACGGCGTCTCAGCGTCAGGCATCTCACCGCGCATCACCCTCTACCTGTAATTCCCGTCGGTTAACGCTGTTAAAAATAAATCAATACCATGCATATAACGATTTGAAGTCAAATCATTTCTGTTCCTGATCAATAAGTAACAAGTGCACCTAGGTCTAAATGAATAATAAAAGTTTGTTGTATTGCACACTTTTAAACACTGGATATTTACTGTCCGAGTTCTGGACGCTGCCGCTCTGTGTGCACTGTGTTCACAAGCCCAACCTGTCCACGGGTAAGGGGGCGGGGCTTATTTCTGTATCGACTAACGGGATTGGTCGGAGGTGAAAGGTCAGCGTTAGATCGTCCAAACTGATTGGCTTTCCCTTGCAAGTCGCCCAGCGCGGAAATGAACCGATCTGCGGAATTTTTATTTTATTTTTTTTTATAATTAATTATTGTTTTATCAACAAGCACAAATTAAAATTGTGCTTAGAGGGAATTATTTTGACCGGATTATGACCGGAGAGACTTGAATATGTCGGACTTGAACAGATTTTCCCGGTCAAAAATCGGTAATTACCGGATAAGGGAAACTCTGATCTACCCCACAGTTATTCCCCATATACAAAAACCTTGATTGATTGATATTATCGAGGAAGAAATAATAGATTCTCTCTGCTGTACCGCCGAAAAAATACCATTTTCTAGCGTTTTCCCAATCTCCTAATTACCCCCATTAATCCACTGACCCAAGAAAATAAATAAATAAATAAATACCCAAATAAACACCATATCCATTTTTAGCATCAAAACGTCAACAGCTTGCCTCGATGCTTACTCGGGCGCTTTCTCAAATCGCCCCAGGTGCGTGGCTGGACCTGGCCTGGGTCCAAGCCTCCGTGTCAAAACCTGATGGGAGGATTTTTTTTATTATTTTTTTTTTTTTTACAATGATGGTTGTAGTGAAACGTGCTTGCACTGCTTTAACTGTTGATGTTTAACAAATGAAGAGTTATACTTCCTCCTCCCATTGTCTGAATCAACAATAACATCCCCAGAGGGGCAACTTCTCCAAAATCCACCAAAAGGTGAAATAAAGGATATATATGATTATATATGAATAATGATTATTATTAATTATTATTATTATTATTATGATTGTTAATAATAATAATCATAATAATAATATTGTTAGCATTATTATATTATCTAATAATAACAACAACACTAATTGTATTATGGATTTCTATTTCCTTATTTTTCTTTATTATAATTATATTATTACAATTATTATTTTTATTACAGGTACTCCTCACTTAAGGACAGAGTGCCGTTCCTAGCACCAGGTCGTTAAGTGAATTGGTCTATCAGTGAGGAGCAGACAGAGGGTCCAGTTCATTGGCTTTAGGTACGTGTTGGTTATTATGGAAGAACTTCTCAATACTTAACGGTCCAATTAAGTCATGTTGGGTGCGTTTTACAGTTTCCCGTGTTCTCTGAAAGGCAGCACGGTTCACCGAGTTTACTTGAACGCAGCGCGGTCTCCCCCTGGTCTGTCGTCTCCTGGTTGCTCGACTCGTTTCTTCAGGACTTTTTTTTAAATTTTATTTTTTTATTGTGACTGACCTTGACGACTGGTCTTGGACAACGGCTTCTTTATTGCCTTTGATTTTCAGTGATATTTCTGTGGGTAGTTACCATTGCACGGGTTCTATTTTTCCGACGTCTCCTTGGATTTTGAACTCCTCATCGAGTCGCACATTTTAGTTTTTTCCGGGGGGACGCTCAGTGAACATTTCAAGGATTACTTCTGATTCTTTTTTTCATTAATCTGGTGAAGTAATGTGCAGCACCGAGTTTAAATATCAATCGAACAGAGCTACTGACATCTACCAGGTAAGAAGCTTTATAAATATACACGTAAATCGATAGTTTGGTAACCCCGAAGAGCGTGACCGATCCCACGCCGCCCAATGGACACACAATGACGTCATTAAGCGTCCTACTGTAGATCTCATCTCGTTCAATTTCCAACGACACGTGCGGCGCGTCATATAACTAGAAATACGGAATAGTTTGGGTAAAATCGGTTTGGTTTTTCTTAAACTAATATCTGCTCCGTATGTGGATCGGTTTGGGTGAAATTTAAACCACGACATCCTTGTTACATAGCGGTTTAACTGACACCTCAACCTGCTAGCTTATGCCGAAGTTTGTGTTTAAGATCATTTTAGCCGGGTTGAACATTTTTTGGACCGGAGTTCTGGCACACCGTACTGACACGTCGGTCTCTGGTGGCATGGTGGCGCAGTGCATTGCACTGCTGCCTCACAGCAAGAAGGTCCTGGGTTCGATTCCCGCCTGGGGCGCTGTTGGCACCGTGCTCCGGCGGGTTATCTCCCAAACAGGAGCCTTTCTGTGTGGAGTTTGCATGTTCTCCCCGTGTTTCCTCCACCTCACGTCAGTAAGGACCCCCACCAAAAACATGCACCCATCATCGTCTGACCAGCGATGGACACTTATCACCTGGTCCCCGGGCGCGTCCACGTATGCTGCCCACTGCTCCTGGCTGTGCCCCCGGAGGAAGGACAAGCCAGGATGGGTCAAAAGCAGAGGATCCATTTCACCGGCCACCATCAAGCATGTGCGTGTGTGTGTGCAAGCATGTGTTGTGGAGTGTCGTGTGACGATTAAAGACTGTTTCTTTCTTATTATTATTGTTATTATTTTTTTAATTATTTTTATTGTTATTGTTATTGTTATATTGTTACAGTTTTTATTAACATTTGGACCTAAAAATATGGGCAGGTAGTTAATTTGCCTTGACCCATTGGTGGGAAATGCCCCCAATCCCCGTTTCATCGGTTTACGCTTCGCCAAATTTAAAACAGGAACACGACTGCGGAATTCGATCCGATGTGCTCCACCACCTGAGCCGCGAATCCCGCCGGGAAACTTATTTATTAGTGAATTCATTTATCCAGGCACATCCCCGGCAGAACGAAATGAGATCGAGGAGGTCGACGATAACTTTCTCTGTAACCGGGGCCATGAAAACGCACCAGCGCCGGAGATAATTTGGGTCCGTGAACCTCGCGCGGTCTGGGAAACACTGGAGTAGCTCTCGTTTTTATTTTTATTCTCATTTTATTTATTTTTTCC
Source organism: Zeus faber (assembly GCF_960531495.2). Classification (NCBI taxonomy): domain Eukaryota; kingdom Metazoa; phylum Chordata; class Actinopteri; order Zeiformes; family Zeidae; genus Zeus; species Zeus faber. Next base: position 39,948,662 of record NC_137189.1, read on the forward strand.
TCCCCCGGTGTTTCTCTTCTTTGTCCATTTCCTCGTCTCGCTGTTCTTGGCTGGCGGACTAATCTCTGGCGGAGGACTCGCAGATGGCACGCGGTTCAACGCCAAAACTAGCACCGACAACGACAACGCACTGGGACACGCACACACACCCACACGCACGCACACGCACAGCTTTAATCTCTCCCTAACACACACACACACACAACCCAGCATGGCACGGCACAAAACCACATGGCCAGCTAGGCTTTGCAAAAGAACCTCACACACAATGCCCCACCTCATCTGAAATACACACACACACACACACACACACACACACACACACACACACACACACACACTTTGGGGAATCTGTGACTCACATTATGCCTCTTACATGTGCATGTGCGCGCGTGTGTGTGTGTGTGTGTGTGTGTGTGTGTGTGTGTGTGTGTGTGTGTGTGTGTGTGTGCCTGTGCGTATGCCTGTGCTATTTGCCACCGTACGGTCATTGCACGAGCGAACAGTTGTTGTTGCTGTTGTCGTGGCTGGTCAAATGCGGGCGGGCTTCCTGCATGCGTGTGTGCGTGTGCCTTACCCTCGGTGCTGAGGCCGGGACTGGAGGTGAAGCTGGCCACATCGACGATCTTCACGGCAAATTGCTGCCCGGTGTCCCTGTTGATACAGCGCCGCACAACGCTGAAGGGACCCCTGCAACACACACACACACACACTCAAGGTTAGTCGAAATAGTCAAAAACGCACACACAAACACACACACACACACACACACCGTTAGTTAAAACACACACACACAAAACATAAGTTAAAACACACACACTCAACGTAAGTTTAAACACACACACACACACACACACACACACACACACACACACACACACACACACACACACACACACACACACACACACACACACACACACACACACACACACACACACACACACACACACACCACATTAGTTAAACACACACACTCAAGGTTAGTCAAAACACACACACACACACACAATGTTAGTCAAAACATACACACAACGTTAGTCAAAACACACACACACACACACACACCGTTAGTCAAAACACACAAACACACACCGTTAGTCAAAACACACACTCAACGTTAGTTAAAACACACACAAACACACACTCAACGTTAGTTAAAACACACACACGCACACAGACACACACACTCAACGTTAGTTAAAACACACACACAGACACACAGACACACACACACTCAACGTTAGTTAAAACGCACGCACGCATACTGGCAGACATTATCGGTGTTTCCTCTGGCATTGCTTTACAAACCCCCACGCGGTGGACAGAAAAAAAAAAAAAAAAAGAAAAACCCGGACGACCCCGTTTCGGGGGGTCGGTGTCCTGGATTTTTCCAGTTGGCGCGTCGCTGCATCGCCCCGGCGCGTAGCAACACGGTGTCGCCTCCGTCCCTGTGCGCCAGAAGGGGATTACAGAGCGGTGGTTGGCAGCACAGCTGGAAGAGCCAAAATAAAACATGTAGAGCAGAGCTGAGTCGGGAAAGGGGGGAATGTCCTGTGTTTCCCTCCAGAGTGTTTTACATCTGGTATTTGAGGAAAGGATACAAGGCCCGGGTCAGGGAGTGTGGATACCATTTTTTATTTTTTTGGTACCTCCTTGGCAGTACCAGAAGGGTGGTGTCAACCATATGTCAACACCGACCATCTGACGGTCGGTGTTGTGATAGCTCCCAACATGAGGAGAAATGGTTCGGGGCGTCTGTGATCGCAGCGTCCGCTATCCCGTGTTTCTGGAAAGGCAAAGCCTCACTTGGGCGGGATTCCACAGCCATGGAGGGAGGCGGGGCTCGCCTCCCTAAATCACCATCTTCGTCATCGTCATCATCAAACGGTCGATTGGCAACACACCCCGTGGTGTTTGCCGCCTGTTCCGCATCATCATCAACGGTAAAAACGACGCAGGTTCGTTGTTGTACGAGGCCCGGCCTTGGTGTAACGGGAACCATACGCGCGGTCTGCTCACATCCCAGCCCGGGCGCGGTCTTTGATTTGAACGCGGTCGGACCGGCGGTGTGCGTTGGCGCTTCCCTTCTCGTCTCGGTCAAAGAGGGCGCAGGCACTCGACTGGATCGGTCGCAAAGTGGCAGCAAACACACACATCGCCCACGGGTCTGCGCATTATCCTTAGTGCGCACGCACACGCACACACACACACACACACACACACACACACACACACACACACACACACACACACACACACACACACACACACATACAGCCGTCTCTGTATCTTTTATTATTCAAATGGAGGGGGAAAAAAAAAAAGGAGACATTCAAACGCCGACACACACATTATAAATTCGCCAGCCGCAGTTAAATGCAACTTAATGCGCAAAAGAGTCGTTTCCACGAGTGGAGTCACTGATGTAGCTGTTTTTGAGCCGCCGTGGGTTCGGGGAGGATGGGATGTACTCGCACGCACATTAATCTCCCACCTCCGCGATAATAATCAACACGGGCCGTTGAGGGCGTGCTCTCTGGGAGTTAGGAGCTGAAAAAAAATGTTAAAAAATAAAAAAAAAAGATCAGACAGACAGGCCCTCCCCTTGGGGGGGGGGGGGCGCTTCACAGGGGTCCTACTGAGGCTCCCCGAACTTCCACCCAGTCACCTTTTGCACTCGCACGGTTCACACACACACACACACACACACACACACACACACACACACACACACACACACACACACACACACACACACACACACACACACACACACACACACACACACACACACACACACACACACACAGGATGGGAGTCCTTCATGGTGCTAACACTACCTTGCCTGAAGCGAGTAATCACTGTAACACTGCATGTGGCCAGGGAGCGCTCCGGCCAGCACGCCTCAGAGGGTCGGGGGTGCTGGTGGGGGTGTTGTTATTGTCGTTGTGAAATCAGGACTGAAATGAGTCTGATGAGCGCCAATAAAAAAAACGCCATTACGACCAATCACGCTGAGAGGTTTCCGTTAAACCCATAGGAATGGAAGGACTAATTGCCATTTTGCAATCCCGAGAGCTGTCGTCATCTGACGCTGACGTTTGGTTCCAAGGGGGATTTTTAAGCCAGCGTTAGAAATGCTGCAAGGAATCAAATATTAAGTCGGCGCATTTCAATCAGTTGGGTTGAGGCAAACGAACCCCCTCTCCCTCTCCACCACCGCAGCTGTGGGGAGTGGGCAGCTCACAAAGCGCCCACGCTGGGCTCGCATCCGCCGGCGTCGGCCCTCAAACAGCCCGCCCAAAGTGGCAATTTTCTCCGTCCGTATTGCGTCTCGCTCGCCTCCCGCTCCGGTTCACGTGCGTGTGGCGTGCGCCGGAGCCGGATGGAGTTAGGTTATTTTATTAAACGTCTACGTCGTCTCTGGGGTACAGTATGAGAGAACTGTGTTTTCTCTCAAGCCTTGAATCAAAAACAGAGCCGCTGTTGAGAAGTGCTATAGCGTATATTCACACACACACACACACACACACACACACACACACACACACACACACACACACACACACACACACACACACACACACACACACACACACACACACACACACACACACACACACACACACACACACACACACTATTTTGATACCAATAAAAATAATAAAGTAAAAATAATAAAGTACTTTTTAAAGCACAATTCCCTTCCATTCTCAAGGACTTATCACAAAAGAAATAAAACATTTTCAATGTATATTACAGTATATCTATTACTGATCTCATTGCCATCCAGCAAGTGTTTTTTCAAGGACTTTTCCAGCACCTCAGCACCAAAGGGGCTGTTTTCAAGGTATTCCAGTTCTTACATTCCTGAGGATGAAATTCAAGCACTTCAAACACCTGGCAGGAGACCTGTGCCCAAGACGGGTCAACGATAAGATCGCGCACCGTGCAGACACACTCTCAGGAGTTTCCACAGTTTTTTTGTTTTTTTTTAATTGGGTTCCTGACGGGGTAAAAACTCCACCTCTTGCTTTGTTTGTTTGAGTTGGTGTAATGCACGTAGCGCGAGGGTTTGGGGGGGTGAGGGGGACTTTCCTTCCAAACGTCTCGGCCTTTCGTCCGCGGTGATTCTCCTTCATTTGCGAGCGGAGGATTCGATCCCTCGCCCACGCTTCTGCCGGAGTGACGCCCGAGTCGTTTCGGAGACCTGGTTCGCTACGAACGACTCGGTTGCAAGTCGCGCATCGCCACGCGGCGCCCTGTCGGCCTCGCCCAGCGGGTGTCGTACCCCCGGAAGGTACGTGGCTGTAATTCAAGTTCTGAGGAGGGGTCTGAGCAGAGCGTGTGCGGGAATATACGGATCATGACCATCATTATTATCCTCTTATCCTCGTCGTCATTACCCACGGAGGCTGTGAGCAGACTGAAACCACGGCTGGATGGGCATGCTTTTGCACGACTCACGCCCGTTCCTAATCCTATAATGATACACAAACAAAATCGATCTGATTTGTTTTACCGGACGGTCAAAAGTCGGTGGCCGTTCGTTTGGGATGGTTGCCTCCGCGTCAACAAACAAATAAATGACTCTTCTCGCGCGTCTTTTCGGTTTTTCCTTTTTCGCCGAGGCCACTCTGGCGAGTGTGAATGGAGCAGTGTTGTGAAACGGGGTGTTAACAGCTGGCAGCAGACTGTGGAATGTAGCACCGCGACACCAGATTAGAAAATCTAACAGGAGCCGCTGATGGGGCGGCTGGGAGAAAGGCCAGAGCAGGTTCTCTATATTATTTTATTAAAATAAAATTATAATAATAATTAATAAAAACAAATTAAATAAATAAAAATGTAATAAATAAATAAATAAATACATGGAAAAATAGATAAAGTCAAAAATAAACTATATTTTATATATATACAGTTTATACTTTTACTATTTTTCTATGTATATATGTATTTATTTATAAAATTTATATATATAAAATATCTTATCAAACTCCTTGTATTTGGAGATCATCTCCACCCTATCTGATACTGGGGACGTTAGGAGATAAGAGTGGGATGATACAATTATAGCCTGAGGAAATATCACAGTTCATCGGTTTTCCAGTCGTTATCGGAGTCATTTATTACGCAACACCACGGCGGGGGGAACACACATGATCGTGGCATTAACATTTTTGTTGCATTATTCACGGCATTCTTTTGCTCCCGCTTATAAAAGACGCACGTCTGCTTCGCATGGGAAGCGTTAATAAAGGCGGGGGAAACCCGGCGCGTTTGAGACTGCGCTGCGGCTGCCTTTTAAAAACGTGATCGACTTGAAATCTAAATGACTTGAAAAAGGGCCGGTGGCGAGGACCGGTTTGAGGAAATGTTGCTGTACGCCGAAATGTACTCATGCAACAGCCATACGGTTCAATACAGACACCATATAGTTCACACATACTGTAACTAGATGATTCCGCCTTTATTTCTTTGACATTAAACACGCCAAAACCACAAATTACAGTATAAGTTTTATTTCACTCACGGTTCGGATCGCGTCACGGTTTTGAGTCACGGATCCGATCGCTTTTCGGATCGGCCGGAAAATAAATAAATAAATAAAAATGAAGGGGGACACAAATATAACTTTTCTTTCCATTCATTCTGTAGCGTACGAGCACATCTGTGTTGTCTGTCTTCTTTTCACTGCAACCGCGCGTCGAGATTTATGGAATTATTGCCTTAAAAAGCAACAGCGGCAGGACAACTGTATTTCACCACGAGGGTTGAACGTTGCAATAAATCCAGGGTTCACATGCGAGCCCGGATCACCCATCAGCTATGATCCGTTACACCAGTAGTTTGAAGTGCAAGTAATACAACCTCCTTGATGAAATTAATGAGCTTTTAAAAGCCGACGCTCGTCTACATGAATTCACTTCTTGCGCAGAGGGCCGCGGCGCTGTGTACGGCTCCGGGGCGGGCGCCAGCCGCTTGGGGCCAGCGGTCAACGAGGGCCACCACTACTTCCGCTTTTGAGCCTTCCAATATGAAGGCCGGGGACGGGCAGTGATGTCAAAGACGCCGAAGCATGAGGTCGGGAACAGGTTGGACCCTCTGAACAACCCCTGAATATGCAGCCACGGCGCGCGCACACACACACACACACACACACACAAACACACACACACACACACAAACACACACACACACACACCCCCAGAGGGCCGATCGAACACAACCCCCGAATACACTAATTACATCCCCTCGCTTCCAAATTTCTCACGCCTTGGAGACCGTGAGGTTTTTTTGTTTTTTCTAACCATGGTTAATAGGCGCAACATCTCCAGTCTGGCAGAGTCCTTCAGTCTGTAAGTGGAGGTGGGGTCATCCCTGGTAAAAGCTCTTAATTACTCCAAAGAACGCTCGCTCACTGAGCAAGCCTAACTTTGTCCAATGCAGATCCGCTCCAGTCAGTTGACAATGCTTTCCATCCATGCGTCCGAGGCTTCCCGCATGCAAATTAAGAGAAATGTTCAAGGCGAAAAATTTGCATTCGGGGTTGCCCGCCGAAAAGTTCACAGAGGAGATACCCGGAGGACGTTCTGACGGCTTTAGCAGCGAAAGCCTATTTTGCTAGATAAGTCTGGATAGGATCCGGTTTCATTTTTAATCCCCCTGAAGTATTCGGTCCAATTCGCACTCGTGTAGTCCAAAACTGAGGACCCAGTTAGGCAGGATCGCCCAAAAGCTCCGACTATACAGCGCCCGTTCAGAACTATCGACCTGCGAGTGAACTCACAGGAAGGAAGAACGGGGGGGACGGAGAAGTTGAAACCCATCTGGAGAAGGTAAAAAACCAAAGATAAAAAAAAAAGGGGGCAACAGACGCCGAGAGACACGATCCCCGCGCTCGGAAAATCTAACCTTGGAAAGATTGGAAAAAGACTGCGTAATCTGGGGAGATGCGCACATCGGAACTGCTGAAGAGACAAATAAATAAATAAATAAATAAATAAATAAATACATACATACAAATTTAAAAACGCTACTCACCTTGCTTTCTCTACAACGAAATCCAAAACGGGACCCACGGGAAAGCCACTGCTCTGACCTCAAGGAAAATCTTGACTCGCCGAGGACACCTCGAGCAATTACCAGGAAAAGCAGCCCCAACGTTCTAGAACTGAGCAGCGGCTAACAATCACCTAAAACCCTACCCTCACCCCTCACCCCCTGACCATAACCCTCCAGTTTGGCTTTACGCTTGGCGCCAGGAAAAGCAGCCCAACGGTTCTTAATTTGAGCAGCGGGGCGGAGTCTTGGTGCCAGTGTTGACTACGTATTTTATCTCATCTCATAAATACAAAGTACAATCTACGCCTGATACACAAGTTCTCGTCTAAATGAATGATGATTAAACTACATGACATACGATTTCGCTTCCTGTTATTGGAAACAAAGAGTTCTGCTCTCAAATCGTGCGCGTCCTAGAGTTCGGTGAGATGAACCTTATTTGTTGACACTTGAAACTGGATTTGTAGCACGCTGTACGAGAAGGGAAAATCAAAACAATCATTAATAACGTGGGTGTGACGGCCAAGCGGGGAGAGCATGAGGCGTTGGTTCGAACACCTAGAACCCTCTATGACATTCGAAAAAATGTTGTGACTTTACCGTAATGCAGCCTTAAAGACAACATTCAAAGAGATCACGATATCGCAATCACCAAAAAATTCCAGACAATATCTAGTCCCATATCAGGACGTTGATCACGATGTTGCCCGGCCCTAGCGTGATATATCGATATTAGAGCGAGACAAATTATGAGGCAGCCGTGCTTGTACCCCTGCCTCGCAGCAAGAAGGTCCTGGGTCTGATTCCCGCCTGGGGCGCTGTTGGCACCGTGCTCGGGCGGGTTATCTCCTGATTAGGGCCCTTTCTCTGTGGAGTTTGCATGTTCTCCCCGTGCTCACATGGGGTTTCCTCCAATATATTAAAAAAAAAAAGAAAAAAAAGGACGCCAATTAAAAACACGCAGAACACTTTTGTGTCCCTGACTGCGACATGGAGCTACAGCTGGAATTGGTCCCCGGGCGCTGCCCACTGCTCCTGGCCGCTCCCTGGAGGAAGGACGGCTGGGATGGGAGAAACGCAGAGGCTCAATTTCTCCAACCGGTGCCACCATTCCCTGTGTGTGTGTGTGGTTGTCACCACTCCCAGCACGCGTGTTTGTGTGTTAAGTGTGCATGCATGTGTGTGATTCTAATGAATCAGGTGGGGTCTTTTTTATATTTAATTGACACTTTACTACTCCTACCAGACTAGACCAAGACGAATAATTAGGGTCAAAACCTCTTGAAATGGCTGCATGTGTGACAATTGAATAATATCGGGGGGGGGGGGAGAAGCGTTCTGAAAATGGTGTAAAGAAAGGCATATATTTAGACACTTTTACAAGATACTATTTCTAAAAACATTTAATTTGACTCTTTTTGTGGTCCATTAATAAATAAATAAAGGATTAATTTGATCATTTCGCGCCTCATCAATACCATGTATAAACTCCTCTGAATGTCATAATAATAAATACTTCTGTATCGCCCGGCGCCTAAATCTATCTCAACGTGCATCCATGAAGATGCATGTTGAGATGGATTTAGGCGTATAAAGACCTTCCTCTTTATATGCGTGATTTATTTTCTATCTTTCGCAAATATATTCATATTTATAGTTGTATTCATACCCAGTCAGTGCTTGCATCTTACTGCCACTCAGCCTTTTGTGTTTTTTTTACTCTATATCCGGCGCAGAGCGCACATTCTGTATTTCTTGTTGTTTTAGACTGTTAAGCATTCTTTTTCTATGTCGCTGTCTGTCTATGCCTTTGTACGTTTATTGGCCCAATAAACTGCTTTTGGTTTTGATCTAATTTAGGGGTAGACATTCCTGGAAGCCCCAAGGTCTCACTGTGAGGTGCAGAATCAGAATGAGTTTGTTCATATACGAGGACTTTGACACGGTGAGCACTGGTGCGATCTGCACAGGAAAACAGTATGAAGAAATAAAAGCAGCTAAATATACTCAAATAGCCCAAAATGCAGAACAAAAATACTGTATTTCCTTAAAATAGTGATCCTGGGCCTTTATTTACCTCAACTGCAGAGGGTACCAGGCCTTTATCGGACGCCGCTTTATATTAGATGCAGGCTTTTATTGCTAATTCCCTCTGTTTAGTAAGTATATTTGATCACATTTTACGACGAGTTTTAAATCAAACATCTGTCTGGGTGCCACGCCATGCAAACACATGCATGGTGAAACAGAGAGAGCTAGTAGCTACCATCAAAATTGAACTTGTGGTGGTAGCCGACAGGTGAATTTGAGTTTTCCGAGTTCGGCTTGAACCCACCACCTCCTGCTGCTTGGAGCGCTGGAGAGCGAGAGCGCCCAGAGCGGAGCATTTGCCCCACGAGGTGAGCTGTGATCGGCTCCGCGGCAGTAGGAAATGGAGTAAATTACATACATCTAATTTACACGGGGCGGGCCGGCTCTGCTCGGCTTGGCTCTCACTGTAGGCGAGATAGGCGGCCTCCTAGGGGGCGCGGAGAGGGCGCGATGGGGCACATTTTGCACACCTGTCTCCCCCTCCGATGGTACCGACGACGGCCACACCCGTGATGGGTCGCCTTGTGCTCAGCGTGTTTACGTCTGCTGTATGGAACGAAACAAGTCCATATGGAACGGTATGGAAGGAAACCGTGCGTAATGGGCACCCTTTCTCACCCCCTCTCCATGCGTTATGCGCAGAAAACGACCTTAACGAGTCAACGACTGATTTCGGGGGGGAAGCCCTACTTTTGATGGCTTACTACATTACTACAATAGTCTGCAGTGTTTTATCAGTGTTCTTACAACAATGTTTAGATATTGCCCGAGTTGTGTTCCAGAGAAACTGGTGGGTGAGTGATTTAGCCGTTTAAAAATTGTTTGTTTAGCATTAACCACTTACTCAAGAATGCTATCGTGAGTCAGGGGCCAAAACCGCGGCTCGGCTTCGACAAAAAAAAAAAAAAACATATATATTAATGATCTTCAATCAATACGAATTTAGGAATTCAACCCAAGCTGTTTAATTAGCCGACTCAGAATGAGCCCAAGGAGTGATCACTCCACTGGTTCAGAATGAGAAGCAACATCCCCAATCTCCATCTGCGTGCTAATGAACCCCCCAGAGCTGAAACACCACGCGCCGCCACTCCACTTACACGCCGCGCCCGGCCCCAGCCCCGTTCTGACGGAAAACGTCGCGGACAGAAATGGATCGCCTTATCTCGTGCGCCCGACCTGACCTGACCCCAAAGACCAAAAAAAAAAAAAAAAAAAAAAAAAAAAAGAACAAACCTAGATTCCCAGACTTTGGCTCATGGGACATATTCTTCGGCTGATCTACGGCTCCCGAGAAGACGACAAGGAACCGCGCCCGCTCGCGTCGGATTCGACAGCCGATCGGGATGTTGTGTTCCTTCTTCTTCTTCTTTTTTTTTTTTTTTTTTTAATTAAATCAGCCCTTACTCAAAGAAAGCTTGACCTGACAGCGTCACTTTATTCTGACTTGGAGGACTGAAGGATTTCATTAACAGAGGCCTGGACTGACAGTGAACCTACTATGTCTGAATTGATCAGCCATAACACATAAATTGAGAATTATTTTTTTTATTAAATGAACATTTGATTTTGGTCTTTATCATTATTTGATTATGTTCTATTATTGTATATAATGGTCATTACTATTATTAATCATGTGTTCCTGATAAGAAGGGCTGCATAGCGCTTCGCAGAATTGATCATGTACTTCTTTAAAATAAAAACATTATAGATTTGAATAGGATAGGCACCTTTAATCAAAAGAGAATATCAAATATCAAATGTCGGAATCTTCCCGCAGTATCAACACAACACGCTCCAGCCCCGACTCGCGAGTGGCGCAGGTTTGCGACCAAAAGTAAACAAGACGAAAAATAATAACTAAAGACGACATCTAATTCCATGGCAAATACAAGGTCGTTTTCGAAAAAAAAAAAACAATCTGGCACGATGCATATTGAATGTGACGACACTCCACCAAAAATAAGTCATCTGAACAGAATTCCATTCACAGCTCGGAGCTGAAACCGACTCGTCTGACTCTCGCCCATTGTTCAGGAGGAATCCGCCACCCCCAGTCATCGTGCGCTACGCGACGAGCGAAAGAAGAAAGAAGAGTTTGTTCCGCGCCTCGTCGAGAGCCGGATCTCAAATGAGAACCCAAACTTACATAACGACTAATAGTTCTCACTCTCAGTGAGGACACTCGAGCCTGTTTGAATGAACACAGGGCTGGGACTGATGGACCAGCGCAGCCCTTTCTGATCCATTTTTAAAAACACACACGCCCTCCCCTGGCGAGCTCTCGCGGCACGCCGGCCGCTCAGCCACGCTGCTCCCGTCCGCCGCGCGCCGCAACGTCGCCTCGACGCCCCGTGACCCCGGGGCCAAGGCTCCGCCGGCACTTTGTCGTGGTTCGACATCAGCCCCGTTACTCATCCGTCACACAGAGCGCCGCGCAATCACCCGGGCCAATCGGTACACAGTCACGTCGCTCGGGCCCGAATCAGATATTCACAAAACGTGGCCACTACGAGGCGGGTCCGACGGCTGCGCACGCCCTGCCGAGCATACTGACCGTCTCTCGGTGGAGATCACTCGGAACATGCCTCTCCCCTGCTCTCGCGGCCGCGCGGAATGTTTGGCGAGGCATCGGTGACTTCCTCGCCGCTCCAAATGCCACCCAGACAATCCCTCCGCCGCTCTTGACACAAGCCGATCACAGACAATAATAGAAAAGTCCTTTGTGCAACAATGGGGGCGGAGAAGCGCGGGGGGGCGGGGGCAGATAATTGGGTTTACCCGAGTGTGCACGACAAGCTGAGGTCAACGGTCGGCGAGTGACAGCAAGGAAGGAAAGAAGGAAGGAGCGGGACCTTACGACAGCCCTTATAAAACCCTGTTTGCCTGGGTCACCGTTTGGTTACGTGGCCTGTTGTGGGACGGGGCTGACGAGCTGCCCACGTTTGTTGAAGAAGGCAAAAGACGGCAAGCAAGGCATGAAGCAAGATCAAGATCAAGAGATTATTTGTCACATACATATACCTACAGTCGTACATATATGCAGTGAAATGTCATGACACCCGGTGATTACGCACAAGCTCTATAAAGGCATGAAGCAAGGCATGACCTCATTGAGTCTATCGGAACATACTCGTTCTAAACGTGCGTTTTTTTTTCCCCCTGCGTTTAGTCGTCGCCCTTCCAACTCCAGCGTCGCTTATGGCGCATCGGCCAATCACATCCATCCCATACTGCAGCAGCGAGCAGGGCGGCGGCTCGCGGTTTCTATGAGTATGTCAATTATCCAATAAGAAAGTGAACCATCCTATGGGTTTTCCTATGTGTATAGCAAAAATAAAAAATTAAAAAATTCCAATTGCGCAAAAGTGAGAATTGCAGACTTGGGAGTCCGGTCGCCGTTCTGTGGAAGGCAATGACGCCCGACGACGTTCTTCTCCCAGCGACCGCGTCCGCCGTACGGAACCGCTGCGTGGAAAAAGTGGCATCCGGTGGCAAGTTGCCGTCGCCTTAAGAGTCGTTCAGATGCGTGTCTCGGATGCGTAACGTCGCTCAGGACCTCGCACCCCCCCCTCCCGCAGGGGTACAACCTGCAGACTGATGGTACAATGACGCAACAGCCCCGCCTGGTATTCAGAGTTACATATTCAGCCCGGTGCATCCCTGAAAGTTGGCCTCGGCCAATCACTCTCATTTCGAATGCGTCGCTAGATTGAGACCATGGGCTTTACCAGCTACAGCGGCCCAACTTCACCAGTGACACCACCCCCGCGGCCCATGTTAACATTATCAGTATCTCCGACGAGCGTTTTTTTAAAGTGCGTTACGTGACGGATAAATGCGGAAGACATATGAGAAACACGCCCGTTGACGTAGAAAAAAAGGAAAGCGCACGACGCGGCAAAGGCATGCGAATGATTCCTAGTGATGACGACAGATTTTTTTATTTATTTTTTATTTTTTCCTCCCTCCATTCAACTCCCTCAACTTGGACCGACTCCAGCGGTTCACTGCGCGAGCTCCTGTAAGTATTAAAGAGAGGGGTTAAAAGCATGGCTGCGGTCGGGCGTTCGATCGCGGCAGTCAATGTCCGCTGTCATTATTTATATACACAGCCTCAGGGCCGTCCCGATCCCCGCTCCGCTTGTCTCCATTCATCTTCCTCAGCCTCCCGTTTCCTCACCCCCACTCGAGCCGCGCGGAAAAATGACCCCCCGCCCCCATTCTTCCGCCGCTACGCGTCCTGAGAGGCCCGGGGTTTTTCGACGCATACGTTCGCCGATCAATATCCGTTTCCCAAAAGAAATCCTGAGAGTGGGCAGCGAGCCCCGTTTTTTTTTTTTTTTTCCGCCGCGTACGTTGGATCGTCGGCCGATTCCACCGATTTTTTGTTTTGTTTTGTTGTTTTTTTTCCTTCAAAGGTTCGATGCGCTCCCGATCAATGTTGTTGATTTAAAAAATGTGAGTTTCTTCTTTAATGGGAGGCTTCCGTTTCAGCTCGTTATCTGGTGTAAATTATTATTTTATGCCGCTCTAAAAAAAAAAAAAAAAAAAAAATACAAATAATAATAATAATAATAATAATAATAATAATATAAAAAAAAAAAAAAAGACCTGCAGGGAGCACCAGATCGGTCGGTTCAAATACTTTTATTGTCCGTTCCAGTGTTGGGTAAGTTGACCACCACAGAAAGGGAGCATTGGCAAGCGACTGCCTGAAGTCTTGCAGCCGTTGCAGTCAAGTTCCACCCGGCTCAAATTAGCCATATACAAATGACCAAACACACAAGCCTAGCGATGGATCTTCCATACACTGGGTCGGGAATCGTGATCAGCGTCTCCACTTTATCCGGCTCTGGACCAGTTGTCAATTTATTAACCGGGGAAACGGGGGTAAGTCACCAGAAGGACAGAGCCCGGGGGTTGGGGCTGGGGAGCTGGAGAATATATGACTCTTCCCTTTCCCTCCCAACAAACTTTATGGGCTCTGAGACCTCCAGTTGGTAAGGTATGGGATGGGAGGGCGGTAGTAGTGGTGGTAGCACAGTGCTGACACTATGATGAGGCCGCCGGTTCACCACCTGCATCCAGAGGAAAGAGAGGGAAAACCACAGCCCAACAAAAAGGTGCTAAAAGAGGGATCCGGGGACGCAAATAAAGCGCGGCCCCCGTCGGCAAACGGGACTTTTTTTTTTTCCCTTCCGGGGAAAAGAAGGGACACGCAATCAAAGCGGAGTGTGTGGCGCCTGGGAACTAATTGTAGGCTGCAGCGTATTTAAGCGTCTGTAATAGGCAAAGGAGGGGCACACCACAAGCTGGGTCTTTTTCCTCCCATAGACCCTGCGTGGCTGTCCCATACGGCAAGTAGAGGGAGGGACCACCGGCGTGAAACCCAGGGGGGGATTGAGGACCAGGAAATCCAGTCGTAGGTCGTTTCCAAACATACACCGGGGAGGTTGGCCGTCGGCGTCGTGGATGCGAGAAGACAGGACTTTCACACCGGTAGAAATGTGTGCAAAGTGTGTAAACGCATTCCCCGGGCTTACAAAGACTGCACGGAATCAAAACAAGAGTTCAAGTATCAACTGAATAATTGATCGTATTATTATTATTTTTTTTTCCCCTCTCATTGGAGGCGTTCGCTGTGAATACTGACACATGGAGGCACCAGGACCTTCAACTCACAGCCCACACATGTTAAACATTAAAAAAAAACACATATGACATTATGGCAATGACCAAATGTTGGATTTTTTTTTTTTTGGATTAAAATGTTGTCCACAATGCTATTATTTCCGATTGGAAAAAAAAAATCTGATTGCATTGTGCTGTATAAAAAAAAAAAAGGCCTCACCTCACCCACTCTCGGAGGGAGATTTATTTCCCTTTGCAAAAACCTACATGGACCAAGAAAGGGGGGTGAGCAGGAGAAGAAAAAAAAAAACCCGCATGGCTGGTGTGGCCACACACCGGTGTTAGAATCCATGCATAAGCAACAAAACACAAATAGAGCATCGGATTTGACCACAACAACAAAAAAAAAAAAAAAAAAAAAACCATTAAACAAAACGCATGCGGCTCGGACCCTACTCACTTTCCGATCACCTCGCAGAGCTCGTAGACATCCTCGAACAGCACGTCGTCGTCCGCCATGGTCTCGGATGGGGACGGGGAAGGGGCGCTCTCCAAAAGAGGGACCCACCCACGGGGTCCGGGTGGAGATGGGGAAGGGGTGCTCTCCACCGAGGAAGCCCAGCCCAAAGGATCCGGGGTGTGGAGGGGACGCTCTCTACCTTCTGGGTCTGGATGGTGGAAGGGATGCTCTCCAAAAAGGAGGAACCCACCCACGGGGGTCTGGATCTTGGCTGGGGCCAACCCAAAATGTCCCTGGATGTGGATCGGTGGGCCACGCAGGTTTATCCAAAAGGTCAAATAATAATAATAATAATAATAATAATGATGGTGATCAGTGGTTCCTCCCAACGTCACTGACAGGCCACTGGGCGGGGTGTCGGGGGGTCCAGCTCGGGGCTGCCCGAGCCACACGAACTGGTTTCCGGCGGCGGGGGTTGAAGCTCCTCGGTCGGCCCCACCTTCTCTCCCGGTAAGACGGCCGGCCGAAGCTAGCTGGCTTAACGGTGAATGGGAGCTAAGGCGCCGGGCGCGGGGGTTGAAACACCTCGCTGGATTACGCCTCCGACCAGCCTCCCTTTCCCATCGTCCACCTCCAGACTCTTTAAAATGGTCGGCGAGGTCGCGGTTCTATCGGCGGATCGCCCGACCGCCGCGCACCGTTACCGCTACCGCGCCGCGCCGCACACCGCGCGCCTCGCCGACGGCTCTACCCCGAGGGGCTGCGAAGCGCTTCAGCTCCCCGACCGCGAACCCGCCGCGATCACGATCATCTCGACGGAGGGTTATTCCACCGGTCGCGGTTATGGCTCCGGCTTGATTTCTGGGGTGTATTTCGTCTTCCACATAGCGCTGCCTTCGACCGCCGCCGCTCCGGATTCTCCGCTAGTGATGCGAGACTCGCGGACGATTCGTTCGCGGCGAACGAATCTTTTTTTTTTTTTTTCTTTTAATGACTCGGGAGTCGCTGTGGCGAAGGCGCGAAGAATCGTTGCTTCGCGAAAACAATTTGTGAGAACTACATTTAAGAGACAAAAGGACAAACAAAAAAAATATGAAAAATCCGCGGCGTGTGGTATATTCACAATAACGTGAGCGATTTATACTTTGGCATTCCACCCAAACCCCTCATTTCAAAATAATCACTCATTACGTGTGATTCGGACGCTGTGTTGACTCCAAACGTCGTTCAGAGGTAATTGGGCAAAACGGTTTGAATTTTGTCGCCCGAATCAGTAACTCGTTTGTTTGATTGGATCTTAATTGAATAACCTCAACGTTCCTGTGAGGAATCCCGTTCACGCCAAGGGGCCAGGCGGGCTCTTGCGCCTCTCGCTCGCCGCTCGCAGGGACGTTCACCGGCGGCGAAAAGTCGTGAACAAAAAAAACAAAAAAAAACGAATCGAACGGCTCTTATTTCCCGAGCGACCCGTGGAGAGCCGAGTCCCACCGAAGAAACCCGACGTGTCGTCACCGGTCTCCGCCGCCGCCGCCGCCGCCGGGCGCCGCCTCCTCCAGGCCCCGCCCCTCTCCCCCAGGCCCCGCCCCTCCCCCCCCGCCGCCGCCGCCGGTGCAACCGGGCCCCCGCGGAGCCGCAATGGCGGCGCGCCGCGCGCGGTTTCCCGACGCTCTCCCGAGCCAAGATGGCGCCCGGTGCGCCTCCGTCTGGGCGCGGTTTCCCGCCGCCGCCGCTGCTGCTTCGGCGCGGCGGCGTCCAGCGCGCCGCCTTACGTCAGCCTCTCCGCCGCCTCATTTTGTCGGCGGTCTCGGCGGCGGAGCGCGGCGGGAGGCGCTCGGCGGGAGGCGCTCGGCTTTGCGGCTGCGCTCCGGCTGAAAGGTCGTCAATGCGCGGAGCCAGGTCGCCCGCGTCGCATGTCTACACCACGTGTTGTCGAGCGTTCAATAACTTTTCATGAAACAATGTTCAAACGTGGAACCTCAATCGATGCCCGTGACGTAAAATAAGCCTCCATAATAATGATTATCATTAATGTTTTATATTTTTTTGATCAGATTTTTTTGGACCATTTTGTGTAAGCCTGTCTAATAATACAGAATAATATTTTATAATTAAAACAATGTCTACTATTTCTACCAAAAAATTAAAGTAGTTTTGAAGTAATTTATTATTATTATTATATTTTTGATCAGATTTTGACAATTTTGTGTAAGCCTGTCTAATAATACAGTGTAATAATTAATAATTAAAACAATGTCTACTATTTATATGATAAATTAAAGTAGTTTTGAAGTAATTATTATTATTATTATATTTTTGATCCGATTTTTGGACTTTTTTTGTGTAAGCCTGTCTAATAATCCAGTATAATAATTAATAATGAAAACAATGTCTACTATTTCTACTATAAAAAAGTTTCTACTATAAAGTCGTTTTGAAGTAATTTATTATTATTATTATATTTATGATCAGATTTTTGGACCATTTTGTGTTAGCCTGTCTAATAATACAGTATAATAATTAATTAAAATAATGTTTACTATTTCAACTATAAATCAAAGTCGTTTTGATTATTGTTATTATTATTATTATACATTAACATGGTCATTATTCTCAAAAATACTGATTGATCATCTGAAGG
Organism: Zeus faber; assembly: GCF_960531495.2. Taxonomy (NCBI): domain Eukaryota; kingdom Metazoa; phylum Chordata; class Actinopteri; order Zeiformes; family Zeidae; genus Zeus; species Zeus faber. The sequence continues at coordinate 39,966,553 of NC_137189.1, forward strand.
ACAGGCCTATATGCAGAACGCTTGAACCCGGGTGCAGGGACCTATTAATGATGAAGCAGTACAAATACAAATACAAATACAAATACAACTTGCTGTTCACTTTCCTACTTCTCACGACCAGGGTCCCGTTACAGGTGACGTGATCCCGGGTGAAGGTAGCGGCAGGCGAGGTCATGGAGATCGGCAGGCTCCGCCCACTGGAGGTGACGTACGGAACCTTTTTTCACACCCTCACAAAAAATAAATCCAAATCATGCATCATCAAAAACTAACATGGTAATACTAATTCATAATAACAATAATAATAACCTGCAATCACATAACAATAAATAATCATCATTCAATCCAATCCAAGAATGAGGTACTTTGATATTAAATGTACCTTGTAATGTGAGTCGATCAACAAATGTCCCGTTCAATTTCTCTGAAACCACTTCTCTACAGGTCATTTCCATCGAGGGTGAAGTAGATAAGAAGTCACCCAGGGAGTTCTGGAAAGGCGGCGCCACGGCCGGGCGTCGTTCCCTGCGACGGGGTGTGGTAGCGCCACGTGGCGCCACCAGAGCGCGCTGTTTACGGAGAGGGGACGCCTGCAGGTTGCCATGGCACCGCATCACTTCTCTGCTCATCATCATCATCATCATCATCATCAGCAGCATCATCATCCGCAAGCTTCCCCCCATTGGTGGAGCGTCCGGAGCGGCTGCCGCCGATCTGATTGGCCGGTGATGTGGTCATCACATGCATGGCAGCAAAAAATAAATAAAAAAGTGTTGTGTGGGGTTACCCTTCCCTTTCACACAAAAACACCAAACCTAAAATGTGTGTGGATCACACCGCACGCCATTTATAAATGTACAAGAAAAGATTTGAAGGGGGAAAAAAAACACACACACACACACACAAAAAAACAAACCCGGAAGGTTCAAATGTGGACGTGTAAGAAGCGATGCAAATTCTGAAAGAAACAAAGGAAGACAAAACAAAAAAAAAAGCTTAAATATGAGAGCCCACATGAATAAAGGGACGAGTTTCCATGGTAACAGGGAGGGGCGCTACCGCGGCCGGCGATAATATATTTAATCATTCTTGTGAACGATGTAATTATCATTTTCATGACAATCTATTCTATCTCAGTCCCCTCGATCTGGCGTCAGAAGGGATGACGACTACGACGACGGTTTAAACTCAAAGCAAAACAGACATGCTGTGTCTTCCCCACAATAACTATCTTGCAAAACCAAAACAAAAAAAAACACACACACGGAATATGAATATGATTAAAAAGCAAAATACAGGCAACTTTATTTCAAAACGTCAACACAAGAGACAATATTTACAGAAATCATCTGAGATCAAACAAACGCTAAAATCAAATCCAAAATACAGCAAATATGACCGTACAAAACAAAATAAATAGTCACCGGGAAAACTAGGAATGGCCACCAAGGCCCAGGTCGAGACGTTGTAGTGCACATATTGCAAGACGTTCTATCAGCAGAGGTGGAGGCTCCCGATTTCAGGAGGTATGGAAGTCCTGCCGCGTCTTCGCTCCAGTTTAAGCAAACACAAAACCCCCCGGAGTGGAGTTTTTCTCTCAGAACCCGGATTTTCCCGCCTCGGATGAAGGGGAAAAAAAAAAAAAAAAGGGGGCAAAAAGCAAAAGAGATAAAAAAAAAAAAAAAAAAAAAAAACCCTAAAACCAGCGAATCACTCAAGTCGTTGGAAGGCCCCGCCCTTCGCCTTGCAGCCCACTCTTCTTTTCATTGTTACCTTATGACAACGTTTACACATTGAAACTGTTTTTACACCGATGATCGCCTTGACGACGGGACCAGTGTGAGATTTGAGGGATTTGTTTTTATGTATTGTTTTTATGTAGTGTTTTTTGTTTTTTTTACTTTCGGTGACAAGAATATCCCACGGCCGTGTGCGGTTATTAAAAAGGCGTTAATGAGCCAGACTTAGTGCGTTCAGTGCTCGGCCACGACCGGAAGAACAAAATAAGCGTGGGTTTGTTGACGTGTTGCGTCGTCGCTTATTCGCCCCAAGGCCATCATGCTGCGTGTATTAAATATTACTCTTGGGTATGTTTATGTACAGGTCTCGGGGGGGGGGCTGTATATTTGACGCATACTGTTTACATATATCTCTCTTCATCCTGAGCGACGGGAAGAGAGGATCCAAACCTCTTCCAGTCCTTTAAAAACAGGACATAGTAACATAGTCCAGTGGGGAATGGTTTAAAGCCGTGGTATTCAGACCTTTTTTGGCCGAGCCCCCCCCCCCACCCTTCTCCAAAAGTCCAAATAAAAAAAATGCGTCATATGCAAACGAATGCACTTCGTAGTAAACCACGTGGAGTCGTCGCATTCATTTGTGGCTTAATTGCCCAATTCACAGGGTAACGGGGCAGCAAGGTGCACAACTACTGAAAAAATATAATAAATAATGAAAATCAATTCAAATATGAGCAAATTATATTAATAATATATACAATAATAATATTCTATCAATTTTAATACAATATTATATTCAACATATTTAATGAAATTAAACTAGTAATGCCACAATAGTGCTTAAAATATATATTAAAAAGGTCTTTTATTTCTATTATTATTATTTTTTTTAAACCTTAATTTTCTTGTGGCCCCTTGCAATTACACCACACTTCACTGGGGCGGAGGGGGGCGCGGCCCACAGTTTGAATACCACCGGCTCAAAGGATTATTATTCACAATGTCTTGTTGGAGGAGACGGCGCCTCGGGCCGAGAGGTAAACAACAAACGCGTCCTGTGTCGCGAGCGGATTCACAGTTGCGGGAGCAGATCCTCGGCCGGGGACCTGCGGCGCCCCAGGAGCCTGAACAGCGGGGGGTGGGGGGCTTTTTTTGTTTTGTGCTGTTTTTCCTCTTTATGAGGCCAGGCCCAGCAGGAAGCCGCCCGCGAACCCACCGGACACCACGATGTTCCTTTTTAGGAAGTCCATGGCCTGTGAGAAGAAGAAGAAGAAGAAGAAGAAGAAGAAGAAACAGGGGGGGGAAAAAAAAAAAAGATCAGATCCAGAAAGTAACAGTCCTGCCATTTTGTGCTCCGCGCACCGACCCAGCTGATTCCACCAGAGGTCCCACTTTTCCTTTTAACTTTCCCGGTCACAGGTTAAAAGTCCGCGCCGGTAATTCGAGTCAACGATGGGGAAATCAGCAAACCCACATGAAGAGCTCTCCTGCCAGCTGTTCTATGCGGGTAGTTGCTGTAATGTGCCGCAGCCTCCACCGGAGGGCGTCGCTGTTTTCTATGAGCCTCCAGTATCCAAATACAGCCCATCAAAAGGTAGGAAATGAAATGTAGGCGCACGTTATTTTTACAAGACTACATCCTGTAGAGGGGGGGAGGCGGGTTGAAAAGTTCAATCTTAATCAGGACTCAAGATCACCCTATTCAAATTCATTCTGAATTCTTGAATTTAAAAAAATGCCTCTCTGAGACGTTTCTTAACCACAAGATGAACGCGTTCTGGACTAAGGTGATGGAGGACTAGTCAGCTCCTTCTCTCTGGTCTTACTCCAGATCAACCTGCGCCGCCCGGAGGCCGCGCCCGTTGATCCAAAGATAAGAGCTGCCTCAGCCCAGCTTTCATTTAAGATTCCTTCTCCGCCTACATCAGCTGTCGTCTTCCTTCGGGACCAGGGCAGACTTGGGGCAAGTCTGAGGCTAATCTCGAACCGCGAGTGGGAAACGCGATTTGGGTTGGTCCGGATCAAAAGTGTGATCAAGTCAAAGATCAGGCCTAATCTCCACCCGTCCGGTGTCGGTGAGTTCAATTCAAGAGGTTCATTTGTCACATACAAATACATACGTTCATACATATACGCAGTGAAATGTCTCAGCGACGCACCCGGAGATTACGCACAATTTGTTACTTCCTGCCTAGCACCTACTGAAACCAACTGATTCCTAAAACGTAAAGTTAGTAAATAGAATATAAATAAAATAAAAAATAAAAAGACTCAAAAAGGTAACACAAAGCGTGGGTACAAAATAGGAGGGAATAGAGCTATGTTTATGGGATAGGCTATTTGGAATAATGCACCAACTGTGCGCCAGTTGGAATAAAAACACTAAAAATGTGCGTAACGCAGCAAACGGGCGGTGCCACGTCCAAATCCCAAAACCGCCCCGACGTCTTTTTTTTTTTTTTTTTATTAAAGTTGCTCCGAACGGGTCAACGCACGCAGCGGGAGTAGGGGACGATGAAGGCAGGAGGGATCGCGGCTCCCTACCTCCTCGATGAAGGAGTTGATCTCGGGCGCGGCTTTGGCCTTCTTCTTCAGGTGCCTCTTGGCTTTGTTCACGTCCTTCTCCACCTTCTTCCAGTCCACCTGCACGTAGCCGCTGTGGTTGGCCACCTGTGGGAGGGCGACAGGGTTGAAAACACCAGCCACGCCGGCCCGTTCAAACCGGCTTGCGCACGCGGCTTCTCCCAGACGGAGGCGAAATGAGGTTTCCCGCGTCAACGCCAACGCGGCTGCCGGATCTACCGAGGGAAGTACGCTTCACATGCGAGGCACGGCGAGCACAAACCCGGAAGTCCATCCATTCGCCCGGACCCGGTACGCGGGAAAAGCTGCGACGCGGCGCGGGCGGAATTCCGGGGCGCCCCACCTTCGTTTTCAACTCTCGCGGCAACGTTCCCAAACCGAAAAAAGGCAGTTTCCGTGGGTCGGGACTAAAGGTGCGGCTTAGTCTCAAAAGGAGGCCTGGTCGGTGTCCGCCCAGAGAAACGGAAGCCACCACCTTCAGAAGTACAAGAGCACCAACACGTGAATCCGGTGACGCCGCACGTCTCCGCGGTGTCCTCACCTGCAACAAGAGGAGCCCTCCGCCCACGGCGGTGGCCGCCATCTTCCCGACCCTCTGGAAAAGGTAACCTGCGCAGCTTTTTTTTAGGATAATAGAGAACATGACGCATTATGAGGAACATGATGATTAACCATGAAGACAAACTGAATTTACCACTCTTAAAGTTGATTTAAAAATTGAATATATTGATCATTTGTGTCCCGTTTTTGATCTGCTTTTTGTCCAAATTATGCAATTTTCCAGCTCCACCCATTTCAACTCAATAAATCATTTTTTTCCCCCGGATTACTTTCTCCCCTTCGCAACCTGCCGATGAAAAAAACAGAACCTACAATCAGAGCAGTTTGATCCGCCCCACGGGAAGAATTTGATTAAAATTTACAAAATCACCATGGCACCCGGAGCCCGCCGCCCCCTCCACGGCGGAAATGTCAACATTTCGGACAAAAAGAGATCGCCGCGCCTTACCACCCGGTGACCCCTCCGATCATGATCTGCGTGGCCACGGAGTACTTCTCCACGACCGGACCGGAGTTGTATCCAAACACCCGGCTCCACCAGCGGTGACCCCGGGTGTATTCCGTCAGGTCCACCACCTCGTACACCTCATCGTCGCTGTCCGGGTCGTCCTTACCTGCGCAGGGCGTGGCCACGAGAGCAGTGAGCACACCCACCATTACTGGACAGGTGGTTAAAGTGGGCCCTGCGTGGCGTGTGTGTGTGTGTGTGTGTGTGTGTGTGTGTGTGTGTGTGCGCGCGCCGTGGCTGCATATTCAGGAGTTGTTCAGAGGGTCCAACCTGTTCCTGTGTGTGTATATATATATATATATATATGAGTGCTGGGAGAACAGTCTAGGAATAGTGCCTCTGCCACTGGATTTCTTTGCCGCACTGGATTTTATTTTGCATTTCTTTTTAGAGAAACCTCTCGGGCGAAATGTAACTGCTCCCAAAACGACAATTTCCATATAGGCTCGATTTTTACATTGGGGGTGAGGGAAACGACATTTTGATGTGTGCGCGGAAAAAAATATTTAAAATACATACATATACATACGGTCGTACATATATGCAGTGGAATAAAATAAGATAAGATAAACAAAAAGTGACAACAGAAAATAGAGAGCATATGAGGGTAAGCACTATAAACAATATAAAATATGTAGGAAGAAAAACACCATAAATAGGAATCAGAGTACTAAGAGTATTGCACATACTTGGACACATTGCACATCAGGGATCGTACTTTTTCTTTGATTAAAAAATTGTGCTTGGATTTTCCACAGGGATGTGTGTGTGTGTGTGTGTGTGTGTGTGTGTGTGCGTGGTCTGCTGGCTGCACTGCTGTTTATACAGTCCGACAGCCGCAGGAAGGAAGGACCTGCGATGGCGCTCCTTCCCACACTTTGGATGAAGCAGCCTATCGCTGAGGGAGCTCTCCAGTGGCGTCAAGAGTCTCATGCATGGGTTGGACACTCGTTCTCCACCATCATTTCTCCCCCAAATGTCATGAGGACCCGGTGATAAGCTCCAAAAATACTAAAAACACTAAAATGTGCGGAAATGTATGGTAAAATATTTCAGCCGCACTCTTATTTTCCCCAGAAGGAAATGTTGCGCAAATAGTGTGACATCTCGTCAACTATTGGCCGAAACGTTCCACAAAAATGGTGTAGCTCACCCACTGGGATTGGGGCTTTACGGTCGTGGGAGTTGTAGCGTGGCCAATTCTGACTAGAATAACAACATGTGTAGTAAAAGCAAGTCTGCATCACTTACTTTGAGCAAGAGAGCACACTTCAATAAACCTTATCGCCCCCACAGCCAGTGTCCGCCGAAAAGATCTTCTAGGCCCGGCCCGACGATGACAATGACTGCCTGAGTTGAGAGCGGTACGGCCCGAAAGCTATGATGTCATGGCGGTCCATGCCTTCAACGGCGCAGGCAAACGGCCAAATCGGACTCGAGACGACGCACCAAATGACACGCCGCACTGGCGGCGGAAGAGAAGCGTCGCTCGCAAGTGTGCACAGCAAGTGCGGGTGTCGGAACAGATGCTGTCGCAGTGGGGAGCGCTTGCTGGTTCCGATGGCTCGGGCCACGGCGGGGGGCCGGGGCCGCTCAGCTACGTCAACGCATGTACTGTTTATTCCTCTTCTCCAGCTGGATGGCCACGGGTCTCGCCATTCCCCACCAGAGACAATCTAATATCTAATTATTATGGGGGCAGTAGCTCAGGAGGGAGAGGGGGTCGTCTAGTCAGGGGAAGTCCTCCTGGTATCCTTGTGCAAGACACTTAACCCCCTAACTGCTACCGGGCACCTCGATATGGCAGCCCACTGCTCCTAGATAGGTTAGGCTACTAGGATGGGTAATTGCAGAGAAATTGCAATTTTCCCCCTTGTGGGCCTGATAAGGGTATATAAAAATGTGCGCCGTCATATGCAAGAGGTTTTTCTGTGTAAGGTGAAAACAGTAAATATTATATATGTGGGCTTGGGTGCGTAAGGCCACCTCGGGTGAAAACGAGTTGAGCTCTATCAAGGGATAAAAAGACACGGTCACTATTTATTTTTTCCAAATACAGATTGAAAAGAGAAAATGTCTGAGTTTGGTGCAAAAAAAGGCGCGAGGTCACCGAAATCGGTGCATTGTTGTCGATGCAGTTATCTTTTTAATAATAGTCATTCACTTGATAGTCAAAGTCTTAAGTGAAGTGACCAAAAGTTCGTTTTTTTTCTAATCCTGTAAAACTTCTTAAAACCTCAGTTATGATGCCGAGCACGGAAGCCCGACGATCAAATCAAGCGGGCTTCCCAAGCCGAGCGCGAACGGCCAACCATCTCCCCCCGATGGAGGCGCAATCCTGACGCCGTTTACTCGCTCACCAGAGTATTTGGAATTTCCACGAGAAGAAAATACGTCCATAGTAACACATCAGAAACCACCGGCTCCAAAAACAGCAACGGGCAGTTTGGGTGGACTCCTCTGTTCTGTGACGCTCGTTCGCCGACGCAACCGCACTTGTGAAAGCGCACAACTTTTTGACGCGACGTGGCGCACCGTCACGTCACAGTGACGTCACTGTGATGTCAGAAAGCTTGTGACGTCACTGGACCACCGGGGGGAGTTTGATAGAATGGAGAGATATGCACGCGCACACGCGCACTTCCAATGAAGTTGGGATGCTGACGTAAATAAAAACAGAATACAATGATTTGCAAATCATTTTAAAGCTATATCCAACGTGTTGCGGGCATCAGATTCAAAATGAGTCAATATTTGCAAAAAAACAATAAAGTTTAACAGTTTGAACATTAAATATCTTGTCTTTGTAGTGTATTCAATTTGAATATAGCTTGACAATGATTTGCAAATCATTGTATTCTGTTTTTATTTACGTTTAACACGTCCAACTTCATTGGAATTGGGGTTTGTGTATATATATATATATATATATATATATATATATATATATATATATATATATATAAATAAAAATAAGTGTGTGTGTGTGTAGGCCTGTTTCAATTAGCACTTGTGTCTTCATCTGTTTTTTTACTTATTTAATGGACAGGAATTAATTGAGACCGGCTGGTGCAGTTGATCAGATAAGTTGCATCTGCTTTAGCGTTTCAGGGTGTTCGGGACGATCTGCGGTTGCTGAAGTGAACCAAACAGTGGCCCAGCTTCACCCCTAGGGTTCTAAATATGTTTGACAATGGCAAGCGCCAAGCTGGCAACCGCACCATTCGTGCCCCGCTGAAACCCGTCGTCGTTCTTCTGCAAGCATAGGTGTGATGAATGTCTAATGTTTGATATGACTGTGATAATGTCTTATATATATTATTCTATTTTTTAGAATAATATATATTTTTTTGTTTCAGTTAGTCGCTAGGTAGGAATTAGCTTAGCTATTATGTTCGGTTTAGTAATTATTGTGCATTATCTCCGGGTGCCTTGCAAAGACATTTCACTGCATATATGAATGAACGTATGTATATGTATGTGACAAATAAACCTCTTGAATCTTGAATGTCCTCGTTCACAATGAAGCATCAATATAGGAAATTGTCACCTCTGAGACATAAAAGGCAGGTGGAGGACAGGACCCGTTTGCCTTATTGATGTGAGCACATTTGGAGACATTTGTCACAGCCGCGGCGTCAATTTGCAGCCAATTAGTGGGGTGATCAATGTAAACGCCGTAAAAACAGTTCATCTTCCACATCTGTGAGCTTCCTTTGCAGGTTCATAACCATGATCACACACAAAGCATTTGATAATATTCTGTGACAACCTCAAGACCAAAGTCTATGCCGAGCTCATTGAGAAATGTTCCCCGATCGGGGCAGAAAACCCCTTGTGTGTGTTTTTCTACGCTATCCTCCAACCAGAGACTGACAGCAACATAAGGTGTTTGCGTACCTAATGAGGCAACAGCCAGCCGGCCCGTCACCAGGGGCAAAAAAATAAATTTAAAAATCTGTGACAAGGGCACTCGTGACACAAAGTGACTTTAAACCCAGCAAACACAGGCCAGACTGCGGAGTAAAATGGTTTATTTTCACTAAATATATGGTTCATGTCTTACCGTGATACCAACTTGGAAGCACACTACTTCCTTGACTGTCTATTGGTGCGCAACAAGTTGTTCCATGTCAACACAATTAAGGAGGAATTAATGTAAAAGCTTTACGTCGACACACCAAATACAGGATAAAGGCACGGACACACCTGCCGGCACACATGCGCTGTAAAGCGACAGATTTCAAACGGAGCTCGGCTTCATCCAGCTGCAGCTCCACGGCTTCGTGGAGAAGATTCGATTAGAAGATGATTCAAGCAATTTTTCAAGAGGTCATTTCATTTGCTAAGTGAACAGCTCCACCATTTTAATGAAAATAAATACAAACGGCGCTATCTATCTACACAGATCAGCCACAACATTAAAACCACCACTTATAACCACTAATATTGTGTAGCTCCACCTCGTGCGGCCAAAACAGCTCTGACTCATCGTGGCATGGACTCCACAAGACCTCTGAAGGTGTCCTGTGGTGTCTGGCACCAAGACCTGAGCAGCAGATCCTTTAAGTCCTGGAAGTTGTGAGGTGGGGCCCCCATGGATCATGCGTGTTGCTCTAGCACATCCCACAGATGCTCGATCAGTTCGGACCCTAACCCCAACCATCCTCATGATGAAGAAAACATGATTCATCAGACCAGGCCACCTTCTTCCATTGCTCCATGGTCCAGTTCTGAGGGTCACGTTCCCATTGAAGGAGCTTTCAGTGGTGGACAGGGGTCAACATGGACACTCTGACCGCTCTGCAGCTACACAGCCCCATACACAGCAAGCTGTGATGCACTGTGTATTCTGACACCTTCCTACACCTTTCTATCTTACGCTTGCCAATTTTTCCTGCTTGCCAACACATCAACTTCAAGAACTGACTGTTCACTTGCTGCCTAATATATCCCACCCCTGGACAGGTGCCATTGGAACGACATGACTAGTGTTATTCACTTCACCTCCGTTGTTTTAATGGTGTGGCTGATCGGCGTAAATTGAATATGGAAAAGGAGAAGGTTTAACTGTTTGGCACGCCAACAACAGCCAGTCGATTTTGAGCCAATACACCCACCAACGCCGGGTGCACCAAAACCCTATCGCCGGCGGTGTGACCACACCATTAGTCTTGTGTTGCTCACAGCTACGTGGTCAAGACGTAGTCTACACGCCTGTCTCTTTGAACTAACCGTGGGGACATTGCCAGAGAAAAATGCACCTGATCAATTCTTTGAATGATGTTTTACATGTTTTATATCGGACAATAGCCTTTTGTATGTTATGTAGCTTTTAAAAACACATTGCCTCTGGGTTTTAATGACTGTCTCTCAGTTTATATGAAGAGACTGTCATCTAAACAATGCCAATTGTCGTATTGAAAATACCAGATCACATTCCTCCTTCACTCAACCTTGCGTGGAGATGAGGGTAACTTGACAGAGCATTGTGTGTTTGGTTGATGGCATAGTCAGATTGTACCTGTGACCTGAGTTTGACTGTTAAACCATTGTATGAGCTCTCATCATTGATTGGATTCGATCAATTGATGACTGAGGGGGCACAGTCTTGTAAATGACAACTGACCAATGGCACACAACCTTTCATCGGTATGAAGCCCTCTCCGTCAGTAGTAGGGGCAGACTGGTCAGAACACTGCTTTGGAGCAGCACTGAATCTTTCTCTTTATTCTGCAGAATAAATATCTTTAATACTCCCAGTTTTGTTTTCCCTGTAGCGGGCAGATTAACCTCACCGACCACGCAGGAGAAATTCTCCAACAGCATGCAAGACATTCAAGACTCAAACTAGTCTTTTAAATGACTCTGGAGTCGTGAGTCAGTCCAGCAAGACTCGTTTGTTCGCAACTGGGCAACTGCAGCCCCAACTGAGACTTGAATCGCCGACAAAAAGGACCCGAGATCCCTGAGTCATGAGTCAAGAATGCGCCTCAACTAGAGGCAATGACTCCTGAACCGATTTGCGAGTCGTGAGTCAGGCATGCGCATCAGCCCGTGAGAATTCCATTTACAACTCAAGAGCCGACTTTGTCTCTCATTCACCCAAAGTCACAACCAACTGAATCAAACGAACGAAGAGTCGGAAATTTTAACCAGTCGCACTAAGTTGTTTATTCTTTCTTCATTTGTCGTATGTATTGTAGTGTTGCTTGTGGGGTCCCGCAGGGATCAGTACTCGGTCCTTACTGTTTAGCATCTCTATGTTGCCTCTTGGAGATATCATATGCAAATATGGAATTAGCTTCCATTGCTATGCTGATGACACCCAACTATGTATACATGCCCTTAGAACTAACGAAACCACGCAACTGTCACCCCCTAAAGGCATGTCTGGCTGAAATTAAACAGTGGATGTCTTGAAATGCCCTGCTTTTCAACTCATGAGAAAGCTGAGATGCCGCTTATTGGTCCTGCTCGGCACAGGCACCTGTTTAAGGATACTGCTGAACATTGATAGTTGTACTATTACACAAAGTAGCTTGAGAAAAAAATGTATGAGTTATATTTGAGCCCACGCTCTCCTTTCAACTGCATATTAAGAACATTACCAGAACTGCATTCTTTCATCTTCACAATATTGCTAAGATACAGCCGTTAGATACGAGACCATAGTTCATGCGTTTCTAACATCCCGCCTAGATGACTGTGATGTGTTGCTGCCTGGCCTTCCCATGTCTAGTATTTAAGAGCCTTCAATTAGTCCAAAAGGCTTCGGCTAGTATCTTGACCAGCACTAGAAAAGTTTGATCATATTACACCAATATTGGCCAACCTTTCACTGGCTCCCAGTTTACCTCATGCGACTTTAAGGTTTTGCTACTCACTTATAAAACACTACACGGCTTAGCACCATCGTATCTTACTGACCTAGTGGTTCCTTATGTACCATTTCGAGCCTTACGCTCAACGACATGCTGGCTTTATAGCAATTCCGAGAGTTAAATAGATCTACCATCATTGTTGCCCAGTTGGCATCCACTGCCGCCTGGCCATCCTGGAAGGGGGGGGGTCCCTCCTTCTGTGGCCCCTTCTCAGGGTTTATTCCTTCCGCCCCCACCCTAAGGGTTTTCTGGGAGTTTTTCCCTTGCCCGGATGAATAAGAAAGAGTCTTTATTTGTCACACAGCACACCACACTACAACACATGCTTGCACACACACACACACACATACACATGCACATGCTTTGGATGGTGGCCGGTGAAATGAGGCCTCTGCATTTAACCCATCCTGGCCTGTCCTTCCTCCGGGGGGCCACACAGCCAGGAGCAGTGGGCAGCATACGTGGACGCGTCCGGGGACCAGGCGATAAGTGTCTATCGCTGGTCAGACGATGATGGGTGCATGTTTTTGGTGGGGGTCCGTACTGACGTGAGGTGGAGGAAACCCCACGTGAGCACGGGGAGAACATGCAAACTCCACACAGAAAGGCCCGAGCTCAGACCAGGGGATGTCGTTGATTTCGATGTGAATTGTGGGTTTGTGAACCCCCCCCCCCCCCCCGAGACTGTACTGCGACAAAGGGCGATATATATAAACTTGACTTGGACGTATATATCGCCTGCTTTTAATGCGAACGCAACGCCGCTTTATTGATGCTGCAATTCGTGTCAGACAGAAATAACGGTTGCACCTGCTCGTGACAACAACTTGAAGAGTGTTCAGGCATTTGCCCTCAGCCAAACTGGCTTTACACCAAGCTGGAGGTTTTGCGGGAAGACTCTTGATTTGTTTCAGATCAACCACCGCCGATAAAGCGATGAAAATTAATAACAGAGCGACAGTACCAGAGTTAGCTGGCTGACAGAAATGTCTCTGACCATACTAAAGCCTATGCATTCTATTATCATATTCATTTTTAGGCAATTTAACTTTTTGTTTTTATTTTACCTTTTTTTTTTTAATGACTGGAGGCTGTTGCCGGCGACTCGCGTTACTGTTGAAGTCACGCCGGATAAATAAGAATAGAAGGCAGCAACCCCCCTCCCCCAGGTTCCAAAGCATGGTTGTCAGCGGGTAGGAAGGAGAACTTCCCACCTTATTACATTTCACTGCATATATGTATGAAAGTATGTATATGTATGTGACAAATAAGAATCTTGAATCTTGGAAGCTCGTAGCTCCCATCCTGCCCACGCGCCGCGAACGCCGCGTCGCCCGGCTCCTCCTAAAATGGAAGATTCCCCCAGAATGCATCGCGGCCTGTGACGTCATCTTCCCCTGACTCGGCGCGGTGGCCGCCTGGCGGTGGGCGGTGTGTGTGTGTGTGTGCGTGGGGGGGGGGTTTGTTTTTTTTTTTCCTCCGGGCGATTCGTTGCATTCGACGGCGCGACAACGCGGTCGTCCGCGGACGCCGGACGGCGCCGCGTCCGCGTTGCCTCCCGTCAAGTGAACGGTGAACAGTAAGCGGCCACTCACCTCCCCTGTGCTCGGCCTCCGCCATTTTGGAGAGACGCCTGCGTCGTGTGACGTCACCGCTGTCAAGGCCGTCGACAGCGGTGATGCTGCGTCGCTTCGGATGTCGGGAGTCGGTCAATCGGGGGTCGGTTATTGCCAGACCGCCCCCCCGCTCCCTTCCGAACGGGTTCCTTTACCTCTGTTCGGGGAAACATGGGAGTTCATCCGCATTAAACGCGCGTTTGCCTGGCGAGCTGGTGGAGTCTACAAGGCACGCGGCTTATGTCAAACCAGCTACAAACTACGGAGGGGTTTCGATGGGGGTTTAAGACATGTTTCAAAGAGCCAAGTAGACGCGTATTCACCGTGAACCCCGCTGCCGGGGCTTCGGATCTGTTATATCGGTGAACGCCGGCCCCGACCACCCGCCCCGAAATGCTGACCTGGTGTTGCGACTTCAGCGGCCGCTCCCTTGGGCGCATCCGAGTAGCAGTGCAGATTCTTCCGAGTTTCGGGTTTAATGGAACGCGTCGTGAATCCCCGCCCATTGAGCGTGACGCTGCGCCACGTCAGTCCGCGTCTGAGCCGACGCTCTGAACTTTCCTCCTTCGTCTCAGACGTTTTGTCTTCTCAACCGTTCCTGGTGGATGAACGTTTGGGAACCGAAAAGCATCAACATAAGCAGCGGATGTATATGTATGTATTTACACATATGAATGATATGTGTGACGACAGAGAGACAGACAGACAGACAGATAGATAGATAGATAGATAGATAGATAGATAGATAGATAGATAGATACAATAGATAGATAGACAGACAGATAGATAGACAGACAGACAGACAGATAGATAGATACAATAGATAGATAGACAGACAGATAGATAGATAGACAGACAGACAGCTAGATACAATAGATAGACAGACAGACAGATAGATAGATACAAAAGATACAATAGATAGACAGATAGATACAATAGATAGACAGACAGATAGATAGATAGATAGATAGATAGACAGACAGATAGATACAATAGATAGATAGATCGATAGACAAATAGATAGACAGATAGACAGATAGATAGATTGACAGACAGAAAAATAGATAGATAGATAGATAGATAGATAGACAAATAGATAGACAGATAGATAGATTGACAGACAGAAAAATAGATAGATAGATAGATAGATAGATAGACAGACAGATAGATAGATCGATAGATAGATAGATAGATAGATAGACAAATAGATAGACAGATAGATAGATAGACAGATAGATAGACAGATAGATAGATTGACAGACAGAAAAATAGATAGATAGATAGATAGATAGATAGATAGATAGATAGATAGATAGACAAATAGACAAATAGATAGACAGATAGATAGATAGACAAATAGATAGATAGACAGATAGATAGATAGATAGATAGACAAATAGATAGACAGATAGATAGATAGATAGATAGACAGATAGATAGATTGACAGACAGAAAAATAGATAGATAGATAGATAGATAGATAGACAAATAGATAGACAGATAGATAGACAGATAGGTAGACAGATAGATAGATTGACAGACAGAAAAATAGATAGATAGATAGATAGATAGATAGATAGATTGACAGACAGATAGATAGATAGACAGACAGACAGACAGACAGACAGACAGACAGATAGACAGATAGATACAATAGATAGACAGATAGATACAATAGATAGACAGACAGATAGATAGATAGATAGATAGATAGATAGATAGATAGATAGATAGATAGATAGATAGATAGATAGACAGACAGATAGATACAATATATAGATAGATAGATTGACAGACAGAAAAATAGATAGATAGATAGATAGATAGATGGATTGACAGACAGATAGACAGACAGACAGATAGATAGATTATTCATTGCTGGCGGGAGATAGCAGTGTTACAGCAGCTCACATCAAACATACTGTAGGTAAAAAATAGGTAATAATAATAATATCACAGTATTAATGGAATACATGTATGTGTATAGATAATATTTACATCCATATATAATCAAATATTATATTACAACAACAAAAAAATCCACATCATGACATCATCTCCTCGTGCGAAGTTCCCTCTGCGCTTTTTTTTCCACCTCATTTGCGCTTGAGACGCGTGAGCGCAGGCTGTGATGTAGCGATGAAAATCAGGGTTGTCGGGGATGCTTTTCTTGAGCGGGAGGGGGACGCTCATTATCAATGTATGACAACACATGTACCCTCCCCAGGACGACATGACGTCTTCCAGTGATTTAAAAGAAGCCCGTCATCAGCTGGAGGGCAGGGCTGACATTTCCACCAGCAGGACGATCATGTACGTATATGAGGGAGGGGGAGAGGGAGGGAGAGAGAGAGAGAGAGAAGGGGAGAGGGGGAGAGTGAGGTGAGCGAGAGAGAGGGAGAAAGAGAGGGGGGGAGAGAGGGAGAGAGAAGGTGAGAGGGGAGAGAGAGGGGGAGAGAGAAGGGGAGAGGGAGTGGGAGAGAGAAGGGGAGAGGGGGAGAGAGAGAGGGAGAGAGAAAGGGAGGAGGGGAGAGAGAAGGGGAGGGGGTAGAGAGGGGGAGAGAGAGAAGGGGAGAGGGGGAGAGAGAGATGGAGGGGGGGAGAGAGAAGGGGAGGGGGTAGAGAGGGGGAGAGAGAGAAGGGGAGAGGGGGAGAGTGAGGGTGAGGGGGAGAGAGAAGGGGGGAGGGGGGGAGAGAGAAGGGGAGAGGAGAGAGGGAGAGGGAGGGTGGGGGGGAGAGAGAAGGGGAGAGTGGGGTAGGGGGAGAGAGAGAGAGAAGCGGAGAGAGGGGGAGAGAGAGAAGGGGAGAGGGAGGGGGAGAGAGAGGGGGAGAGGGGGAGAGTGAGGTGAGCGAGGGAGAGAGAGAGGGAGAAGGAGAGGGGGAGAGAGGGAGAGAGAAGGTGAGAGGGGGAGAGTGAGGTGAGCGAGGGAGAGAGAGAGGGAGAAGGAGAGGGGGAGAGAGGGAGAGAGAAGGTGAGAGGGGGAGAGAGAGAGGGAGAGAGAAGGGGAGAGAGGAGGTGAGAGGGGGGAGAGGGGGGGAGAGAAGGGGAGAGGGAGAGAGAGAAAGTGAGAGGGGGGTGAGGGGGGGAGAGAGAGAGAAAGGGAGGGGGGAGGGGAGGGGGGGAGGGGGTAGAGAGGGGGAGAGAGAGAAGGGGAGAGTGAGGGTGAGGGGGTAGAGGGGGGAGAGGGGGAGAGTGAGGGTGAGGGGGTAGAGAGGGGGAGAGAGAGAAGGGGAGAGGAGGAGAGTGAGGGTGAGGGGGAGAGAGAAGGGGAGAGAGTGAGGGGGTGAGAGAGAGAGGCGGAGAGAGGGGGAGAGAGAGGGAGAGAGAGTGAGAGAGGGGGGAGAGAGAGTGAGAGAGGGGAGAGAGAGGGAGAGGGGGGGTGAGCGAGAGAGCGAGGGGAGGGGAGAGAGAGACAGGGGAGAGAGAGGGAGGGAGTGAGAGAGGGGAGAGAGAGGGAGAGGGAGGGTGGGGGGGAGAAGGGGAGAGTGGGGTAGGGGGAGAGAGAGAGAGAGAGAACCGGAGAGGGGGAGAGTGAGAGAGGGGAGAGAGAGAGAGAGGGGAGGGTGAGGGAGAGTGGGGTAGGGGGAGAGAGAGAGAGAGGTGAGAGAGAGAGGGGAGGGTGAGGGAGAGTGGGGTAGGGAGAGAGAGAGAGAGAGAGAGGCGGAGAGAGAGTGAGAGAGAGAGAGGGGAGGGTGAGGCAGAGTGGGGTAGGGGGAGAGAGAGAGAGAGAGGCGGAGAGAGGGGGGGGAGTGGGGTAGGGAGAGAGAGAGAGAGAGAGGCGGAGAGAGAGTGAGAGGGGAGAGAGAGAGAGAGGGGAGGGTGAGGGAGAGAGAGAGAGAGGGGGAGGGAGAGAGAGAGAGAGAGGGGAGGGTGAGGGAGAGTGGGGTAGGGAGAGAGAGAGAGAGAGAGAGAGAGGCGGAGAGAGAGAGAGAGGGAGGGGAGGGTGAGGGAGAGTGGGGATAGGGGGAGAGAGAGAGAGAGAGGTGGAGAGAGGGGGAGGGAGAGAGAGAGAGAGAGGTGGAGAGAGGGGGAGGGAGTGAGAGAGGGGAGGGTGAGGGAGAGAGAGTGAGAGAGGGGAGAGAGAGAGGGGGGGGGAGGGTGAGGGAGAGTGGGGTAGGGGGAGAGAGAGAGTGAGAGAGGGGAGGGTGAGGGAGAGTGGGGTAGGGAGAGAGAGAGAGGCGGAGGGAGAGAGAGAGGGGAGAGAGAGAGAGGGGGGAGGGTGAGGGAGAGTGGGGTAGGGGGAGAGAGAGAGAGAGAGGCAGAGAGAGGGGGAGGGAGAGTGGGGTAGGGAGAGAGAGAGAGAGGCGGAGAGAGAGTGAGAGAGGGGAGAGAGAGAGAGAGGGGAGGGTGAGGGAGAGTGGGGTAGGGGGGGAGAGAGAGAGAGAGGGGGAGGGAGAGAGAGAGGGGAGAGAGAGGGGAGGGTGAGGGAGAATGGGGTAGGGAGAGAGAGAGAGAGAGGCGGAGAGAGAGAGAGAGGGGAGAGAGAGAGGGGAGGGTGAGGGAGAGTGGGGATAGGGGGAGAGAGAGAGAGAGAGGCAGAGAGAGGGGGAGGGAGAGTGAGAGTGAGAGAGGGGAGAGAGAGTGAGAGAGGGGAGGGTGAGGGAGAGTGGGGTAGGGAGAGAGAGAGAGAGGCGGAGAGAGAGTGAGAGAGGGGAGAGAGAGAGAGAGGGGAGGGTGAGGGAGAGTGGGGTAGGGGGAGAGAGAGAGAGAGAGAGAGAGGCGGAGAGAGAGTGAGAGAGGGGAGAGAGAGAGAGAGGGGAGGGTGAGGGAGAGTGGGGTAGGGGGAGAGAGAGAGAGAGAGGCCGAGAGAGGGGGGGGGAGTGGGGTAGGGAGAGAGAGAGAGAGAGAGGCGGAGAGAGAGTGAGAGAGGGGAGAGAGAGAGAGAGGGGAGGGTGAGGGAGAGAGAGAGGGGGAGGGAGAGAGAGAGAGAGGGGAGGGTGAGGGAGAGTGGGGTAGGGAGAGAGAGAGAGAGAGAGGCGGAGAGAGAGAGAGAGGGGAGAGAGAGGGAGGGGAGGGTGAGGGAGAGTGGGGATAGGGGGAGAGAGAGAGAGAGGTGGAGAGAGGGGGAGGGAGAGAGAGAGAGAGAGAGGTGGAGAGAGGGGGAGGGAGTGAGAGAGGGGGGAGAGAGAGAGGGGAGGGTGAGGGAGAGAGAGGCGGAGAGAGTGAGAGAGGGGAGAGAGAGGGGGGGGAGGGTGAGGGAGAGTGGGGTAGGGGGAGAGAGAGAGAGAGAGGGGGAGGGAGAGAGAGTGAGAGAGGGGAGGGTGAGGGAGAGTGGGGTAGGGAGAGAGAGAGAGGCGGAGGGAGAGAGAGAGGGGAGAGAGAGAGAGGGGGGAGGGTGAGGGAGAGTGGGGTAGGGGTAGGGGGAGAGAGAGAGAGTGAGAGAGGGGAGAGAGAGAGAGAGGGGAGGGTGAGGGAGAGTGGGGTAGGGGGGGAGAGAGAGAGAGAGGGGGAGGGAGAGAGAGAGGGGAGAGAGAGGGGAGGGTGAGGGAGAATGGGGTAGGGAGAGAGAGAGAGAGAGGCGGAGAGAGAGTGAGAGAGGGGAGAGAGAGAGAGAGGGGAGGGTGAGGGAGAGTGGGGTAGGGGGGGAGAGAGAGAGAGAGGGGGAGGGAGAGAGAGAGGGGAGAGAGAGGGGAGGGTGAGGGAGAATGGGGTAGGGAGAGAGAGAGAGAGAGGCGGAGAGAGAGAGAGAGGGGAGAGAGAGAGGGGAGGGTGAGGGAGAGTGGGGATAGGGGGAGAGAGAGAGAGAGAGGCAGAGAGAGGGGGAGGGAGAGTGAGAGTGAGAGAGGGGAGAGAGAGTGAGAGAGGGGAGGGTGAGGGAGAGTGGGGTAGGGAGAGAGAGAGAGAGGCGGAGAGAGAGTGAGAGAGGGGAGAGAGAGAGAGAGAGGGGAGGGTGAGGGAGAGTGGGGTAGGGGGTGAGGGAGAGTGGGGTAGGGGGTGAGGGAGAGTGGGGTAGGGGGAGAGAGAGAGAGGGGGAGGGAGAGAGAGAGTGAGAGAGGGGAGAGAGAGAGAGAGAGATGGGAGGGTGAGGGAGAGTGGGGTAGGGAGAGAGAGAGAGAGGCGGAGAGAGTGAGAGAGGGGAGAGAGAGAGAGAGGGGGAGAGAGGGTGGGGGTGAGCGAGAGAGCGAGAGGAGGGGAGAGAGGGAGAGTGCGCCCGGCCCCTTTCATTGGCCCAAAGAGGGTCGAGGGGGCGTGGCTACAGCTGCGCGTGGGTTCCGTGGTGAGAGGTTCGACTCTTTTTTTCAGATCCGCTCCTCGACGAGTCAGCGAGTGGAGAAAAAAGAAAGAAAAAAGAAAAAAGATTGGTTCGATTCTGCGACTCTTGGCTTGCTCGGTTCAGTCGGCGCTACTGCGCGGGGAACGAGGGAGGGTTTGCGGCGAACGATTAACCAGAGTGAAGGGGAGTCGGTTCGGCTCTGAGGTGTGAATGTTATCCTCATGTGAATAATTGAATTCTGAAGAATTTATTCAGACGTCATAAGAATGCAAACCGCAGATCGGGGAAAACCTTTAAGCCTGATCCTCTCGAAAGTATCTATTTTGACAGAGGAAAAGTGTGAGTCACAAAAATAGTTTAGGAAATAGTTTTGAATATATTATTCATATATACTATTGTGTTAAATATTAATAATATATTATTCATTTATTTGTATATTATTTATTCATAAAAAACATTTATTTAGGAGTAAATAAGTCATTCAATATGAATTATGATCCATCCCCTTGGCTTTGTTTTTCTCCCTCGTAATTTAAAGGTGCAGGGTGGAGAATTTTGTGGCACCCAGCTGTGAGGTTTCAGATTGCAACAAATCCAGCCCCCACCCCGCACCTTCCAGTGACGTAGGAGAAGCTGCGGCGGCTACGGGAAGAAGGTGAAAGGCCCTCCCTTGAGCCGGCGTTAGGTTTGTCCATTCTGGGCCACTGTAGAAACATGGCGGCGCAACATGGCGGCCTCCGTGGCGGCCTCCGTGGATGTGTACCCGCTCCCTATGCAGATAGAAATGGCTCATTCGAAGGAAACAAAAGCACAATGATTCTTGTTTTCCCGTGATCACCTACTAATTTAAACATGGTATGCATATTATATTCCATTTCTGTCAAGTCCCTTTATTATGAATTGTATGTACTGAAAAAAAAATTGCAATTAAACTCTCTTTTATGGAAAATGTCCGGCTGAGCCAACTCCTTTTTGTTGTCGTGGAGAGGAAACCAAGCTTTCCCATTTCCCGCCAACAGATCTCGGAAATCTCGACGACCGCCGCCGGGCTGCGGTTTCGACGGCCCGATCGCTTTTCAGATCCGGGAACGTGCTACTCGACAAACGACAACGTCTCACCAGAGGTCCATTCATTTCCATGGCGGATGCGAAACGCAGCGAAGACCATCAAGGGTCCGTGTCCATGCGCCGACGTTCTCCAAAAATTGCAGCAGATTTCGAGCAGAAGCCGCCGTTGTCGAGTACGACAATCTACGGTGATTGGAACGGGACTTTAAACCAAATAAGCTGCATATTTGAAGTAATGACCTTGAACTAATGACGTTATTAACGTCAACGTCACATATGAACAAGTCACGTTTTAACCGAGCAAATTGTGTAGCGTTCGAGTTTGTTCGCAATTTGCAAAGTGTATTTCAAGGGGGTTTTAAGTTTCAAACTGTACAGCTTTATTTAGAAACAAGCAAACAAAAAAAACAAGCCTTGGTTTACATAAAGTCCTGGGTTCGATTGCCTGGGGCGCTGTTGGCGCCGTGCTCCGGGCGGGTTATCCCCCAAACGGGAGCCTTTCTATGTGGAGTTTGCATGTTCTCCCCGTGCTCACGTGGGGTTTCCTCCACCAAACGTCAGTTAGGACCCCCACCAAAAACATGCCCACGTCATCGTCTCACCAGCGGTGGACACTCATCCCCGGGCGGCGTCCGCGAATACTGCCCACTGCTCCTGGCCGTGCCCCCCCCCGGAGGAAGGACGAGCCAGGATGGGTTAAACGCAGAGGCCTCATTTCACCGGCCACCATCCAAAAGCGTGTGCGTGCGTGCGTTGCGCTGTGTGACGATTAAAGATTGTTCTTCATATGCTTATACATTTCACTCATATTTGACTTATTGTTTTGCATTCATGTTTGGCGTACCCACCTTACTCGGCAATGAGGACGATTCTGATTCTGAAGATAAGACTCGGAGACCGAGCGCTCCCCACCTTCCACCCGAGACGGACGCTCGGATCGTTTCATTCTATTCTATATTATTCGACTGACTTCCTGCGCCACGTTGGCCCCGGTCTGGGTACTAATACCAAAAAAAATAAATAAATGTTTTCGCCGTGAACCCCTTCCCGAAAGCAGCCGAATTGGCCTTTTCTACACCGATGAGCGGATCCCATTTGTTTGTGAATACACCCACCGGACGGACGGACCCACGTTGGGGTGGATACTTTATTCATCCCTCGAGCGAAACGTTCGTCGGACGAGTAGAAATTTTTTCCCCAGGAGGCTGTTGTGTTCGGCCTCGAGCACATTGTGCGTAACCCGCCGGGTGCGCTGCGTTGACATGTCACCGCACACATGTACGAAAAAGCAGAAGACACGATTACGATAAGATAAACCCTTATTCGCCCCTGACGTCGTTCCCGCGGAGGGAGCACATCAGGGTACACGCGAGAAACAACACGAGGAATGGAAAACGTGAAAATAAAAATAAAACAAAAAGAAATCGCCATCAATGGGAACCAGGGTATGAGGTGCATTGCACATATGTTGTGAGGCGTCGCGCTTTCTGTGTGCGCGACGGATAACCCTCCCCCTCCCCCTCGAATGCGTTTTCGGATTCGGCGCAAAGCCGGCGCGACTCCGGAAACACGAGTCGCCGTTCAAACGAGTCGTTCGCGCGGCCTCGCACCGCCCGCGGGTTCGCTTGGGCGACACAATTAAAAAAAAAAACAACAACAAATAAAAACAATAACAACAACAACAACAACAACGTAACTTTCGCTGCTCCCGCACCGTAAAAAAAAAAAAAAAAAAAAGCGTTTTTTAAAAGGCGAAAATACGCGCCGCGTCCCCCGTACGGCACCCCCCCCCCCTCCCCCCGCGTACGCCCGCCCGCCCCGGGCTCCACGCTCCCATGTCCCCGCGACCGTCGCCCGCGCCGGAGCGAGAGAGAGGGAAAATGTGACGCCCCGCGCGGAGGAGAACCTGGAGAGTGTTTTCATCCCCCTCCCCGCTCCCCCCTCGCTCCCCCCGCCAGGGTTTACGACGTTTGGGGAAGAGGAAAAAAAACGAAAAAAAAAAAAAAAAACACAAACAAAAAAAAAAAAACAAAAAAAAAAAAAACCCCAAAAAAACAAAAAAAAAAAAACCCGCGACCGGGAGAAAAGTTTTTCGCCTATTGTTTGGGTTTTTCTCCCCTTTCCCTCCCCCTCGTCGGGGCTCGGAGGAGCGGCTCGACCCCGGGGCGCGATCCCATGCAGTCGTGCGGCGTGTCGCTCGCCGCCGCTCGGAGCCTCGGTTCTGCTGGTGATGAGGAGAAAATGGCGGCGGGAAAAGCGAGTGAGACGGAGGAGGAGGACTTTCCCACACTGACAGCCCCGGAGAGGGAGAGTCTGGTCGGGATGGACAGGTCAGAGTGGCGACGCGAATGTCGAATGTGAAAAATTTTGACGGGTTTAAACGGGGTTTTGGCCATTTAAAGGAAACCGAACCCCCGCCTCCCCCGCGCCGGGGACACTGAGCCCGCCTGTGTTTGTCTTGTCGCTTCGCAGCTCACTGTTTGGATTTCAGACCCTCCGTGAAGATGGCGCCAGGACCAGGACCCGGACCAGGGCCCTGCTGCTGAAGGTAGCGGAGCTAGACCGGTGCTTTCTCGGTGCGCCGCCGCCGGATTCACACTGCACAGCACCGCGGCTTCCACACACACAACAGGGCGTTTCGTTCTGTAGCGCGGGTAGCTAGGCTAACTAGCGCAGGCCCTTGCTGAGGAAGCCAAGGCCAGGTAGCCGTGGCTCGGCTAATATGCTAGCTAGCCGCAGCCCCCTCTCCCCGTCTCGCAGCTCGGCTAAAATGCTAAGGCGCTAACGAGGCGCAGCTCGGCTAATATGCCAACTCGCTGAGGCTAACCGTCCTCCGACCGCGGCCGTCCGATCTTCGGTGCACCTGCGGGCTACGCAGCGTCGCTGTTCTCGGCGTAACGGACATGCCCCGTTGGCCCCTGTCTGGGTAGTAATGCCGAAAAAGAAACGTTTTCACCGTGAACCCCTCCCGAAAGCAGGCAAATTGGCCTTTTCTACACCGACGAGCGGATCCCATTTGTTTGTAAATACACCCACCAGATGGACACATTCATGTTGGGATGGATACTTTATTCACCCCTAGAGCGAAATGTCGGTGCTACAGCAGCGCACACAATAACAATAGGCAATAATAACAAAGTACTAAGGATTAAAAGTTGACCGTGAACTCGTGAATGTACCAATAACTGGCAATACACAATAAACCCCAAATCGTACAGGGAAAAAAAAGGTCAATACACAAATGTAAAAAAATGAACAATAACCTTCTGGATCTGCAGCGATCAATGTGTCAAAAAATGGCAGAATGTGGGGAAACATGGAGCATGCTGGGGCTGAGCAGCACAGTGCCTTCTCCTGTTGGGACTGAATGAGTCGCAGTGTTCACGTTTATTCAAGAAATGGCTCCAGATCCACACAGGTTCCCCAAAAATGTGAGCGAGTTCACGTCGTGGAGTGTTGCAGGTACTGACCTCTCCCCTGTTACTGTTACCTGCTATCAGGCGTGTGTGTGTTTTTTGGGGGGTTTTTTTTGGCGGTTTGCGACCTGGCTCACAAATTCCGTGTCGAATGTGGATTTTTGTATTTAAAAGAACGTCGACATTTCGGACCCAACGTTAATAGCGGGGCGGGCGTAGTGACGCCGATAGCTACACCTCCCCTCTCCGGCTTGATATGGAAGTACTGTGTGGTGTGCTCGGTTCTGATGGTGTTGCCGTTTTATTCGGCCTCTGGACCAGATGTGGAGTGTTTTTGTTATTTTACGACTAATGTGGCGTCGGGCTACTTTGTTTACAATGTTCGTCACCTCCCATCCGGTCTGCACGTGCGCTCAATAATCCAGAATTGGCTGCGTTGGATGGGGGAGACGGGCTGGTGTCACCAGGGGGTGGGCTAAAAATCCATACAGCAGATGCAAATAATAGATTTATTTATTTACATTTAGGCCAGTGCAGTGTAGGCTGTGTCCGCGCAAATGCTGCTGCATCTAAAAAAAACACGTGTCAAAATCACAAAATGTCAAAGTGATGAAGAATGATGAGAAAGGCAGCGTTTTCGCAATGTTTTTGTCCGTCCACGCCGAAAACGCTGCTTCCGTCTCTTTAATCTTCCCTAACCTGCAGCAACGGAACAGGTTTACTTTGTTTTATCAGCGTGAAGCAAACGGAGCACTCTATTAACCACCCGGAGATAAGTTCAGTAGGAACAGTGCAGTCGCTGATCATAATGTTCAGACACAGGACGGTATGGCCGCGACTCCCAAAGTTGGGGAAGACTTTACCTTTTAATGGAGGCTCGGCAAACTCATTTAATGACTTGTAAACATGTCATTAAACCGTGCTGACCACACGTAAACAAACCTGTCCTCGACGGTCGCTTGTACGTCTCCCGGCGCGAGTTGATGTCAGCGTTTTCAAGATGCTCCGTGTGGAGCCTCAAATGGAGGCAGAAAAATGTGTTTTTGAACTTTTTACTGCAGTCGGATGAGAAAGAAATGACAAACGAATAATGTACCTTAATACTTGGTGTATCGCGGAACACAATTTTTATCGTGTTGGGAGCTCCCCGGCGATTGGAACCCCTAGGTAACACCCTGTGCGGACGGCAAATTTCTCGGATCGTGTCCCACGTTGTAGAAAGCGTCGACAGCTCCTGCTTTTCAGGAGGTTCCATGACGCCGTGTCTGCTCACTAGGTGGAGTGGGACACCGAGGAAGTGCTCGTCCAGCCTCCCGGACGAGGCTTTAGACGGCAGCGCGTTAGAGCCGGGATTCTCAACCTTATTTCCAACATCGAGGACCCTAAGTTTAAGACGCATAAGGCCGCCGACCCCATTCGATCAGTCTGTTTGTCTCCGGGACCCCAGTCTGTAAACTAAATTCCGCAGGATTATGAGCTATTAATCATTTGCCGTTTGCCTGTCGCATTGAACCAACCTATACACTAAAATGGGAACGCTGCTTGTCCACGTCTGGGCTTTTGGACCTCGTTGAGGCATATTGTGGTGCGTGTTTGTGTGGTTCTCGCTCACTGAAGGAAGTGTGCATTGTTGGGGTTAGGAAGCTTTCTATGAACGAACACAAACCTCGCGTGGGCGTGTAGCTGGACGAGTGTGAGAGGTGGCGGTAAGGTGTCACGCTGGTTGGTGGCGTGATGCCAGGCCGGCGTGATGCCAGGCCGGCGTGATGCCAGGCCGCCCTGCTGCGTACGCGTTGTCAGTGTGTAGTCCGAATGGCAAATTGACGAGTAGGTTATTAAAAGAAAAAACGCCCGAACATTGCGTAAGCTAATACGGGCTGCAGGGAATAATATAATAATAATAATAAAAAAAAAACAGATGGAAATGGACAAAACAACCACTATAGCTGCCCATGCTTGAAGAAAAGATCGAAGAAACAATGGTGCGGAAATGTGGTGCATGCTTAGTTTGATGAATAAAACTCCAGTTAAATCTACTTTTTGATTAAAAACAAAATATCCGTTGTTATGCGAATCATATGGATATTTGGTTTCGATGATATATTCTGGAATCTGATGTAAAAAATTTTGCACGTGCATTTCGATGACAAAATGCATGAGTTGAACTTAAATTTTGCACAACAAATGAGTAGTTTGCGTTTGAACAGCCGATCAACACAATATTATTTTTTAGCATTGTTTGTTGCTTGTATGCTCTTTGTGGTGAAATATAGGAATGGCTCAAGTGTCATTAACGGGGTATCTGACACCTTACCATAGCTCTGATGAGGAAATAAAAAAAGGTAATTATAACAACACTGTCGCAGTTGGGAGAAACATACTGTGTGAACCTTCCCGCTGATGTGACTTCCATGGAAATGTGTGCAGATGATTTCATAAACTGGCACAATCCCATCCCTTTTGTGTTGCAGCGCAGGGCCACAAGATTGTTTGCTTGACCCATTATGAACTTGTGTTGGTGAATCTCGACCGCCCCAATATGGCGACTGTGTCGGACGATATCACCCACTGAAATACAGAGTGAACCACGAACCTGCTTGTGATTTTCGAAGTTCGAAATCAAACGCTCATTTTGGGTGTGTGTGTGTGTGTGTGTGTGTGTGTGTGTGTGTGTGTGTGTGTGTGTGTGTGTGTGTGTGTGTGTGTGTGTGTGTGTGTGTGTGTGTGTGTGTGTGTGTGTGTGTGTGTGTGTGTGTGTGATTTTATTTCTTTATATTTTAGGGGTGCTACAATTTGAAATTAAACTTGGAACCCGCAAGCGGGTTGATAATTTTCCCCGTATTTTTGTGGGTAATGTTGTCCGACGTGGTCGCCATATTGGGGCGGTCGGGATCCACCAGTAAACACATGACGCGTGCGCTGGGGGGGTGTGTGTCCCTCCGCAGCGCTGACTGCGGCTCGCCTGGCTCCGCTTTGGTTCGGAGTTGGGTGAGCTGTGGTCAGTTCCATGGACAACATCCCTCGACGCACACTGCGCCCGCCCACCAGCTTATCTCGGTGGGGGCACTGTCTCCTGAAGAAAAAAGTAGTTACGGTCTTTTTTATTTTTATTGGAATAAAATACAAATTAAGACTAACGGAGCTGTTTTCCAAATGGGAGAGGGAGCAGTGTGCGCCGGTACACCGCCACCACCGTGTGCACTGCGGGAGTTCCTCGCTTTCTCACTTTGTGTGCTTGAAAAATAGCAACCTTGCATAAGATTCGGAGGGTCTCACGGTACCCCGCGGTGTAATGAAAGTTCCCATGAATCTGAATGAAACATCCCTCGGCCGCCGCGTGTGGGGGCTCGCCTGGTCCGTCAGCTTATATTTACTCATTTATATATTTACATTTATTTTTATATTCAATGCCTCGTTTGTTTATTCCAGGATACATTTCATATGGATATTTATTTTCATTTGCATGCTACGTCCACATACATCGTATTTGTGTGCGCAAGTGAATGAGCTTTGTCTGTGCGCCGCTCGGTGCGCTGGTGCTCTGTCTGTCGCTCTCCAGCGCGGGGGGTGCGGACTGGGACCGCACCGGGTGACTTCTGCTGGACTGTCCCTTGCCCCATGTATTTCGGCATTATCATGCCATGTGTGGAAAGGCACAAGACGGAAATGTTCCTGACTGTAGCTGCATGTGTGAAAAGTGAAAATCACTTGCGGTGCTGGAAAGGTTATCCCAGTAATTTATCGGGAACTGTGTGTGAAACAGGCTTAACAGTGGCATAGCCGTCAGTGCTGGAAAAAAATACATATGTTTAAATCAAATTGAATCAGGTGCTTAAAACCGAACGTCAAATAGAGTCGTGGATTTGGAGAATGGTGACACCCCTAAAAATAAAAAAATAAAATTGTGTGTCTGTCTGTCTGTCAATCGACAGAAGCGCAGCGGTACTTTATTATCCACCGAGGTGTAACGCTGCACTGCTGAGGTAAAGTAGGAATTGGGAGAGTTGTAATAAAGCTCAAGAATGTGGCGGTTATGTTAACATATAAAATGTCAGATGCACCGATCGATCGGCTGGCGACCGGGATTGGCCGGCCGATGAGGGTCAGATATATTTTCAGATTCTGTGCCGATCAAAGTTACACGCCCGATACGCTGCTCATGTACTGTACTCGTTGAAATGCTCTGATACTCAAACACGATACCAACGTAATGTAACATAGTTGACGCTCAAAAAAAGAGAGCCAAATAAATAAAATCTTGTTGTTCAGAGGTACATCAAGGTAAACAAAAAAGATTAGATCAATTATTTGTTTATCACCTGACAATATTCCAACATTGTGCAGACTGTGTATCTATCTATCGCTGTCACAGCAGAACTCCGATCGTGATGAAAAGTTTGACTCTTCTTTGAGACTTGGTTCAGTAAAACGAGTCATTCGATTTGATTCACTTGGTTTAACGCACGGTGAGCGAAGGAAGACTTCCAGTGAAAGTGAGAAGTCAGCCTTTTACTTCTTGAATTTGTATATATATTTGTAATGATTGCAATGAT
Organism: Zeus faber; assembly: GCF_960531495.2. NCBI lineage: Eukaryota > Metazoa > Chordata > Actinopteri > Zeiformes > Zeidae > Zeus > Zeus faber. The sequence goes on from NC_137189.1 coordinate 39,995,696, forward strand.
ATGAGTGTGATCAGATCATGGATGTATTTGTCATCGACATACAGAAGATCAAAAATGGGAATCGGCAGGTCAGACTTAAAAAAAAAAAATAAAAATCAGAAGTAGGAATCGACCAAGAAAATTGCAGTCAGTGCATCTCTAGTTGGTAAACATATTCCGTAACTTTACGAGATGATGCATTTTAAGGGGTATATGCCAATGAGACAAATTTGTATACTGTATGTACAGGTATTGCTCACTTAACGACTGAGACGGTTGCTTGGACCAGGTCATTAGCGAATTGGTCGATAAGTGAGGGCCAGCGTTGTTTCACGGTAAGGGGGCGTGGCCATTGTGAACGCTAGTGTAGTGAATATTGACAGACTGTGGGAACGAGACCCTGAGAACGGTGATGGTATGTATACAGTGTATATATAGTGTTTACAGTATATAGTGTATATAGTATAAAAATTGTTTTTTCTTTTTTTTTTTTATTATTGACGTTGGAATTTAACTTTGATTTATATTAAAGTTTTTCACATATCATCTACAAGCTACATGAATAAACATGAGGATGAACATTTGATTTAAAATATTCAAACATTAAAAAAAAATTGCTTTAATAACAATGTCTACTCTGTTCAAACAATGGCTCCCTTTTAAAAGTGTGTGTCTGCTTGTTGTGCAGAGGCAGACTTAGTGATTTGGAGGCGTCAGGCAATACGTTTTGAGGCCCCTTCTCCACCTTCCTCGATGGCACAGATTTAATTTGAACATTGCGCACATTAAGCGGGGCATCTGGGGGTCATCCCCAAGGAAATACTGAGTGTCAAACACTTAATTTCCTGCATTCTGGTGAATTTCTATGCGCCAATTTGTGCCTTTTCTGCATTAATTAATGTCGGACATGTCTTTGTTTATGTAAAGGAAAACACAAAACTGTTTTTATTGGTGGGCGACCAATGCACATGTTCTAAATATTGAGGGGGAATATTGCTGGGAAACAATAACTATTTAGAGGTGTGGATCTCTCCAGTGAACAAAGCTAAATGAGAACTCTAAATGAACCATTGAAATGTGCTTCACTCCGTTTAGAAGAGAATGGAGCAAGAAAAGTATTGGGAATATAAAATTATATTTTTTTAAAATAATAGATTAGGATTTTTATTTTTTATTTAATGCCTCACTTTCATTATAATTGTTTAATTTGTTTTAGAAGATGTTAATTGAGTCCAGTCACATTAAATCATTATAACTGTTTTTTTTTTTGTTTTTTTTTGTAGTGGAATAAATATAAACAAAATATTTCATACAATTTCATAGATAAAGAAATGCTTGGGAGCCGTAAGAGTCGACTCTTTTCAGTGAGCCGGATCATTCGGCTCACTGAAAAGAGAACATTTTCAACACTCCTGCAGGTGTGTCTCTCCTCCTCCGCCCACTACGTCCACGTGTTCTCCGTACGCTCTTCTCTCATCAGTCTTTTTTCCTAATTCTCCTCATCAAATCACAGCATCATGTTCCGTTTAACGTTTTTACCTTATCTTCGATATCACAATCCAAATCATATCCATAACGTTAATTACTCTTATTGAGCGCGATCACCGGCACTTCTCATAAGCTGCAGGTACTCTGTTCTTCCCTCCCATGTGGACAAATCAACTGGACATATTGTAAAATATATCATTTTATTCAGTCGGGCGCACTTTTTTAAAATGATTTTGAAAGCACAAGCTGCGAGCTCCGGCTGCTTATTTGTCACTTACCCGATCGGACAACTGCGTGAGCCATTCCACTTGCCCGAACACAGAGTTAACTTGCCCCGGGCGAGCGTTAATGTCAAGCCCTGGGAAATGCAAATGACTGCTGATGATGGGTTATATTGTTTTTAATTTGCATGCTGTGTCGACACAGACGCGTCTCACTGATACATCCATGACATCGCAACGTACTCTCGCTCCGTCTTTGTCACACACACGCATCAACCCCGGACAATTCATACCGGCCGCTTGGCGGCACCGCGTCTGCAAAGAATAGTCAAAATAAGTGGAAAAATGCAATCCATATCAAAATCCAACTTTTATATTTTCACAATAGCAACAATATTGTTCAAATATCAACTAGGTGTAAGCTTTCGTTCACTGAACTTTGAACTCTGACACGATCAACAAACATGTTAAAATGCTTCAAACATTTATCTACATGCCTCACCTTCTATAAGGGGTGTGTTCGCAATGTGATAGCCAATTGGTTGTAATACTCCATGGATGGTGCTGTCGTGTAGGTTTTTCATCAGCACACCTAAAAGTTGTGTTTCAGCACACTGTTTTTGTGATGTGTGCCGTGTTTGGCTCAGAGCCAAGAGGTGGCAGGACATCGAGAGACACGCGCTCTGTGTTCTCACTCCCTGTTGGTTAAACAGTACCAAAGCAGTACATTTGAGGGTCAGGTCTGGACAGTATTTGTCGTTGTTTTGGGTTATTCATTGATTTCCAATAAACATAGATTTGCATAAAGCAAGCATATTTGTCCACTCCTATGTCGAGAAGAGTATTAAACACACAAAAAAATGTGTGATTAATTTCAGATTAATCGCGATTGGATATTTTAGTCGATTGACAGCCCTCATATATTGTAAACAGTATTTCAGATCTAACATCAAGCCTCTACCTCTCGATGACTGTGACCCCATAATTGGAAAATTTCAAATCTTGAATTTTTACGGATAGCACTTTTCATAGGTTAAAAATATTTTGACAGCATGACCTGGGCTCACACTGTGGTTTCACCAACATTTGATTGTATCTGTTTGACACATGATGCATTTGGACCCTTGAGGTTGTCTTGTTTTTTTAAAATATTTTTAGTAGTTGAGTTGTGCCTTAAGTGCCCTGCCTGGCACTCACCGCCGGCTGCGTGGCAACTCTTTTGAGCCACAAAAGTAGGCACCAGATAACTGTGGGTCCAACTTCTCAGACAGAGCTGGATCACTGTAGCACAACCAGCTGATGGGCGGTTGAGATGCTGGTGCTTAAAAGTCACAGAATGAGTACTAAAGGTCCACTTTGTTGTGGTCTGCTCGACGGGGATCTATTTGCTTTTAGTATTGTATTCACCGCGTTCACACGCCCTCTGTGCTTGTTCACACCTGTTGGTCATAACTGCTCTTGTAAAACCGTGCAGAGTGTACTTTTATGAAATGAATCACTCCATGATACAAAACGCTCGCACCTGCACTGTGATCGCGTTCCTCCTCATATTTTGGGCCGCAATATTTCTGTTTATTTTAAAAATGTGGTGCTGCTCTTGCTGACGGAGCTTTCTTGAAGTGTGACGCGTGACTCAGGCGTCGGTCACCAAATGGGCACCGGCCCATTTTTCGCTTGCAAGGTCGCCCTTTTTATGACCTTGTCTCGTTTGTTGAATTCTCGAGGAACTCTATTAACTTGATTAAGGAATTTCTGTTTAAGTGGAGCTCCCTTCACACTTTTTCGCCAACTGATCTATTCCGTTTGGTTCGTCGACGTCCTGTGGTAAAAGTTGTCGGACTGGCATTGCATTATGTCATGTAGCAGACACTTTAGTCCAAAGCCGCTTACAATTTTCCAAATTTGTGTTACAGAACATACATTTTGTCATTTAACAAACTAATTAGACCACCAAATAAGACTGCATCTACAAGACTTGCATTGCAAGTATCGCCGCCCCCCAGCGATCGCCAACTGGAACAGTGCACGATCCCCCAAGCCTACGCTAATGACACGTTCCACTCGGCGGTCAAGCCGAAACGCTTTCTATGACCTCATCACAGATTATTTGTCTTAGGAGCTGCAGTCTACACAAAGGCTTATCTCGGATCATGTACGGATCCTTTGGGTTTGCCGGACGAGGCGAGCCAGTTGCCAGACACAGTTGTGTCCGTCCCGTCAACAATGTTGCCAGCCTAAGTTGGGCTCCTATGAAGGACGGGCGGGGGGGGCGTCGGGGCGTGCGAGTCACCTGCGATGTCAGCTGGACTCTCTTCACTCCCTGCCTCAGCTGTAGCCGTCAGTCATCTCATCAGCCCGTTCATAAAGCTCTGGTCAGCACACAGACGGTGGATTAATGTATTGTTTTGCCTGTTTGAAGCACATTTCAGAATCGACGGCGGAAATTCTAATGAAAACATGTAATGACGGACAAAACCCTGATAAGGAACCACATTCATTTTTATTGCCAATTCGGTCAATAAACCATGCTTTATTCACCCTCTGTTTGAATCCTAAAGCAATCCTTAAATCAATACAAACCTTAACAATGAACAAGCAGGGCTCCAGACTAACTTTTTCCACTATTAGCACTGGTGCTCCTGACTGAAATTTTAGGAGCACCAGCACAAAATTTAGGAGCACCACTGAGATCGCACGCAATGCAACACATTCATATTTTTGTCCATCTTAACTGTATTACTCATACATGCTTTGGTCATAAATGTACCATTAACAGAAATAACAATGTGCTGTTTTATTTGAAAGGAAAAAGTAAAAAAAAAAAAATCATTAAGTTAAATAGTGCTTTTTTAAAAACTGACACCAAATAATAAATGAACAATTGTGAACATGATAAGGTATGTGGTCAGTCCATTACTGTCGTTAACAACCATGACAAGAGCCTCAGCTCTCCATCTCGCTATCTCACTCCTACACACACGCACACACACTGTAAGGCTGTCAAACGATGGTTCGATATTCAAATGCTGTTCAAATTGGGGGGGGGGGGGGGGGTGATGTTCTAATCCAAAATTAACATTCGAAAAGAAATATGCATTGTTTCAGCAGAAGTGTATTACTTTTATATACCACAGTCTGGGGCGCAGTGCAGAGGTTTTGGTTAAAACATTTAGCTTAATCAGGCGTTTTTCCTTCTTTTCCATTTTTTGGGACCACTTTCTAAACTCTCACAACAAAGCATAAAGAGCTGAGGAGCAAAATCAAAGGACCAAATCGTGTAATTTTCCCGCACAGTGGAGCCGTCCCACACCCCGGTCTGGGTCTCTGCTCCCCAGAGGGGGTGGAGGCGGCTGGGGGCTGCAATTGAACGATTGAAATTTTGCACGGTCGCCCAAGGCTAACGCACAATAACACACCCCCAAACATGGTCAAATTGTAACATTATAAAATTGTAATAGATATTACAATATATTCTGACTTATGGGTTTTTTCAGAAGGAATATTCAAACGTGATTTTTGGCCAGTGACAGCCCTCGCGCGTATACACACAAACACACACACACACGCACACACAAAGGCTCGCTCCCTCCTTTTGTTTCACATGATAAACGATGATATAAGAAATAAAAAAGTAGTCTGCATATTTGCAAGTCGCGCTGGTGCTACTAGTTATAACATTTTGTAACACGGTTTCCGAAAATGGTCGCAGTCTAGAGCCCTGACGAGGGACAACAAGGAATGTGTATATACTGTATACCCATCTATCTAGTCGTCTCACTGGGTTAATGATGTTCTTTTAGACCACAATGTATTTAACATTTGAACATACGAGTTGTCTCGTTTTCATAATGAGTGGGCGACCACCCAGTAGTAAATATGCTTTGGGAAACATGCATTTAATAATAGTTTTAATTAAAACGGTAGGGGTAAAGCTCATGAAGCAATTCTCTTGAGTCTTTGTTTTGAAGAATGGTCGGCAGCTTTTGTTGACTCAAACCTGTGGTATCAAGACAATAGAATTGTATGTTATAATCGATCAAGTTTGAATGAATAACCTAACCGCTCAATTTATTGCGTCATTTCGGAAATAGTTTTTTCGCTGTGCCCTTTGTTCACTGAAGTAAAAGCCAAAATGAACAACATTGGAGCAACACAAGTACAGCGTGCAATGTCATTGTGTGCAACCATTGGTTATTCATGGTGAAGCTGATGCTCCGTGCGCTGGTTTCTAAGGTCTTTGCTTCTGCAACCTTTAGGGTTATAGTTCAACATAGAAATTCAAGACCGATAGAACCCTCAGTGTGAAATGATTTTTAAGGGAAACTCTGAATGGTATTGCATGTGCCTCTGCAATGTAGAAGGATTGAATGAAATCAAATATTACAATATCACAATACCTCATTATCTTTCTTCTTTTTATTTTTCGGCTGCTCCTGTTAGGGTTCGCCACAGCGGATCATCTGCCTCCAACACCTTCTGTTCTGCGCATCTTCCTCCCTTACACCACACATCTTTTCCTCTTGTCTGGCAGCTCCATCCTCAGCATCCTTCTCCCAATGTAACTCTCATCTCTCCTACACACGTGTCCAAACCATCTCAGTCTGGCCTCTCTCGCTTTTCCACCACGCTAAATACCTCAATTATTATCAACAATACCTCCTTATCGATAGTCATTAATATCTTGTGCATGGCAACTGGGGCTTACGTAGGATATTTACCCACAATAACTATTTGAAATACAAGCAGGTAGAGGCTTTGATGTAAACATAGAATCAATTTCAGACTTAAAGACAACATTTGCAAAACCTAACCAAAACCTACCTAACCAAAATCCCAGATGATAGTCTCACAATATTTTTAGTATATTGATAATATATTGACGTTGCCCAACCCTCCCATATAACACTGCACTGGTACATTGCACAAGCAGGCATAGCACAGCTATGCCTTTTTACTTTTTACCACCCAGACTGTAAATACTCAGTTCATATAAGTAGGATATTTGGTTATTTGGTTTTATTTGGTTATGTACCAATAATGGTAATGGGTATCTGGTCCATATTTGCTCATACTCATAAACTCAAATATGTAACCCAGTACCTACATAATGTGCTGTAGCTGCTTTAAAAAGTGTTTTATTCTAATTTTCACAAAGGCAATACATGGCATTGACTCTTGAAAGGATCCAGTGAATATCCTTCTCTGGACTCAGTGTCTTCACCAGAATGGAAAAAAAAAACACATTTTGTTCCCGGTGTGAACATGCCACAGTTGCTGCACAGGTCCCATTGCTAGTCCAGCACTCAGTGTGCAGGCAGCTCATCTGTTGAGAGGTCGTTTGTCTGAGCCCCTGGCTGCAAGTGCTGCCCATGTGCTGTCTGCTGCACCGGCTATAGACTCAAACTGTGGGGCTCCTCAGAACCGTGTTGCATGAAGGAAATTGATCAGTTTGCCAGTCCTGGAATTGTTACCTATGTCCAACAAAATACAAATGGCAAAGGAAACGGCAAATAAAAAACAACATAAATTATAAACTTGCCGGGCAAAATGTAGACTAATAATGCTCATACAAAAACTTGGCCGCTCCACCTCCCCGAGGCCTGGATGAGACGGGCCAGTGGTGCACCCAGCACCCACACCGATGCACAGGCTTTGAGCATAATGTTAAGTTTTTATTTTTTCTCTGGTCCTTTCCCTGTTTCACTATTACCCAGTTGCTGATATATTTTCTCAGTACAGAATCAATTTGTACCACAAAGTCAGAATAGTACAAACAAGGCGTTTCCCCCAGTGACTGTTGACAATGAGTATATCTAGGAATTACATTTTAATCATGTTGTCGTTGTTTGTCAGGTTTATGTTGATAACATAACATAAATGTAAATAACATTAGAAATTACAGCAAGAACCCCCGTTGACATGTTTTACTTGATAGTCTGCTTCCTCCCTGTGCAAATTCCACGTTGTTTTTCTTTATTGTGAGCAAATGGATATTCAATTCATCATTACTCTCATTGCTCTGCACAATTTGTGGTAGCAGCCCACATGCACTAATCTCTGATTAATTTAGTGGGAAATCAAGAGAGAACCATATTCTCTCATCACTCAGGCTCTTTTTCCCGACCATACTCAACCAAACTGAGTGTGATCTCACTGGATTTCACAGATCTGTTGAAGTGGTTGCGTCTTGCATATGTGGGTAAGTGCAGTTAGTCCAGTTTACTGTGCTCCAGTTTTAGAATCAAATTTATGTTCCCGTAAAGTCAGTTCCGAGATTGGTTTGTAGCCAGAAAGACATGAGGCCTACTGGGCTCCGAAGGGGAATTTAAAATGAGAGTAACTCACGCCTAAATTTAAAACAGTCTGGAACTTAATTTGCTATGCTTTTTCTATGAGGAAGTGTCATAACTGGTTGCAACCGACCTGTAAACTATTTCCTCACTAAGAAACCACTTTTGTTGTCAATATGGAATACTGTTTGTTCTGCATTTTCAATTTGATAGATAACTTTGAGAATCTCAAAATGAGGGCCATAAAAATCAACTTTGCAACAAATTCTAATTTGAAGGTCTGCCGTGCAATGTGCGCAGACGTCGTTGTACTCTGCTTTGTAAAATACTCTTTAAGGAGGGCAATGTGGTTGCTGGTTTGTCATCATCAAGTTGTAACCGACAAAACTAAATAGAAAGCCTATTCAGTAGGGCCGAACAATTTTGGAAAATAATCCAATTGGGGGTTTTTCTATAGTATGACCAACACGAAAATACAGTCAACATGTGAACTGCTCTTTACTCTAGACGAGGCCCACGTGTTGTGAGGAAATGAGAGGAATTGATGCATGAATTGATATGAATAACTAATCTTTATTGAACTATTAAATTGTAGAAAGAAAAACCTTCAATCACAGAATATTGACTCATTGGTTTAACTTCAAGCCTTGTAATTGTTTGAATCTGAAAATTAACTTTAAAAAAATATGCAGCAATTTAGCGGAAACGCATTCTTTATAAAGATATTGCGTGCAAAATGTCGCGCTGCTCTTTGTGCTCAGGGACAGCTTTATGCTCATTAAATGACATTAAAATAAATAAATACAGATGTGAACAAAGTTGATGGTACCCTCACAGCTTATTGAAACAATGCTTTATTCCTCCTGAAAAGTGAAATTAAAAGCAATTTTCTCACGTATACCTGCATGCCTTTGGTATGTCATAGAGTAAAGTGAAGAAACTGTGAATAAAGATAAATTATTGCTAAAGAGATCAATTATATTCTAAAATGGCCTGGACAGATTTGTTGGTACCCCTTAGAAAAGATTATAAATAATACGTCATTCAGCCTATTTATATGGAGAAAAGTAGTCACTCTCCTGTTTGGTATCATCGTGTGCACCACACTGAACAATGACCATAGAAAGCAAAGGAGAGAGTTGTCTGAGGAGATCGGAAAGAAAATTATAGACAGGCATGTTAAAAGTTAAGGCTATAAGACCATCTCCAAGCAGCTTGATGTTCCTGTGACTACAGTTGCAAATATTATTAAGAATTTTAAGGTCCATGGGACTGTAGCCAACCTCCCTGGACGGGGCCTCAAGAGGAAAATCGACCCCAGATTGAACTGCAGGATAGCGCAAGTGGTAGAAAAAGAGCCAAGGGCAACTTCCAAAGAGGTACAAGCTCAACTCCGAGATCAAGGTACATCAGTGTCTGATTGCACCATCCGTCGTTTTTTGAGTCACAGTGGGCTCCATGGAAGAAGAACCAGGAGGACTCCACTTTTGAAAGAAAAACATAAAGCCAGACTGGAATTGCTAAGATGCATATTGACAAGCCACAATGCTTCTGGGAGAATGTCCTTTGGACAGATGAGTCAAAACTGGAGCTTTTGGCAAGTCACATCAGCTCTATGTTCACAGATGAAAAAATGAAGCTTTCAAAGGAACGAGCACCATACCTACTGTGAAACAAAGAGGAGACTCTTGTGTTTTGGGGCCGCCCTGTCGCGCCTGGCACGGGGTGCCTTGAATCTGTGCTGGTCGCAATGAAATCTCAAGACTATCAAGTCATTCTGAAGCGACAGGTACTGCCCAGTGTCAGAAAGCTCTGACTCAGTCGCAGGTCTTGGGTCCTCCAACAGGTTAACGACCCAAAACACACAGCTAAAAGCACCCAAGAATGGATAAGAACAAAACATTGGACTATTCTGAAGTGGCTTTTCATGAGCCCTGATCTGAATCCTATCGAACGTCTATGAAAAGAGCTGAAAGATACAGTCTGGAGAAGGCACACTTTAAATGTCAGACAGCTGGAGCAGTTTGTTCAGGAAAAGAGGGCCACACTACCTGTTGACAGGTGCAGAAGTCTCGTTGAGAGCTACAGAAATCGCTTTGATTGCAGTGATGGCCTCTAAATGTAGTGCAACAAAATATTATGTTAAGGGTCCCATCATTTTTGTCCATGTCATTTTCATTTGCTTGATTGTCTAAAATATTCCATTGAATCAAAAATCAAAATCAAAGTCTGATTTCTATTAAATATGGAAGAAACCATGATGGATGCTGATTACTTCTGTGGGTTTCAAGTTATTTCAGAGAAAATTGTGGGTTCTTCTTTTTTGGTCGAAGGGTACCGACAAATTTGTCCACCTCTGTATACAGACGCATTATTCTGGAAGAGGCTCCATCTGCACTCGACAGGTGTTCTGTGCTCTGCCAGCAGCACACTCCAGCACCACATTCCAGCAGGAATGGAGCAGGTCTACAGGCCGCCGGTTGGCCACCACTGATGTAAACAGTGGACACGCCGGCATGGGTATCCCCCAAAACATTGTGCTATACGTTTACATGCACACAGTGTCGTCGTCCACCCACAGCATGCTGGAAGGAAGCAGCGCAGCAATATGACGACACTGTATGTATACACCTTCTATTCTCACTGCTGGAAGATGTGTACACTTATTCCCTCTGCATGTGACAAGTAATTGCACAAGTTATTCTTGCTGGGTTTCACATTGCTCCCTTAACTTAAACTTGAACATAAGCTTCACCTCGTGCTAACCCAGTGTTGGAACAGTGTCTTCTCTCCCACACACAAGCCCCTGACACATCAACCATCATTCTATTCCAATCAGCAGGCTTGTGCTTTGTCTCCAGCTTGGGCTGAGTGATACGGGAGTACCTGTTGTCATAATTTTAAGGAATGCCATCTATCTCAATAAAGGTCCAGATGAGAGTCCAGATGTCTTTGAAGCTCTCGTGATTTAAATGTTTGGATTGGGATAGCTATTCAATTGTTGCCATCTTCATTTGGCGGAGGAACCCCAGCTCAGAGAGCCTCTGAACAGCGACAAAAAGATTGTCTTCAAATTATCTGATGTTGAAAACTCGAACGTAAGCAAATGATTGTATCGAGACATTCTAACTGTTTGGGATCTTCCTGTGACGTGGACGATGCATGCGTTGCAATGTTGTGAAATACGGTGTTAAACTGTCAACACCCTTTTAGCTAATTTAATGTAGAAGCTTTGCGTTGCCATTGCTATTTTTTACATGTCAGCCCATGAATCACGGACACAAATCTGCTGACATGCTGGGGATGAGGATACGCCTACCAGAGTCACTGTTCCTCCATTCTTTTTTCTTTTTTTTTGTCTCTTTTTTTGTGTGTATGATTTTGCATCTGAATGAATATCTACTATTTGAGGTAGGGAATGACCTTTCAAATGAGATTCTTCAATCAGCCGCCGCTGTTTTTGCACATTATCATTTATCACGGCAGACGAATGAATTGGTGTCTTCCATACATGTCGGCAAACGGACCCTGAAGCAGACCCCCTTATCGCGAGCAAACCCCATTCCACTCGTTTAAAGAGCTGATTTTTATCTCGCCTAATGAAATTCGGCGAGTTTGGCCCGGCCTCGCTTTGCGCTGACGTCAGCCTGGCTGTGACTTTGAAAAGTCGTCGTCCTCCCCCACCTCCCCATCCCTCTTCCATCTTTTAGCAGCACTCGTTATCCTTCTTTTTCTCAGTCAATCCACACTCTTAAGTTTTTCCCTCTTTGCAGAACACAGACTTGGTTTCAAACTCTCACCCGCACTGTCTGTACCCGGTGGTTTCTTGGTTACGCAGGGTTGCAAACTTTTGAGGAAACTTGGAAGTGGAAACTTTCCATGGGAATAAAATGGAAATATAGGCATTATTTGCACAGGCTATATTTGCCACGTCATATGCGGAGGAAAATATAAATCTTCTCATGCCATTTTTATACTTAAATTAGCTGGTATACCCTGGTTTTTGTTTTTTTTAAGCGGTTGAACCCGCTAAAAATAGGTGATTGATGCCTTTCCCTTTGCCGGGAGAGGAGTGTGCCGGCCTATTATTTATTTATTTATTTATTTATTTATGTATGTATTTCTGTTCTGGTGTGTCGCGTTCGTCGTCACACCAGAAAGCAGGCGTGTCATGGTTCCATTGGGATTGGTGGGGGGGAACAGTAGAAGCAGCGTGGAGTATCACTGCCCGCACCTGCAGTGCCCGATTCGCGCTGCCCGCACCGGTCCTGGCGGGGAGCGTTGTCGCTCCTCCGTTTCTGAGACCGGCTTGGGGCAGAGCCGGGTCGGCTCGGAGAGCGTGGGGGTCCTCTGTGGCGGTCCCCACGGAGCGATCCCCACCCTCAAAACATTTTGTGGGCCAGCATGCGGGGGAAAAATGTCAGTAACTTCTGATTTTGGATTCAAAATGGGATATGAAATGATGGAACGATACACTGACATTCCTGTCTATTTCTGCGCCAACATGTGGAACCTCAACGTGCGTCGTATCGCTCTGGTAAAGGGGGGAAAATGAACGCGTCTACCTGGGTGTCATGTCTCCATCAGAGCTTAAGCGGAGCCGAGTCATTTGTCCGGGGAATAAAAATCCGGGTTTAACCGATCCCACCAACGACAAATGCCGGATGTTACTAACTGAAAACTCTTTAAATAGAGTTGCATCAAAATGTGTTAGAACAACGCTAGAACTAGACTAGAACAACAAAAAAACATTGCCTATGATTCCTCTCTAAAAACAGCTTTTCAACATCAATTGGGTGAATTACATGTCAGAATCAGGACTTCCAACTGCAAAGTTGTTCTTCGCAAACTGTGATTTTCTTTTTTTTTTTTATGTATTTTTTTTTTTATTAACTTTTTCTGGGGAGGGAAAAGGCTTATTTAGTATTATCTCAATGTTCTGTTCTGGCATTTTGAGGATTTCCATCGGACTGTCAAACAAACTCTAAATTTGCATCTTAGCATTTATTTTATTTGTTCTTTGTTCATTTATTTAGTCCCGTAAGAAAATGACTGCTTCCGATGACGTAACATCAAAATACTACATTCTACTCAAGGACACAACGCCCTGACGAATCCAATGCCGTATTTTTAATCATTCACTCCTGAGCTCTTTTCATTTATTTATTTATTTTTTATTCTGTTTTTAAAGAAATAGTAACATTTAGTTTCAGAAACATGCTCTCACAAGGGGAAATGACCGACCTCCAGAGTTGAGCGGCTGTGTCTGTGTGTTTCCCAGGCTGTTCGCTGCTATGACTCGCTCATCCTGAAAGCCGAGGGCAAAGTGGAGCCGGAGTTATTCTGCCAGTTAGGCCACTTCAACCTTCTCCTGGAGGACTATCCAAAGGGTGAGTGGAGCCGTTCTCCGTTCTGATCCCCCCCCATTCGCACTTTACAAAACCACATCCCCACTGTTCCTGCCTAGTTGCGATGCTTCTCCCTTGAGCAGTTATTGCATAATTGTCTGAAATCTTTTTTTTCATTTTCTTCTGTATATTTCTTTATTCAAGGTTAGGACGTTGTCAGGGTTCTTGCCAGGTCCTTGAGGTGCCCGAAGTGCTTGAATTTTATCTCCAGAAATTTAAGTCGTTGACTACCTTTAAAATAGCCTCTCTTGTGCTGAGGTGCTTGAAGAAATTGCATCATCGAAAACCTGTGAGACCTGATTTTGTTATTCAAATTGTAACGTCATTTAAAAAAATCCAGTATCGCTTTTTACGACATTAATTATGCAAGGGAACTATCAATTTAATCCAGAGCTGTTGGAAATGGACATAATCTATACACAAACAAATCTACATAGACACAATTAAGATTTTTAGATATATAAATTGATGTAGTTGATACACTAATATAAATAGTAGACAGACTAATATAATATTTTAATTATCACATTGAAAATGTATTATTTGTTTTGCTTGAAAATGAAAAATCATGTTCTCAAAAAAGTCCTTGAATTTGATTTTGTAATGCCAGAGTGAACGGTGTTTGTTCCAATGCAATATAAACTGTCCCATAAACCTATATGCATTTCATTATTTCAATTTATTTTGCTAATTTAACTCTCAAGCTGATATAGAAGTCACAATTAGTCGTGGGTAGAAACCAGAAGGACACATGGTATCTTGGAAAAGGCAAAACAAAACCAATGTCCAAGAAAAGTGTATTATAAATACATTTAATTCATAAATAAAAACCATCCAAAAATGCCGAACGGATAACTGTTTGTGTGCACAGTTATATGCATGAAGATGTAAACCGCCAGACCTCCTACCAGCTGGGTACACATATTATACCTCTTCATGAAGGAAGTGAACAAGTATTTAATGATTAAAGGAGTTATTATATACAGATATGTTAAAAAGCTATTAAACATATTGCAGAGATGTTATAGATAGGAATATTGGCTATTTTGAATTCTATGTGTTCATTTTTTACATTAGTTGTATTTTCCTGTATTCTTCCACCTGGCTAGGTCTGGGGGTACGCTCTGTTTTCAATTCCTCGTTGCGAGTTTCATTGCTGTAATTCTAAACGTTTGGGGCCTAAAGGGGATTTTAAGCCAATGTGTGAAACGGCAGCAACGGATAGAATGTAAAGTTTGAATGCGTTTCATCAACTAACCTGTCTTCCCCGACTGTTTATGTTCTGGTGTTCAATGCCAATGAATGTCTGTTCCTCATAAGGAGGATGTGTCTCATGAAAGTATGATAAGTCTACACGGTGCTACTGCTGTGAAATGACCAAAAAACACCACTGGTGGCCGGTCGCAAATATGTGTACGACGGTTGAGAGTCCTGGGTTTCTCGTCCTACTTCAGAACCCGTTGGCTTGCACGGTGAATAATCTGCCGTTCCTTGGCTGTTCTGTCTGTAGACACAGTTCAACTGTTTAATTCTCACTATTTGTTTCTCTGTCACACACACAGACCAATTTGTGTCTCTGTGTGTGTGTGTGTGTGTGTGCGTGTGCGTGCGCGTCTAACCGCCAACCTCCCTTCTTTTCCCACCACAGCATTATCTGCATACCAGAGGTACTACAGTTTACAGTCAGACTACTGGAAGGTAAGGACACACACACACACACACACACACACACACACACACACCTACTGACAAAAACAAATCCTCTGACTGCAGAATGTGTGTTTTCTATCAAACCCAGAACTGACCTCAGTCGTCTCACCTAATTCAAAGGTTTTTTCTAAGTTATGAACGATTGTGTTGAATTCTCCACTGTTGCCCTTCTACTGGTGTCGGACTGAAATTGGCTTTTCCCCTCTGACAATATCATTCGAATGCCAAAAACTATATCCAAATTGGGGATAAGCCACATTTTTCCCATTCCAAAATGTCCTGCCCGACATGTATACGCTTTCAAATGGAAAGAAACCACTATTAGAACCAGTACAACCATCACACGTGCTGGAGTAGAGTGGGATAAAATGGAAGTGTCTGGGTTTCTCTGTTTTGTCTCGTTTGAATCGCCGCGTCACGCGGACTCCAGTCGGTGCTTTTAAGGTTGCGGTCGCACACGTCCGTAGAAGGCGAGGCGTCTCCGCGGCAAAGCTTCAACAGTGCCGCGTGGACGTAGCCGCTCCTCCCCCTCGTCGCTCGTCCCTCCCTCCTTGACCCTCGGCTAATGGTCCCCCCCCCTTTTGGTTTGATCCTGTACAGAATGCTGCCTTTCTGTACGGCCTGGGGATGGTCTACTTCCACTATAATGCCTTTCAGTGGTGAGTATCAACACGTGCACCTTATTCACACCGGGCGTGGGCTGTGGGGCATTACCAGGGCGGTCCCCTGAAAGTGGTCAGTCTTAATTTTGTTTTCTTTTTTTTTTTTTTTTTTTTTTTTAATCGGTGTGCGTGACAACAAGATAAAACGGAAGCTTCCAAAATGCGCGGGGATAACATTTCAATGAGGAATCATAGATATGTTGGAAGCGACACGGAGAGCCGAGCCCCGTTCCTATGAGAACACTTTTATTTGGAGGAACCTGGCACGAGCAGGGATGGGTATCGTTAAGGTTTTAACGGTACTACTACTCTTAGCGATACTGCTTATCGATCCGGTACTTTAACGGTACTCTTATCGGTTCTTTTTTAAAAAATTTGAAGAGGGAAAAACTGAATGAAAACAAATTAAGAGCAGAATCAACAGGTCATCCAGCCGAAATAAATGGAAAATCATCGGAGCTTATCGATACTACCATCTTTAATGTTTTAGCCTTGAGGCCCATTTAATGGCGGGTCTCTGTACCCAACCCTATGTATGAGCCATTGCTTGTGCCCCGTTCCTCCGAGCCCCCCAAGAGTCGGGTGCAGCCCTAGACATTAAATACAGACGATTATTATAATAATTAATTATTTTTTTTTATCCTCCAGGAAAAATTCTGTTGAGCATTGAAACTAAGTGCAATTTATGTTCAATCGTAGTCCATGTTTAACAAAGGTGTATTTGATTTACTTCTCTTTCAATATTTGCAAACATTAAAATATTCCATTCTGTGTTCTTTAATCGCCGCCATCATTTTTCCAGCGGGGATATGAGCAGGTAGCCAGGTGTGCTGCGGGAACGCAAAGGTAGCAGGCACTTTAAAAGGGACTCACTGGCCTACTTCTTAGGGTTAAGAAGTACCACATTTAAGTATGCGATTTTTAAATAAAATCCAATAATGTGGTGCGGTTTGGATGGCTATTGTTGTGGAATGTTCGTGCAAACCATTAAAATTCCTCTACCATTCATAGCCCAGTTTGCTGAAATAGCCGAGCACACGGTGCAGCCATGTCCGGCAATGCGAGAAATGCAATCGTTCATGCCTCCCTTACCTTTTTTTTTACTCTTCCTCCAGCCACGGGGCATAGATTATCCTGCGCAGTGGCTCGTGGTTAGTTACACTGTTGAAACGTTGCAATGTAGAAGTCCCGAGTTGTGGCAATTAAATTGAGACGGCGGGAGTTTAGCAATCGAGAGACGGCGATTCAATTGCGAGTTGAAGAGCTAATAATCTCTCAGTTTATTTGCTAGCGTAACCAGCAACAAGGGGGCTGTGGTCGGCACTGTTACCCAACATGCACTGCAAAGTGTTAATTTATAATAAATTTATAAAAAAATCTATATATGTTGATGTTTTCCCTTTGGTAGTGTATGTGACTATGTGTTCTTCTAACCCTCATTGCGAATTGTCGATTGACGATTGAAATGTTGGACGATCACTGAAGCCCGTTTCATACCCTGTGAAGCGATTTGAAACACGGTGGTAAAATAAATGAAACAGGCCAAACTTATGGTCCAGCTGTAAGTTCTGGTTATTTTATGCCGCAGGACCCCATTTAATAACATTTAGTCTCTGGGACGCCAATCAAAGACGTTTTTTTTTTCTTTTTTTGGTAAATAGGATTTTTCTCCAAACATCCATACCCGTCTATACAGTACAATTAGCATTATAGGACAGTTGCCAATAAAAATGCTGCTGTAATTGTTCCAACGTGTTTCCATGCTGCTGCTTTGCGCAAATGTCATTTATATGTACAGTAAGGAAGTTCAAAGTATCAAATATGCAGCAATCATCAGCCGCAACATTGAAACCACTGACAGGTGAAGTAAATAACATTGATCATCTCCTTCCAACGGCACCTGTCAAGGGGTGGGATGTATCAGGCAGCAAGTGAGCAGTCAGTTCTTGAAGTTGATGTGTTGGAAGCAGGAAAAATGGGTAAGCGTAAGGATCTGAGCCACTCTGACAAGGACCAAATAGTGATGGCTAGACGACTGGGTCAGAGCGTCTCCAAAACGGCAGGTCTTGTGGGGTGTTCCCGGTATGCAGTAGTTAGTACCTCCCAAACGTGGCCCAAGGAAGGACAACCGGTGAACCGGTGTCAGGGTCATGGGCGCCCCTGGGATTATCGATGCGCATGTGGAGTAAAGTCTAGCCCGTCTGGTTCGATCCCACAGAAGAACTCATTTTCGATGGGGGGTGTCAGTAAAGCACTATCTTATAGTTAGGCAGATAACCGTGAAACTAAACCATTATTGTACATTCTAATAGCCCGTAAATGAAATGATGGTGAAGTTGGGCGCTTGATGGATTTTCTGGAGGTTTTCAGCCCGCGGGGGTCTCTGGACCCCACCTGGAGAACAGTTGTTCGAGGCCAGGGGTTCATCCGAGGACCCCCTTATATGTATGTCTTGTACGTCCCACAAAATTATTTGATATTAGGGCCATTTCTCACACGAAAACGTGTGGAAAAACGTTCAAGGCAAAGGTTTTCGAAATATTTATATTCCACCATTTCAAATTACCGACCATAAAAACAATGTGTTGAGTTCAGTTCAATCAATTTAATTAACAAGAAACATTGTAGTGACAGAAAATATCAAACACAAATCCTAAGAAATGTAGTATAAGGACAGGCAGGTACACATGGCGGCATTTGTTTGTCTAAAAGGAGTTAATTATATTTGTATAAATTGCATAAAAAAATCTATTTCTAAAAATGCAAAGATGTCCTCCTTCACGTTTTTTCCTTGAGAGTCACTGTTCTAGGCAACCCCGCGCCCGGCTAATAACGGCTTTGAGCGGGGTTTCCCTTTTTAAAGAACGACTGCGATCTAAGTTCAGCAACGGCCCGCTGACGGAACCTGAGCTCATTCAAGGAAGACCAAGCAGCGGCGCCTTGTGAAGTGACGCTCGTCTCCCTGCGAGTCCTCCGTGGCGTTTGGGGTCTGACTTCCTGCTCGCGGTGCTGCCGGAACGAGCCCCCAGTCCCCACCCAGTCTCTCCTGCCGTACTTTGGTATTTGAGCGGTTGCCGAGTTCGCTGTGGTGCCTTGAGCGGTGTGTGCCGTGAAGGGCTTACTTTATGTTGTGGGGCATCTCCAGTCATTCATCCAGTTGCCATGGTTCGGATGATTTACTCATTTTAGTCTAGTAATGATGCATTAATATTCACGGGTAGATAAACGCTACTCAGCTCCTCGCTGGGGCCTCGGGCTTATTTTCACAATTCCGGGAGATCCAAACCTGACTGGATGTGAAACCGGTTCCCATCACCAACCTGTTGCGCCACATTTCGAATTGCTCAAGAGACTGGGCTGAGACTTCCACAAACAGGGGCGACTTGTTTCTTCACGGTCGTTGGAGGTCATGGCGTCGCACACATGAGCCGACGCCGGGGGAAAAAATAAATTAATAAAAATAAAAACGCAACAGGTGAAAGTACAGATCACGCAATGGTAAAAGAATGTCCGAAAAATGGATATTTACAAAGTGACATTTATCTTTGAATCCCAGCTGTTGGGGGTTTTGACTTTGACGGGCGGCTTACGTTGGAGGGGACGCGGGCTCCACGTAGACGGTTTATTTATTAAAAAAAAATGTTGTGGAGGAAAGAAAAAAAAAAAAAAAGCCGATTTGTTTCTGATGTTGTTCTTTCCGTCCGCCCTCCTCCCTCTCCGCAGGGCGATCAAAGCCTTCCAGGAGGTGCTGTACATCGACCCAGGCTTTTCGCGGGCCAAGGAGATCCACCTGCGTCTGGGTCTTATGTTTAAGGTCAACACAGACTACGAGTCAAGCCTAAAGGTAAACGACGCGTACCCATAGATCATGTCTAGCCAATAGAAAAACACTTCAAAGCCGAGAGCGACTAATGCCTTGTCCACATGTGTACGGATATTTCCGAAAACACTTTTTGTTTTTCTTTCACCCTCCCTCCCTCTGTCGGTTTAAAATAAAATAAATAAATAGATAAAATCCCGTCGACACCAACATCGTGTGAGTGAATCTCAAGGAGGACGAGCGCAAATACTATTTAAGACGCTGACACGAGCTTCCAGGCCAGAAGGTGGCGGTGAGATGTCACGAAAGGTGACATCTCATCCTTCGTGAGCGCGCTCACTGAGCTCGTCGATAGCGCTCAAGCTTCGTTTGGCTCCATTCACAGGCATGCGCGGAAAACAGGAGTTTAGTAGAATCTCCTCCCCGGAGAGGCCTTTTCCGAAAAGCCTAGTTTTCCCAGTCGACCTGGAAGGGTGTTTCAAGCCGAAGTGCGGAGAGAATACCGTCCCTGCACCTGTGAGCAGGGTCTTAATGTTCAACTCTGAACTTTTTATCTCACTCGTCATGGTGGAAATCTGTCAGATTATTTTGTTTAAAAAGTCCCGTATTCCCTACTTTATCATGTACACATACAGAGCTTTATAAGAAACAGAAACTCAATGTATTGTGTATTGTGTGCTCCTCTGCGGCGTTACTAGTTGGATGGATAAGCGGCGGATATGGGTGAACTTTCACCAAAAAAGGATAACTCTTGGATGAGAGGAAAAAATTAAAAATAGTGTGTGTGTGTGTGTGTGTGTGTGTGTGTGTGTGTGTGTGTGTGTGTGTGTGTGTGTGTGTGTGTGTGTGTGTGTGTGTGTGTGTGTGTGTGTGTGTGTGTGTGTGTGTGTGTCTCTATATCTCCACCCCCTCAAGTGACTGAGAACGACGACCAAAAAAAAACAAAAACAAACAATCTTCCTTGATAAGAGGAAGGTACGCTTCTGAGAAAGGAGAGTGACCGTATCAGAGCGACGACGAGGTTAAACCCGGATGTTGACAAAAAAAAAACATTGCACCTGCACGATAAGAGCGTCTTATGGATCGGCGCCTTCATCTGTGTTTAATTTAGGCTTTTGAAGCTGGGGCTTATTTCTGTGTTTGTTTTTGTTTTTCTTATTTTTTATTTTATTTTTTTGTTTCTTAGAATTGAATGAACTCATCAGAACGATGTTTGGGAGTCGACGCGATTGTGGCCTAAATATGCTTTTACACAAAACATATCAAGATGGACGACGTGTCTGTCATGGTTTTCTCATTCCTGTGTTCTAACAGACCTTTGACCTGACCTGTTTGTTTTTTTTTTCCCTTTCCAATATTGTCAACAGCATTTTCAGCTGGCTTTGATTGACTCCAACCCCTGCACTTTGTCTAAAGCTGAAAGTAAGCCAACTTTTTTTTCTCCTTCATTTCAGTAAAACACATCAGCCAGTTAATTCAGATATAGATATAGACCGTAGGCGCGTACGCGACCTGATTTTGTGTACGTCAATCTTCATGTTGTATGGACATCAAAACCACCGGTCTCAGCCTTAAATGTCCAGGTGAGTGCTCTGTGCGGGTCCTCAATAGAAGTGGAGTCGCTGCCGCGTTGTTGGCAGTGAGACGGTGGAACGAAGACGCGGCGTGGTTACGGGCGTGGCCGTCGGCACGCCCCGGGCTGTTGACCGCGCCCAACGGAGTAAAAGCAAAGTCTGTGTGACTTATCTTTGGTTTGAATACAGATGAAATACAGCCTTGGCGGTGATGCGGCGGCGTCCAAAGTGAAGAATATGTTTTGGCCGTCGACACCTATTTATTTTTTATTTTTTTTTATTAACACGCCCTGTTTCCACCACATTATTCTGTCAGCGGCCAATCCTTCGGCCCGGTTATTTGATTTTGGTTGCTTGCTTTGCACGGTACGAGCTCACATCGTCATTTTCGACAAAATAATTCTCTCCACAACAAACCCCAATCTTCGACGCGGTATTGTCGATGATGCTTAAGTACTTTTGGGAGTGCACACTGGCACGCTTCCATTTAAAGTGGAGGTACCCCGCAGGAGGATCTCCCACGCCCCGGGAGTGTGGGCCGAGGTGGAAGCCCATTCGTGGATTGACCACATTTCTTCGACGTGCTGTTTTTGGGCTCATTTCATTCGTTTATAATTTGTGGAGAACCCCGAAAAGGAGGACTTGGTAAGTCCATAAAGGCTTCTTTTATTCAAAACCAGTTGATATTAAGCGACGTTATGTCCCGCTTCCCCTCACCTTCCCCTGAAGCCAGGCCCGCGTGAGTTGGGTTTTCAAGACCGATTCGGCAGCGATCCGGGGTCGGGCTGAGTCGTCCCGGGGGGTGGGGGCAGCCGGTGGTCACGCCGTGGAACGGTCGTTCGCGTTGTGCGTCAAAGACCCTCAACGGCACAATCGGATTGCGCGCCTGCCATTTCACACGAGATCGAGTGTCACATCACCCCTAATGGCACCGAGACGCCGCGCCCGCTCTATACCCGAGCGGTGTTATGATGATGTCGAGATACCGACCGGGGCGAAGAGAGCGTTGAATGGATCAGAGCGCGGGTCTGTTACAAGGCTTTATTTAATATCGCCCCCGGTACCTGTTACCTTGGAGACGGAAATATCCTTGCACACACACGCGTGCACGCACGCACACACACACACACGGGTATTTGCCTGGTGTACATAATCACAGGCAACACTCTTGCTATCTGACTCGCTTATTCCATCCTCACACACACACACGCATACCAAGGGCAGCCCCCCTCTCTCTCTCTCTCTCTCTCTCTCTCTCTCTCTCTCTCTCTCCATCTGCTGAGAGTCACTCAGGCAGCTCAGATCAGAGACACTGCAGCGTTCCAGACAAAAGAAGGTGCCGCCAGAAGCGCAGCTACCTATCCGCTCCGTTACGCTCGGCACGAGGAACGGCCAGCCTGGGATTAGCCGGCAACGTTCTCCCTCTTTTTTTCCTTCCTTTCTTTTTTTTAAATTTATTTTTATTTATTTATTTTTTTACACAAACGCTACACCGCGAGTCCCCACTTTCGGGGAAAGAGTCCCGCGAGGAAGGAAACAATTTCGTGGGCAAGGGACACGTCCGTAGACACCCCGATCCCCTCCACCCTTAACTAACCTCTCCCCTTCCTCTCTCTCTCTCTCCCCCTTTGTCTCCGCAGTTCAGTTCCACATCGCTCATTTATATGAGATTCAGGTAAGAGGAGCTATTTTTGTCTCACTTTTTTTTATTTATTTTTTATTTTTTTTATTTGGGGTTTTTTCGGGGCTACATGGCTGTTGAACTCCTTTCCTTTCTCGCCGAGTGAACGTGGCTTTTATTGTCTTTACGTTTTTGTTGCAACTGGCGTAACGCCGCGATCACAGGCTCGTGTAGATGCGGGGGGGGGGGGGGGGGTACAGCCTCTCCTTTCAACCAGGTGCTGACGGATTGAGCGAGGCGGGGGGGGTGGCGGGGGGTCCGGACGGGAAGGGGGAGGGAAGTCTCTTCTGGCTGCACGTCGGGGGTTGCCACGGAAACAGGGAAGTCTGTCTCCTCTTCTTTTGTATGCCGGTGGTCTCCCTCTCCCGTGCTTCTGTTTCGTCGGAGAGGTGTAGCAGCTCGGGGAGGACCGGCGTCTCCAGAGTCAGTGCTTTTCTTTTTTTTTTTTTTTTCTTCTTTTTTTTTCTGCTGTGTCAGTATCGAGCGCTGCTGGGTGATTCATGGCATTACACTGCAGAGGACAGGGCTACACCGTTATTGCACGTTGCCAGGTCCTTGGGGTGCTTGAAGTGCTTGAATTTTGTCTTTGGAAATTTTAAGTACTTGAATACCTTGAAAATGGCCTCTTTTGTGCTTTGGGAAGTGTTTTGGGAAGTCCTTGGGGGAAAAAAACAAAACCTGACGATTGAAATTGTCCGATATTCCTTTTGTTATTCAAATAGTAACGCAGTAACATTTTGAAAACGCTTTTATGACATACAGTGTATTATGCCAGGGAAATTTAAATGTAATAGTAGATGTCAATGAGGTTAATATAAATATATATATATATATAGATATATATATGGATTATATTTGTTTGGCGTGAAATCCTCAAATGAAAGAATTGTGCTGGGGGGGGGGGGGGTACTTGAAAGACCTTGAATTTTATTCTGTAATGCCAGAATGAACACTATTGTAGTATCGGCACACTATCATTATGCTGTTATCAAACAGTGTATTCCAGAAGTCAGAGACGCGGCGTGAAAGATTAAAAAATCCGTCGCTGGACGGATCACGCTGCCGTCGCCCTCCACTTCTCCTTCTGTCTCGCTGCGTTGATTTCCTCCTGATGGTTACACTCCCCTTCCTGTTGCCCTCCATCTGCCGTCCTCCCCTCCACCTTCTCCCCCTTGTCGTTCGTCTCCTACAGAAGAGATACCGTGCTGCCAAGGAGGCGTATGAGAGCCTTCTGCAGACGGAGGATCTCCCCGCACAGGTGAAGGCCACCACTCTGCAGCAGCTAGGTGAGGGGCCGCGCCCGCACACACACACACACACACACACACACACACACACACACACACACACACACACACACACACACACACACACACACACACACACACACACACACACACACACAGCATACTGTAGGAATGTGTTTGACACACCCGTCCAAGTTTAATCAACCCCTGGGTGACTGCAGGTCCTTTAAAAAAAAAAAAAAAAGAAATAATAAGTCTTCATAATAGGTCTTAAACTTGAGCTCTTAATTCAGGGTTCTTACTTCGGGCGTTTGGATTTCATTCTCAGAAATTAAATACTACAAGTAATACAACGCCTTGAAAATTGCCTTTTGTGCTAAAGTGGAATCAGCGTGGTCATTAAAAACCTGTGATATTCCCCCTGGTTTTGCTATTCAAATTGAAACAATTTCACAACGCGCGAGTAACTTCCCCCCCCCCCCTCGTAGCTCTGTTCCAGGGGTGGGCAAACGTTTTGGTTCGATGGCCGGACAGTGTTTTGAAGACCATGTGAGGGGCCGCATTCCAATGTTAGAATTATGTTCCTCCATGCTCATTAAACAGGTGGCAAAACAAGTATTCCTTATCATAAGTTAATTTCCCGGATCTGTTTTAACGGTAGTGAATAAGTTGCAGATCAGTTTATTATTGTTTTACATTTTTTGGCCAGTTTTTATTTATTTTTATTGTTATTGTTTTATTGTTGCCTGGGGGGTAGAAAAGGGGATGAATGACCGCAGGCTGGATTCGAACTCGGGTCGCTGCGTTTTTTACCTTTGCCTTGAGCCACCAGGACACGAACGGGATCATTTCCCCCTTCTATTTTTTTATTTTTATTTTTTTCCTTCTTTATCTCAGGTCGTCTAACTTCCTTTCCTATCAGTCCATATAGTTGTCATATTTCATATTTTTCATATTTCGTTTTTTTTATCTCCGCGGCAAGTTTTTGAACCTCTACATTTTTTCTCCAAAGCACATTGATACTTTTACTTTTCATAACCTTTTTTTTTTTTTTTTTTTATCAGTGCATTTAGTTATTGCCATTTCATTCAGAACTCACCACCAGTACATGCTGCCTATCAGCGGGAGTGCTGGAGCTGTTCTCCCTGCTCTGTCAGCTTATTCACATCTGGTAGGATCCTTGAAGTAGAAAGCCCCAGTGCGGCATGTAAACGTTCATCATTCAGCCTGGGTCCGTGCTTTGACACGTTGATGTTCATGACCGAGGCCCCGTTTACGCCCGGCGTTAACATGCGTCCTTGGTGATCCAATCACAAGTGGACAGCTCTCAGTGCAGGCGTAAACGCACCCGAACCGCGTTGGCAGCCGATCGCTCAGACCACATTCGGCAGCGGTCTGGGCTGCTATGGCCACATTCTTTTACCGGTGTAAACGTGACTGGGTCCTGCAGGGGGTTGAAGGACCGCCTCTTCCTCCGATGTCCTCTGTGTCAGCTTGAGTAGGTACTCACTAGCGCACCAACGCCGTCATATTAAAGTCTGGTCGGGAAATTGAGAAAATCCCCCACCGTTACAGAAGTGCATGATTTGTTGTTTACAAGTTAAGTATTTACATAAAAAAAATTACTTACTTAAGTCCCATAGCAATGGCAAGATGTGCGTGGCGCGGCACTGCGCACGTGTTTTTTGCTTTGTTGTATTTGGAAACGAAGGAAAATAGATACATCTAAAATAAAGACACGCTTTGTTTTTTTTGGTCCCTTAACTCAGTTGTGTTTACATTTTTTTTGTTTCATGTACACTACTCACAAAAAGTTAGTGATATTTGGCTTTCGGGTGAAATTCATGGAAAATGTAAAAAGTTCACGCTACAGTGATATTATATCATGAAAGTAGGGCATTTAAGTTGAAGCATGCATTGGTGATTTCCTCATCTCAAACAATTTATTGAAACAAAAGCCAACGACAGTGGTGGGTTTACCACAACAAAAATGTCAATGTCTCAATAAGTTGTCATGTGGCCTTGAGCATCAATTAGAGCTCGACAACCACGTCTCATGCTGTGCACAAGTCGACTTATTGTCTGCTGAGGCCTGGCCCCCCACTCTTCTTGAAGGGCGGCCCTCAGGTCATTGAGGTTCTGGGGTACAGAGTTACGAGCCTCTACACGGCGACTCAGCTGGTCCCATAGGTTCTCTATGGGATTCAGGTCTGGAGAAAGTGCAGGCCACTCCATTTGAGGTGCCCCAGTCTCCAGCAGCCGTTCCCTAATGATGCCACCTCCATGAGCTGGAGCATTGTCCTATGGGCTTGTGACTGTACC
Source organism: Zeus faber (assembly GCF_960531495.2). Classification (NCBI taxonomy): domain Eukaryota; kingdom Metazoa; phylum Chordata; class Actinopteri; order Zeiformes; family Zeidae; genus Zeus; species Zeus faber. The sequence continues at coordinate 40,022,098 of NC_137189.1, forward strand.
ATTCACAAAGTGTAGGGCAGTTCTGTATTGACTAGACACACCTGCTCACACTGTAACAACACCACCACCAAAGGCTCGTCTGGTGACAACAGTGGCTGATGCGTAGCGCTCTCCTTGACATCTCCAACATCGTTGGCGGCCATCATTTCTGCTCAACGTGAATCAACTTTCATCAGAGAACAGCACTGAGGCCACTGGTCCCTCGTCCAGCGTAAATGCTCCCTGGCCCGTGCAAGACGGTGATGCCTGTGCCTGGTGGTGTGGTCAGGTACCCTTGCAGGTCGTCTTGCACGCAGACCACGCTGATGGAAACGGTTTCGAATGGTCTGACGTGACACTTGGTGCCTCTCACCTCCCTTAAATGTGCCTGGAGTTGAGTGGCATCATCATCCGGTTCCGCAGGGCACTGTTCACAATGAAGCGCTCATCAGTGTGGGATGTGGCCAAAGGACGTCCACTTGTATCTCTGTCGCAAGCTGCTGATGACACTCTGTGACACTCTAAGCTCAGTGGCCACTTCCCTCTGAGAACATCCTGTTTGAAGCCTCGCTATGGCGAGGTACTGTTGATCAGTTGTTAGGTGTCGTCTTGGTCTCATGATGTCAAAATGTGAACAGCATGATGAAGAGGACTGTTTAAATACCAATTCGAATTGAACCAGGAAATGTATTGGTCGATTCATGGATCAAACACCTGTTGTGAATTTTGCCGTTCAGCTCCTTGTTAGAGAACAGCAAGTTGTGCAAAAAGTACTGAAACATTGAACAGTTGGACATGTGCATTCAAAAGTTTAGAGAAGGTCAAATTAAGTTCACCTGTAAACGTTATAGTGCATTTTAGGTTCATCCTGAAATTTCACCCGAAAGCCGAATATCCCAAACTTTTTATGAGTAGTGTAAGCACAAAGCAAACAAAAAGAAATACACGTAAAATAAAAACACAGTTTTAAATATTTTTCACAGGGACTTGCAGCGGACCGGAGATGGCTTCCTCTCCAGTGTCCCCATCCAAGCGGGACGCTCCCTTAACTCAGTTGTGTTTAAATATTTTGTTTCATACAAGTAGGAAACTAACGACAATAAATAAGTCTAAAATAAAAACACGGACATGATGTCCAAGTTTATTCGCGTAGGGAGCGGGGCAGTGAGATCCGATCACAAGCGGTCGCTCGAGACGCATGCGGAGACGTCTTCTAATGCCAGGTGTGAACATGGCGTACTTAGAGCCGTCCTCTTGTGATCGGATCACCCAAGGACGCACGTTAATGACAGGTGTGAACGGAGCCTGGGAAGGTTTGCTCGCTGATCTAGGCGCATCCAGACAGGGCCGACCTACTTCCGGGGAATTGTAACCGGCAGGGTGGGTGCGTCGCGTCTCCCCCCGCTGCGTAACGGACGGCCCATTACGCGTGATATAATTCTGATCATTTAGATCATATTATAATAATAATAATGTAATAATATCTCATAAATTGTGATTATAATATAGTCATATATAATATAATCTGATAAGCAGTCAAAGCTCTGGACGGTACGTTGAGACGCAGCACAGGGGTTCAGACCGAACAGGGATTTAGAGAAATATTTAGATTTATCTGTTTCCTTGTTTTCTAACTTGTACGGAAAATGAGAATTGAGTGGAGTTCTTCTCTCCGAGACGGCGCTGCGCCGTACGTGCCGCAGCGTTTTTCCGCTATGGGACTTGATTTAGTAAAAATGTGGTGTTTTTGTGTAAATACTCAACTTGTGAATAATAAATCCTGCACTTCTGCATGGGGAGGAAGAGTTTGTCAGACATACCGTCGGGCTCCGCAGAGCTGTCGATACGCGCCCCTCCACTTTACGTGTGTCTGGTGACGGAGGCTGATGCCCCATCACTCTGAACAGTGATCACTGATTAATGAAAGATTATCATGTATGTCCCTAGGCCGGATTAAATAGTCTCACTTGCCGGTTTGCCCATGACTGCTCTATTTACTATTGACATACTAATATCAATAATAGACAACGAGACTAAGATTTCATGATATTGTATTTTTATTTGTCCTTAAAGTCCTTGGAAATGAAAATTCATTTTGTAAGGCCAAGAATGAACTTAATGAACCTGTTAGTTTCAGCGTGAACATTTCAGCTGATTTTAATATATCCAAGTTTTCATTTTGGTCGAGTTCTTCTGCGTTAGGGCCGACATTTCTGATCTTATGAAACTGATCCTTGTCAAAATCCTTGTAATCTTTCCCTGTCTGAACTTCTGTGGAAAATAAGTAATCCTTAGATTTATTCTAGTGCCCACTTATATTCAGTTCTGACCGAAATGTAACCGTTACAATACCAGTTCAGAGAATCTTCAAGTTCATAACATGCCCTGTACTTAATACTTCCTTCCTGCCCTCCAACAAATTTCTAGTGGCATCTTTCATACTTGTACCTGCCTCACCTGCAACACATCGTTGAATAAGAGATATTAGTTAGTTCTTAGTAGCCTACAGCCCACTACTTGTAATTATTGATCTGGTCATAACAGGAAAAATATTCCCCAACCGTTTTAAATGCTCAACACATCTCACAGTTTAATCTATTTTTTTGGCTCAGAAGTTGTTATTTCTCACTTGAAGGCATTTAAGTTTTGAGAGTTGATTGATGGAGTCGCGTGGCCTTGCTCTCCTCAGGCTGGATGCACCACATGGTGGAGCAGCTCGGGGACAGAGCCAACAAGGACAGCTACGCTATCCAGTGTCTGCAGAAGTCTCTAGAGGCCGACCCCAACTCTGGACAGTCCTGGTACTTCCTTGGCAGGTAGGGTGTGTGTGGGGGTGGGGGTGGGGGTGGGGGTGGAGGTGATTTATTTGATTTGATATAAGCGTGGTATCCACATTGAGACGAATCTGTTTTCCCAACATTGCCCTGGCCAAGGAAAGCGGCACACAAGTTAAACAGGGTTCCTACCAGGTCCTTGAAGTGCTTGAGTTTCGTCCTCAGAAATTTAAGTACGGGAACATGATGACAATGGCCCCTTTTGTGCTGAAGTTCTTGAAAAGTCACACACATTGAAAATGGGTTTTATTTGTTTTGCGTGAAGTCCTTGAAAATAGGAACAAAAATGGCTTAAAGTACTTAAGTCCTTGAATTTCATTTTGTAATGCCAGAATGAGCCCTGATCGAATGAAATATAGACTTTAAAATGCCCAAAACAATTGCACAACATGAGTGTTCATGTTGAAACAGGTCACTACTTCTGTGTTTTTTAATATCTGGAACAGTCATGTTTGATCAAGCCTGCGCTCCCTGCAGGTGCTACTCCAGTATCGGGAAGGTCCAGGACGCCTTCATCTCCTACCGGCAGTCCATCGACAAATCAGAGGCCAGCGCAGACACCTGGTGCTCCATCGGGTAGGCGCGCTTTAAAATGCTTCAAAGATTCCTTTTTGATGAACCCCATCCAAACCTTTGGCCATGTCATTTAAACTTTCATGTGATGAGCAGCACTTTTCATTCCTATGGTCTGTTTTTTTTTTTTTTTTTGTTTGTTTTTTTCTGTTTTATTAATATTCATCATTATAATAATAGTCTTGCTCTCTTAAACTCTTAAGTGTTTTTGTGTACAATTGTAAGTAAGAAAATGTTAAAAAAAAACACTTTAAAGCAGCTTTTTATCCACTTTGCACAATAATAACAATACAACCTTTATTTGTATAGCACCTGTCATACAAAATATGCAACGCCAAAGTGCTTTCCATTAATGTTATTGTTGCATATAATTGTTTACACTTTCTTGTTTTCCTTTTTATTCTTGTAATTCACAAGTAAATCAATTACAATTTTTATGTGAAGAACTTCAAGCTGAATTTCATGTGTTCAAGGTGTTGAAATGCCTCCGCCTCTCCACCCCCCTCCAGGGTGCTGTACCAGCAGCAGAACCAGCCCATGGACGCGCTGCAGGCCTACATCTGCGCCGTGCAGCTGGACCACAGCCACGCGGCGGCCTGGATGGACCTGGGCACCCTGTACGAGTCCTGCAACCAGCCGCACGACGCCATCAAGTGCTACATCAACGCCACGCGCAGCAAGGCCTGCACCAACACCGCCGCGCTCACCCACCGCATCAAATGTCTGCAGGTGGGTGGAGAAGCAAAAGGCCGTGGTCGGCGCCTGATGCGGCGGGAGTCTGTCGCAGGAGGTTAACTATTTCGCGTGAAGAATAGCGGAATCTTAATAGAAGCTATAATGGTGTATTACCTTCCCTCGCGTTTCCAAATCCTTTTGTAAATGAGGCCCAACGCGTCGCCACAAATTTGAAAGGCGTTTTAGTCAACTTTTCTGTGGCTGGCGACTTGCCAGGTGTAGTTGAAAGTAGACGGACTCCCTCGGCGTCGGACGCCCGCTGTGTTTCTGGCTCGCCCAGGTCCTCAGTAAAAGCGTCGGGACACAAAAGCTGACCCAAGAGTCTGCCATCAGTCATCCGTGAAGGGAGGTTGCAGCCGTTTCTCTTCCCATTGTCCCCATTTTGCAGTCCTCGGCCACAAAACAAAAGTTTTTTTGTGTTAAACTTTCCTTCGACACCCAGCTACCCAACATGCACTCCCCATAATTTTTCTCATGTAGGCTCTGTCTTCTTGGGTAAAGGGGCGACAGGTTTAAGCGGCCTGTTGATTTGTCCATGTAATGAAAATTGCGAAACTCTCGCAAACATTGCGGAGATAATTTGGTATAATTTGCATCAATTATTATGAAAATTGCAAAATAGGTATTTCCTGGAGGAGCTTATTAACGGTTCACTCCAACGTTCCTGTTCTATGAAGTCCATGCAACCACACCAGCACACACCATTTCTCCTCGGCTGGGCGCTTTCTAAATCCAAACAGGTTGTCCCCTATTTGATATTTAATCCATTATGGGAGCAATTTAGCGTTTGAGTTGTTGGGTTTATTTTACCCCCCCCCCCCTCCCCCATTTTTCCTTTGAATGAACTTGTATGCCAGGTACTAAGTAACTCCCCACCTCCACCCCCCCACCCCGAGACTGTGAAATGGTTTTCCCCCGGACATGCGCATGAATTTCAGCATTAAGACAAACTCAGCGGCTTGTTTTAATGGACTTGTTGTGACTTGTGTTTCTTTGGTTGTGGAACACCGTTTCCAAATCTCATCCAACTGTGTTAAGACCTCCTTGTAACGACGCACGCCTGCGATGGCGCAGTCGATTCCCAGCCCAGACGTAACTTTTGTTGTAACCTCTTACCTATTCACCATTACTGCTCACTTCCCTCTTTTGAGGTCATCGTTTTTCTTTTAAAAACCCTGTGTGTGTTTGTTTGTTTTTTTGTTTTTTTTATTTTCTTTTGTTTTATTTTTATCCTTTTTTTTTTTTGTTTTTTTTCCACGTGCTCCATTCCCATAGGCTCAGTTGAGTAACCCCCAGCTCAGTAGCCTACAGGGTAAAAGTAAAATGCTTCCTCTTATTGAGGAGGCATGGAGTCTACCAATCCCAGCTGAGCTAACTTCCAGACAGGGAGGCCTGAGCAGTGCACCGCAGCAGGTGAGAGACCCAGATAGAGCAACAACACCTCCCTAACAACCCCCCTTCACCCCCCCCCCCCACCCCACCCCACCCCCACCCCCCGACTTATTCTCAAGATGTAGTTGTCCAAATGCCATGCTCCTGATGCATAAGAAACAACACTCACACACACGCACTCACCCCTAACAACGGGTAAAACACAAAAGTGCAGCTCCACCCTCCACAGCCTCTGTGCGGCGGCGCAGATGCCTTGAAGAAGCGGGGGAAACGTCGAAAGAAAATCAAAAGAATGGGGTCTCTGCCACATGAGAACCATTCAAGATTCAAGATTTTTATTTGTCACATACATATACATACTTCCATACATATATGCAGTGAAATGTAATTTCCAGGGTGTCTGCAGGTCCTTCCGAAAAAGTCATAGGTGGAAATGTCATGAATTGAGTGTTGCAAATAGCAGAGACGAGGTCGGGTTTTTCCTGCCTCAGTCCACACCTCCGATGTCACAAATCCTGATCCTCGTCAAAATACCGGCCGTCTTTACCTGCCCAAACGTGTGCAGAAAATAATTAACAGTAAGATCGATTCCAGCGCGTCGTCCCTTATATCGAGATCTGACGTAAACAGTTTCAGAAATAAATATATATTTCCTAAAGTAAATTACATTGTAATAACAGTTTGTAGAATAATCTCGTACGTAACCTCCCCTGTTTCTGCTTAATATACAGGGTATACGGTGTTTACCTTCGTACTTGACTGTCTTAGAAAAATCGAAGAAAAAAAAAAAATCTTAGAAAAATCTAAGACAGTCCTTGTACTTACCTGGAATTCCGTGGACAACAGGTTAACGGTTAAGGTTCATCCTCTGTCGTGTTCATAGAATCCTCAAATTCATAACCTCCCTCTTTCTGCCTCTGCCCTGTACCACACGTACAGCGCTTACCTTTACACCTAGCCGCCATGCTTTATTGGGTAAGAGTCCTAGATCGCGTTAAAACTCGCCCGGAAAGGTCTCCGAAGGTAGCGCGTCAAACCCTCTGGTAGCTGCAGACACCCTGCAATCCCGCGCCTCAAAACATGCTGCGTCGCAAAGACGGAAGCGGCGAACGTAGATCTGGGCCACGCCTTCTCCGGCAGTGGCGGGATACCTGACGTTGGAATCGCCCCTTTATTTTTTATTTTTTCCCCCGCGAAACTTTTATGTGCTTGCCTTTTCGGCAGCAGTCTTAACGGCATCTGCTCGCGGCGGAGGGAGGAGTTCCAGCCGAGTGTTGATCCCCGCTTCCTGCCCCCCACCCCCACCCCCACCTACTGTAGTAGCTCCACCTCACCCATCACTGCCAGTAAGAAGATACACGACAAATTCCGTTCAGATCCGTAAATCCTTTGTTTGCTAATCTGGCACGGAGCTTCCGAACGACCCCTCTGTCGTCCGTTGACAAAAATCCAAATGTTTTTAGCGGGTGGGGTTGAAATCCACCTCCACCGCAGTTTTGCTTATTGGCCAAGATTGTCTGTACGGAGAAGACAACGTTGTCGATTCCGAGCCGGGCGCCCGTGTTTTGAAATTCTCGCCCTCGTCCGGCTTTTGACCTTTGACCTCACCGGACGTGGACGTGATGGGAGAGGTTGTGCTTTCCGCAGAGTATCCTCAGGGCTTCTACTGGCTCAGTCTGTCTCTCCCCCCTTCAGTAGTCAACCTTAAGTGTCCTGCAGCCGCCCGCCCCCTCCCCCTCCCCTGCCCCAGCTGCGCCCTCTAGTGTCACGCCACCACCACCGCCACCACCACTCATCCATTCACACCCATCGTAGTGGCCAGTATTTCCATTGTGTCCGTGTGGGTGTGCAGTTTGTGTTGTTGTGCTGTTGTCCCGGTGTTAAAGCCTGTATTCCCTATCATTTCACTTGAAAGCTTTGATGCCAGTTTCAAAGATTTTCAATTTGAAAGGGGTCAAAGATCTTTTTTTTGTTCCTTTTGGTGTTTTGCTTTTATTTATTGATTTTTATTATCGGTCTGTTGTGACTGAATGGCGACTGAATTCTTAAACAGCTTGACTTTCAGTGACGTAGCGGGGTAGGCGGATGCATCCATTAATAGAATATTTTTGGTTAAAAAAAAAAAAAAAAAAAAAAGGAATAACATAGAGTTAATACCCATAACGCTTTCACATGATCTCCTTAATGGATTTTTGGACAACCAAAACTATTGAATAGCTTATACCATGCTATAGATGTCACAAGTGAACCTTTAATAGTAAAATAAGCAACTTGTTGAAAGAACATGAAACACGAATGAAAACAATGAATTTGTCGTCATTTGATGTTAGTCTAAAAATAGCTGAAACAAACATATCTACTGTTGTTTTAAACACATAGATCTATTTGTGGCATGAAAAGGGGGTTGCAGGAGTATTTCAATTATCATTTGTAGTAACGTCTAATGTTCTCCGTTGGCTCGAAATGGAAACACAGATACTGTTGCAGTGTGATGTAGATAGTTTAAAAGGCCAATAACCTTTTTCAAAGATCAACAATTTAAATGTGTTTACATGTGCTTCAGCAGTAGAATGCAACAGGAAATACATAAAGTAACTGTCAAGAAACTAGGGCTGGATAAAAAACAAAAAAAACAAAAAACAGATACTCCGATAAGATTAAATTAATATTAAAAACATTTTTTTTTTTAGCAAATTGTAATATTGACACTTTGTTTGGAGGTTGCACAACTGTTTCTTTTTATTTTTTTAAGGGAGGTTGCACTCTATATTACCTCAAGTAGCCGAAAAGAGACAGGGGGCTGTTTGCTCTCCATGCGGAGCGGCTCCCTCGCAGGCTCGGCCGCGTCGCTGCGCTGGCTTCTGGCTCGTCAGAAGAGCCAAAACCTTATAACAGCCATGTTTGTTTGTGTCTCTCTCTCATTCTGCGCGCCTCGCTTCGCTCTCGTCTGTTCTCCAACTCCCTCCTCGTCCTTCTCTGTTATTATTTTCTTTTTCTTCTTCTTCTGACACACCTGAACACCTGACACACACATTTTGTTCTGGAACAATCTCTTCTTTCTGTTGCGATCTGTTTTCTCTCCGACTGCCTTGTCGCTTCCAACCGTCCCCTCTGGCTTTTTATTTATTTATTTATTTATTTATTTATTTATTCTCCTTCGGATCCCTCTCTGGGTTTTTCTGGCACTCCTCTGCCCTTGTCCTTCCTTCCTTTCTTTCTTTTTTTTCATCTGCCTTTCTTTCGCTTGTGCTCCTGCCACCGTCTTTCCCTCTGCAGGCCTGTAAACCCCAACAGCACGTCTCGGAGGGCGGGGGCCCCGGCCAGTCCCTGCCTCCCCATGCGGGCTCCCTGGGCCAGACGGACGACCAGTCCAGCCCGGCCAAGAGGAGGAGAGCCTCCAGCCCCGGCAAGGTGACCGCGCCCCTCTCCATGCTGACGACGCCATGTTGAGCAAGAGCGTCTAGGGTTTACATCTCACACTACGTTCTCGTTTTTTGTTTTGTTTTTTCTTTACCTTTTCAGGCTGATACGTGGGTCAGTAATCCAGCACAGCAGCCAGTTCCCAACTGGTACCTTTCGCCACAGAAGCTACAGGTACCGCAGGCAGAACCTAGACACAGATACCTGAGTGTTTTGTTGTACCTTTTCAGTTACAGCCTTGTCTGGGTTTTTGCAAACAAAAACGTTCCTCTCGTGGTCGCCAACCTTGACTACTATTGCTGTCAACATCGTTGTTTTATTTATTTATTTGTTTGTTTGTTTGTTTTTGTTTATTGCCGTTTTTTTCTCCATTCGTCAAGTCAATTTTCTTTATATATATATTTATATTATATATCTCCCTTAATCACAATACAGTCTCAAAGGGCTTCACAAACCCGCGTTTGGGAGCACCGAACACGAACAAGACGTTAAAAAGTAGACTCAAGCAGAATGGAAAGCGAATGTACTGTCTATTGAACCAACTTTTGAAGCTACGATTTGCAGAAGTTGTGATTGAATGTAAAGTACTTTAAACGATACAACTTCACCAAATAGCAGAAGTCTACTGCGCTCGTCGTCGTGGACCAGTGGTGTCACTGGGGGGGGCACTAACGCCGGAGAGCGACGGACGGAGCCGCAGAACACACAGACAAAGCTCATTCATGTGCGCACACAAAGAGGATGCATGTGGATGTATGCGAGAAAATATTTTTATAAAAAATAATCGATATCTGCTGAAACACTGCACAAAGATTTTATAGACAATGACCATATTACTAGTCATTACTTGTATAACTGGTCATTTGTGGTGTCACTGCCCTGTCACTCAGTGCGGTCCGCACCCCTCTAGCGACGCCACTGTGCTCCATGCACACAAGCTGCAGTGGAATCATTTTCCAAAACAACGCTTAAGTCAGAACATTCTGTTTTTTTTTTCCTTTAAATCTTGAAATGACACAAAATAATTTCAACGCATTTTGACACTTCTTGACGTTCTGTTATAATAACCGTTCGCCCCCCTTCCAGACCCATAGTTAAGATGGCGCCGATCACAATGAAGGCCCCGGGGTGTTGTGTTTGTAGCCTCGCAATAGTGGAGTGGGTGACGTCACACACCGTGTCTGCGTGCGTCCGTTGGACAGATTGTACACACGAACAACAATGCCGTGCGAGAACTCCCTGGGCGTGTAATATGGTGGGAGACTGACCGTCAGCCCCGCCAGCAGCTCCACGACTGCAGATAGTCACCCCAACAGTTCCATGCCCTGGGTTGCACCGCCTGATGTTAATGAAGAGTGCGAGGCCCCCTCCTTTGCGCTTGCCGCTTAACTTAGCGTCCCTGTCCGCTCTCACCGTAGTGAATCCCAGTAAATCCACTTCAGAGTCCGGAGTGCTGCCGGTGAGCCACGTTTCCGTGAAACAGTAAACAACACTCCCCGTAGATCTTCCGGTTCCTCACCGGCGCAGCCAGCCCGTCGGTCTTGTCTGCCAGCGAGTTCACGTTCCCCATCGCTACCGACGGAATACAGGGCTTGTACCTCCACCGCTTTACCATAACATTACATTACATTTACATTTAGTCATTTAGCAGACGCTTTTATCCAAAGCGACTTACAATTGTTCAAACACCGACGGACGCAGCCATCAGGAGCAATTAGGGGTTAAGTGTCTTGCTCAAGGACACTACAGCATGCTAGCAGGAGGAGCCTGGGATCGAACCAGCAACCTTTAGATCACTAGACCACCAGCTCTACCGCCTGAGCTACCATCCCCATAAGCTTGTCCTTAAGCTTAGCACCAGCTCTGCAGTAACCGGTAACTGCGCCTCAGTTCCTCTGGTATCCAGGGAAACATTGCCGGCGTGGTGTTGTTCGGTGTGAGTAGCTGTTCCCTTGGATAAACAACACATCCATCGGGTAAAAAGAGATCGACACAACGCGTGCAGTAGAAAAAGTTTAAAAGTGAAGACAAAGTTGAAAAGAGAGTGAAAGAGCACACCACACAGACAGAGCTACCGCCACTCCCGTCTGCAGCAATATGAGGCACAGCATCCGCGCCTCATTTGAAAAATAAAAAAATAATAAAAAAGCCGTGCGCTTTTGGAGGTCTGTGGCGAACTTTTGCACAGAGTAGTGCAGAGCAACAGGTCAATGTGTCCATATGTTGTTGCTTGTTCGGCTTGAGTTTGAAATGTTGTGATTTTAGCATTTTTTTTTTTTTATGCTAAATGCAGTACCTTTGAGGGTTTCTGGACAGTATTTGTCATTGTTTTGGTTATTTGATTTCCAATAAAATGCATATTTGCCCACTCCCATGTTGATAAGAGTATCAAACACTAAAATATAAAATATCCCTTGAAGATACATTTTGAACAGATAAAAAATGTGACATTAATTTATGATTAATTGCGATTAACTATGGATAATCATGCAATAAATTTGTTTCAATATTTTAATGGATTGACAGCGCTTATATAAAATATAAGAAAAATAAATCAATAATAATATATACAGACCTGCCAACCTGTGTATACCAACTACGCAATTCTTAGTCAAAATATGCAGGTACAAAATGCCAGCTTTAACTATATATATATATATATATATATATATATATATATATATATATATATATATATATATATATATATATATATATATATATATATAATAAGCGGAAATATGATGTTCTTAGACATTCCCATACCTCAATACCCATAATTGGACAATATTTTTGGTTTTCGTGAGATACTTGTACCCATGAAATATTTGAGAAACAATCCTTAGTAATGTGGATCTAATGAGCATGTAGGTAGAGGCGTTGAGAAAACTAGTGTTATAGAGTCTGAAGTTCAGAGACATGTATTGCTTTGCTGTAATTCAGCCTTGGAGACAGAATTTGATTATTCTGTGTGACGTTATTCTGTATCACAATAACCAAAATCCCAGAAGATATCTAGTCTCAAATCACGATAGCGATGTATAATAACGATATATCATCCAGCCCCAACACATAGTATGTCCGTCTTGGAGCCTATCAGCCTTTTTCAGCTAACCCCCTTTTTCCAAATTTTTATTATACATATACATTTTTTTATGATCATGCTAAATTGTAGCCTGTAGGGAACACGGCACTCTGTTTGGCCTCTCTCATTGCTCCGTCCCCTCCGCCCCACAGCTGCTGGAGCAGTTACGGAGTAACCGAGTGAGCCTGAAGCCCCTGCAGCTTCAGATGCTGGAGCAGCTGGAGGCTCAGCTCAACATGATGCAGCAGCACCAGCAGCAGGTACAAACAAACCTTCTCACCCCGGAGGGAATTAAGGCATGAAAATCTGAAATCAAAGTCTATATCGAGTTATTTTCTTTCTTTTTTACGTGCAGTTTCTGTCAGAATATGGCCTTGGCACATGATTTTAGACGTATTTTATGTAGGTTATTACATCACATCAACCACGCTGCAGGACGTCTGACCCTGACTTACTGAACGACCCGCGATTCAATATTTTGTCCTGTGCGACAAAGACGGCGCTAATCGTATTGTGTTGTGGCTTTCAAGTTTGGGGTTGTTCTTCATATCGGGGAGGTTCGGTGCTGACGTTAACTTTCAAATTCAAAATGGTGTCAGGACTGGCCATAACGGTCTATTTGAGAGATTGCGTTCATTTGTTCAACGTCAACAAATGGCTCGTCCTTCATAAGCTGGATTTGTGTTATTACAACATTTTACTTTTTTCTCTGGGGATTTTAGGCGTGGTCTGGTTCTGATACGTCAGTATAAAGTAAGTAGCTGTGTACTTGTACTTAACAGCGTTTGACTTCTCATTCCTCCCTCCCCAGATGAGACAGAACGCCTCGGGAGGACCGCTGCGGCCCTCTCTCCCCAACGGCCCCACCACCAACTCCCTCCCCTCTCCGCACCCCAGCCTCCACCCTTCCCGGCCCCACCTCGGCCCCCACCGGCCCCCTTGCCCTCCCCAACCGCTGGCCAACGGGCCCCTGGCTCCCGGGACGCACGGACACTTAGACCCCCTCTCCATGGGTCACAGTACCAGTAGTATTAATAGCAGTAGTAGTAATAGTACTAGTAATAATCAGCCAGGACCCAATGGAAATGTGCCTTACCTGCAGCCTGCCAGCAGCGGTGATGCAGCACTGCTACCTCACACCTGCACAAGCACCCGGGCCCTGCACCTAAACTCCTCTCAGGTGAGTGAACGCTACCGCTCGCACCCAAGGGTTGGAATTCCATATGATTCCATGTAATAAATCGTACTTTTTCTGAAGTTTGTAATATTCAATATTCAGACATGGGCGTCACCAAATTAATCAAATGAATGGAGAATCAATGTGAAGGAAGTATGACGGTATTCTTCCTTTATTTTATGTTCAAGTTCATCGACAAATCAACGTAATCTATTTCTTATAGTTCAAAGCCGCCTTCCGGTAGAAAGCAGGAGAAAGAAATTTAAAAATTCCAGATTCGATTTCTTAAGAGCGAGGTACGAAACCACGGGAGGACTGCATTACGTCACTTGCTTGATGTTTTGGCTCTGGTTATTACTGTTTGTTTTTTTTGCCTTGTAAAATTTATTTAAAAAAATATATCAACTCTAAACTTGCCGGTCAAAATGTCCGGTATGTTCATACAAAACGTAGTTGCCCCACCTCCCCGACGGGGCGGATGAGACGGGCCAGTGGAACCCCCGGCACCCGCACGTCAGCCGGCGCACGTCGGCCCTCACTTTCATTGCGCCACAGGGTTTGTTTCACCCTCTGACTGGCGCGTGCGAGCCGATCTGCCAGGCCGAGCACATCTGCCAGGCCGAGCACATCTGGTACCTTCACTGGCAGCAGGGGGTCTCTCCCTGCGGCTGAGAGCGGCGAGGTCCATGCAAGGGGCGCTGTAACCTACTGTAGGTGTACATTATATCGGCGTTTGTAACACAGACTGTTACTGAAACGTGACCGATGAGGTTCAAACTTGCCCGGTAAAATAAATTATTTTCGGACACCTCACCGAGTTTTACGACAATGGTGTAAAAGTGCAATTGAACTCTGATCCTGTAGGGGCGCCGAACACCAAAAGTTACATAGTGCTGCTTTAAGATAACAACAATCTGAAGGTGCTTCATCATGTCTGTTGCTCACGTTGCATGTATTGCATTCCGTTGTTTTGCTTTTGCACTCCGTCTTAAAATAATTCCACGCCGCAGACACGTCTCGCCCAATCAGTGTTATCGCTCCTGCTGGTTACCACGTGACCTAGGTTGCTACTTCACAGGAGCATTTCGGGGGGGGGGGGGGGGGGTTTCATCAGACGATGGCATAGTCATTTTGGTCAACGTCTGTACGTCCGTACATTTAATTCATACGTCACATTCATTCATATGTCATAATTACACAGGTTAATGGTAATATTTCTTCTTGTATTGTTGTTTCCTCCAACCAGCATAAATCCTGAGCCTCTTTGAATCCTTTCTGCCTCTCTCTCTAACAGTGTCTACGCTTGCGTCCGTTCTTCTCCCAGGGGCTTCAGAAGGGTTCCGCCCCCCTCGCGGTGGGCTCCAACGGAGACGGGACCTCCTCGCACCCCCAGACGGTCGACCCTGCCGCCCCACCGCACGCTCACAATCAGGTCGGACACTCCCAGTCGCTGCGGCAACAGGCCCACAACCACCTCCCGTCCCCCCCGTCCCTCCCCCACTCCGCTACCTCAGGTGAAGCGCCGCCTGCTGCCCCCCCAACCAAAGACTGCAACAACGCCAACCCCGCGTCCCTCGGCGATGGGGGCTCCGAGGGCCGCGCGTCGCTGCTGCCCCCGCCCCCCTCGCCCCCCAACAGTGTGGCGGCGGCCCGCGCAGAGGGCCTGGCCAATCACGCGTCCCCGGGGCCCGACGGCGAAAAGCCGAGCCTTAGCGCAGACAATCCCAGGCTGTCCGCTCTGCTGGCGGGGGCGAAGGGCCCGGAGGATGGCGAGAGGCGGGAGGGGACGGTGGCCGGCGCCACCCCAGACCCCCACAAGAAGGTGAACAACATCCACCCGGCCGCCTTGCCCTCCACCCCCCATGCCCAGGGCTCCTCGGCCGCCTCCTCGCCCATCTCCGCCATCTCCACCGCCACGCCCTCGCCAAAGTCATCGGAGCACACGCAGGCGGGGGCGCACAGCCCCCCCACTGCTGCCGCCGCCGCCGCTTCTTCCGCGACCGCGTCAGTCGGCGTCACGTCGACGCCGCCCGCGGTCAATGGCAACAGTAAAGGGGGGATCTCGGAGGACTCTCAGAGCCCGCTCAAGGCCGAGCCCCCTGCGCTCGGCACCGGTCTCAAGGCCACGCCCCCACACGGACACGGATCCTCTTCGTCCTCGTCGGTGTCCATCTACCCGAGCTCCACAGACGTGCTGAAGGCCTGCAGGTGAGCGCCAGAGACGACATTGAAGCATAGATTATTTATAATTACATACATATCACTCAATCAAAAAAAAATTGTCAACCTTGGCACCCAACATCCAATGTATCATTGGCAAACTGGTTTTAGTTGTCGATGAATCACTTAACCACACAAGCCGTAGTAGCACCAGGGATCTACTCCAAGCCAGTAAGTCCTTACCGTGGTGGTCTGTGGGTTGTTGCCCTAGAATCTTAAGAGAGCCTTTTCCCCAAATCAATCACGTTTTGCAAACGATTTATGGTTGTTCATGGTCACTTTTTAGCAGTATTTTAAAACAAAACCACAAAAATATGTGAAATCTAAAACCATAAATATCAAGGTTCGTAGAAGCCGTTTTCATATTTCCAGCGAACACCACCAACAACCGTCACTGGATCAGTATGGCCTGGCTTCGGTCCTGATTGGATTCCTTAGGCCCCCACAGCTAAGACTCACGCCCACTTAGATATTAGAACGGGAGTAACGGCAGTTGTCGCTGTGGCGTTGTCGAGTTACCTCGTAGCGGAGACGGAATTTTAAGCGCTCATGTCAGTTCACTGGACAAGGGCTGTGTTCCGGGATCCACTGGTCCACACCCGTCCAGCAAAACGCTGCCCACTTTTCTCTTTAAGACCCACTGGCAGATGATAGCCAATAGTAATAATAGTAATAGCTCTGGTGAACAAAGGCAGTAGTCAGTACGCCAAGTGGAAGCAGCGCTTAGTCATTTTAAAGTCACAGTTCTGCTCAACTTAGTCCACAATGAAAACTCACTCACAATGACTCGATTTCTGACAGCGTGGACACATTTAATCTGCACGTGTGGACGAAGCGCCTGCCATTCAAAAACCTCTGCTCGAATTGTGAGACTATAGGAAATGCAGCCTGCGTGTCAATATCATACACCAACGCCCTCCTTCCACATTGCCGTTTCCTGTCTGCTTGGTCGCTGAAAACGATTGGTGTCATTCTGGTGGCAAAAAAGACATTGTACATCACTACGTCACATCCTTTCAGCACATTGAGACATTGCAATATAGGAGTCCGTTTGCCCCAAAAAATTCAGGAAAGTTGCTCCAGCCAGAAAAAAACAAAAAACAAACACTTTTAAGTTGGCCGGCAAGACGGACTTACAGCATAGTTCCATGAAGTAGGGCGTTAAGACAAGTTTCGCCTTTCAAATCGTATTCTGTCAAGGGTGTGGTTCACCTGTGCAGCCATGGTTTCATGGTTTGAATTGATAACACTAAACCTTTTTTTAATTCTGTGCAATCATTCCACAGTCAGTGGAAGAGAACTTTTTTTTATTTTTTATTTTTTTTTTATTTATTATATTTTTACTTTGCTTTTGGAGATGTCGCCCCCCAGTGGTACGAGGAGGTAACTTCGCCGCTCAGACTGTTACGTAACGGTGAATACAACCGAAGGCTACTGGGCTGTCCTGTTGCCATGCAGACATGAATTGCTCCGGCATGTGCACCGGAATGAATTCATCGATCCAGCTTGGCAGCTCGGTACTGAGACTGCATCGACTCAGAGCGGCTAAGCAGCCTGCAACACAAAAATAGCGCTAAAAGTCCCTGTAAAGCAAAAAATGTGCTTTGAGTTTGTAACTCTACAGAAAAATGTGTTATTAACCACCCAGCCAAATTTGGATGGGGAAAAAAATAAATAAAATCACCCAGTATATAAAACTAGGTTTCAAAATCATTAAAAAAAAAAAAAAGAGACCCAGAACTCAGTACGATATACTGAGTTCACTTTACAGCGGCTTGAATGGGGAAAGCAAATGACTTGAATGAAGCCGTGGGACGCTCTGCCACCATTCTGATCTCCTTCTTGGTTCTTCCCTCTCTACCTGACCAGGAACCTGGGGAAGAACGGCCTCTCCAACAGCAGCATCCTCCTCGACAAGTGTCCCCCGCCCCGCCTGCCCCCGCCGCCCTCCCCGGTCCTGCCCAAGGACAAGCTCAACCCCCCCACGCCCAGCATCTACGTAAGTCCACTTAACCCATCGTGCTCTGGGAGAGCCCAGCGTCTCCGGCGGCCGTCCTGTTTATTTTCTTTTTGGTTATTCTTCATCACATAAGACTCCGTGCGCTGCTCACTCCCTTTGACTTACTTGTGTATCATTCTTTGGAATCGCCGAAACTGATATGTTTTGAATTGCCATACCACCATACAATAACGTCGCTATAAAGTGGATGTCTTGGGCTATAAGGCTCGACAGTGACCCCGCCCACTTTTTGAACGGCTCCGGTTCCCAAAGTGATCTTCTCTCTCATTCACTCCATTGACGTTTCAGAAAATCCTCATGGAAAGAGTTTTAATCCTGGAACCAATCTGACCAACTACGAGACGAACCGTGTCCATAAAACATTTGATTCAGAGCAAAAATAAATTGGAAAACGGGGGGGGGGGGAGGCAGCGGTACAAGACTGTGCATAATTATTTTTAGAGTGAAGGAACTACTCATCCCATAAAGCATAGCGAACGACACCTTCCCAACGACTTCCAACCCAACGATAGCTCAGCGCTCCTTGTCGAATTGAACTTTGTCATTATTACAGTGTTTATGTTGTTAATTAAAGTGTTGAATCATGTTTTCTCTGTGGTGAACGTAATGTAAACCCTGGTAGAGTTGTGTGGCGGCAGGAACTCCTGAAAGTGTCGTAAAACGTCACCACGGGTGCCGTGAACGTTTCCACGGTAACAGCGAGCTCCACCCATCAGAGACGTCGCTGTCACACTGGGGGATTGTGGGTAGCGTAGTACTTCCCCATTACATTGCGAATTAAAACGTTTTTCTTCACACAAGGTTGATATCCTATAGGGCTGAACGATTTGGGGGAAATTGAACTGCGATTTCTTCTTTTTTTAGACCAATATTGCGATTTAGTATACAGTTGTTTTTTTTTAAGTTCCTTATCGTCTGTTTTATTCAATAAACATAAGCAATAAATCATTCTATGGTATGAACACAAAAATACAGTCAACATATAACCTGCTCTTTCCTGTAGACGAGGCCCACGTGTTGTGAGGAAATGAGATGAATTGATGCTCGAATTGACACGAATAACAAATCATTATTGAACTATTCAATTGTAAAAAGAAAAAGGAGACTTTCAAGGAGAAAGTGTCCCCGTTACGCGCGGACTCGCTCCGTACGCACTTGTGTCGTTCCACGAGGAGGCGTAAAAACAAAATAAAAAAAAACCATTCCGTTCTGGAGTGAGGGCGCGCGCGCGTCGTCGCCGGCCCCGTCCGAGAGGGAGACGGGTGTGCAGAACGTGCCCGGTCGCTCCGACAGCAACGTACGCCGTCGCGTCACCATCTCATAGCTCCTGGTGCGAGTCCACCGTCGACGGTCACGACGTTAACGCTAATAATCCAAACCTCATCTGGGAACATGAGTGAGCTCTGTGGAGAAGTACGAAAAAGGTTTGGGATCAGTTCGGCGGAAATGGGAAAAGCCCCCGATTTTGAACTAAGAAGTCTGAAATCAGATTTGGAGGTGTTTGATGTTTGTGTGCGAGGGAGGGCGTACATACAAGGAGGGATGTCTGCAAGGCCACAAGGGAGGAAAGGGGCTGACATATAGACGGTTTGTATCTGTTTTTAACTAACTGGAATTGACCTTTCTGTGCAAGGCTCAATGCTGTGCAACCGCAGGAACATCTATGAATTTCATGTTTAAAATCGGTGCGTCAGTAATGCGCGGAGGATTTCAAATGAGCATTTAATCAGGGTTTTCGGGGTTTGATTGACTCGCAAGAACCAATATTTTAAACCTCTTTTGAAAATATTCAGAAATAAAATGTGTGTAATGCTGTTCTTGGTGCTTATGTCCACAAAGTAAGTTCTTGTGTCCAATGAGTGAATGAATGAATGAATGAATGAATAATTATTTAATCTGTTGTCCGCTCCGTCTCTCCGTCTCCTTTTTCCCCCTGGTTGTTGGATGCTGTTTTTTTTTGCTTGTTGTTGTTGTTTTGAATTTTAGAGCAGTGGTTCAAGGATGGAAATGATTGGCGTCATATCCGTCTGTATCGGCACGTCAGCTCAGCCTCTCATTTCTGTCTTTCCATCCGTCAGCTGGAGAACAAGAGGGACGCCTTCTTCCCGCCGTTGCACCAGTTCTGCACAAACCCCACCAACCCCGTGACGGTCATCAGAGGACTGGCCGGCGCTCTCAAGCTGGGTGAGCGGCCGCCACGCGGGAAAGCGGTGTTTAAACGCAGGGCCCCCGCCCCGGGTACGCTGCCGCGGAGGCCGCCCGTCTCTCTCCTGCGGCCGCCCAGGAGCGGGCAAACCACTCGGGGGGGGGACCCTTTCGGGGAGGGGGGGGGTTCGGTTGGTTTGCGATCTGCAACCTCAGCGCTGGATGCCGCTGAATTGTACACACTGCGCCTTTAGATTCAGTTTTTAGAAACATGAGCCCTTTTAAAAAGTCATTCAACCGTCTCAGATTAGAATTAACCTAAAAAAATTTAATTTAAACAAAGATGTAAGGATGCAAAGATATTATCTTATGAAAAATTTGTAGTCCCTTCCCTCACGCTCCACTCCTGTTCGCTCTTTCTCTCCCTCTCTCATTCTCTCCCCCCTTTTCTCTCTCTCTCTCTCTCTCTCTCTCTCTCTCTCTCCTCTGATTTTCCTGTGGTATGTCTCTATTTTTGTTGTTTTTTGGTTCCTTCGTAATCAAGTTTCTGCTGCTGTGACATGACTTACTGAAAATAAAGGAACCTTAAAAGTCAAAGTCTCTCTATCTCTCTCCCTCCCTCAGACCTGGGTCTGTTCTCCACTAAGACGCTGGTGGAAGCGAACCCCGACCACCTGGTGGAGGTGCGGACTCAGCTGGCCCAGCCCGCCGATGAGAACTGGGACCCCAGCGGCTCCATGAAGATGTGGCGCTGCGAGAGCGCCCGCGCCCACACCACCATCGCCAAGTACGCCCAGTACCAGGCGGCGTCCTTCCAGGAGTCCCTGCGGGTGAGAGGCAAACCCGGTCGGGTTTATGGGTCGGGCAGCACACTTTACACAGGAGTCGGGCCGTCGCAGTCATGAAATGTTACTTCACAGTTAACAATTTGGTTGAAGTTTTTGTTGCCTCTATCATCCTACACACTGATGATAGTGCGATAAGATGACTATGAATTGGGGCCATTTAAATATAAACTAGAAATTTGATGGTACTTTTCCTCTACCAAACTGATGGAAACCTATCGAATTCACTTCTTATTTATTCATCCATTTAAATTATTTTTTTATTTTATTTTTTATGTTGGTCAACTCAGATAATTGCGATGCACTTCACTTATACAGGTTTGTGTATATCTTCATCGGCGATTCTCTTTCCGTTTTTGTCCAGGAGGAGAATGAGAAGAAGGCACTGAAGGAGCCCGCGGACACTGAGCCGGCATCAGCAGAGAAGTATGCAGCTTCCTGTGTACGGTGCTCCGAGTGGGCCAGTACACAAACACAAAATATTGGGAACCCTGGCTTTAGATTGTCAGGGTTGATCATTTTGCGATGGTAGCAGCCTTATTCCAGGGTAACAATGAGCCTGGTGACATGAGACTGAGCTCTCTGTCCCCGTCCTGGCACCGCTGCTGCTTGTCACCCTGGATTAGCTGCGTGGTGACGTCTGTACTCCACGGCTGCTCCACCGTTCCCGTTGAGCACAGACGTTCCCCTGCAGCGCCGTGTGTTTAGCCTCGAGAGGTCCTCTGGTTGATAACGTCAGGTTTAACCATCATTTCTTGTTTTTGTGGCAAGTGTGGCGCGCAAAAGAAGAGGCCCCCTCAAGCAAATCAAGTTCGGAACCAACATCGATGTCTCGGACGAAAGGAAGTGAGTGCGAGTTGAAGCTGTTTATTTTGGTGGAAGTGCGACTTTGGGTTGAGTCCTCCCTACTGTTGTGACTCTACATGGTACGGCATGGCCTCTGTGAAGTCATCAAAGGACATTAGGGGTGTGGCCCTGCTTTGCTTCATGAAATACGCTGTGCTTTTGCGCCTATATAGGAAAGAAAAAGCAAATAGAAGAAAATGTAAGAAAGAGGTGTACTTGACATTGTTATACGCCCTCCCCCTGCCCTGTCTCCGGTCCTCCAGGTGGAAGCAGCAGCTCCAGGAGCTCAGCAAGCTGCCGGCCTTCGCCCGGGTGGTTTCCGCCGGCAACCTGCTGAGCCACGTTGGGCACACCATCCTGGGAATGAACACCGTGCAGCTCTATATGAAGGTCCCTGGCAGCAGGATACCAGGTGGGGGCGCCGCACACCCACAGATATTATATATAACAGATGAATATAATTTTATGATATTAGCGCGGGTTGCTGGGCGGTATCGTAGTAGAATGACAATGAGATGAATAAAGATTATAATACATATACTATATATATATATATATATATATATATATATATTTACATACACATAAAATGTATAATTTATTTATATTTTTTCTAAGTTATATAACTCCTTGAAAATGAAATAACTTGTGCTTGAAGTAGTTCAGGTGTGGTTGCTCGTCTGGTTCATAGAGTGACATCCGCTATAGACGTTACAATTCATCATTGAGCGCTTTTGTCCAAAATGACTTAGTCATGCTTACACCGGTGGACGCAGCCGTCGGGAGCAGTTAGGGGGTTGAGTGTCTTGCTCGAGGACACTTCATCACGCTGCCAGGTGGAGCCGGGAATCGAACCGGCGGTCGCCGTCTCGTGCTTGTCGGACCAAGAATTCAATAAAAATCCCAGACTCGTCAAATTAAAATTCCGTGCGACGTGTCCTCCAGGTCACCAGGAACACAACAACTTCTGCTCGGTCAACATCAACATCGGCCCCGGGGACTGCGAGTGGTTCGCCGTTCCAGAGCCGTACTGGGGGGTGATGAGCAACTTCTGTGAAAAGTAAGTGTGTGTGTGTGTGTGTGTGTGTGTGTGTGTGTGTGTGTGTGTGTGTGTGCGTGTGCGCGCGCGCGCGGAGAAGCCCACCTCTGCTTCTAATAAGGACAATTTTTAAAAAAAGAGGATTTTGAACAACTTGGGGGGGGGGGATGAAGTTGTGTCGGATGTTCAGCGCCAGGACGAAACGGCAGCACTTGAGGCCGTGATGTAAAACCTTGGGTTCCGTGCGGTCGATGGATGCGTGAATCCTGCACCGTCTCCTCGTTGCTTCTAAAACCGCCTGTTCACCCCGTCGCTCGTTGGAAATTCAGCATTTTAAAATGCACGGTGGAATAGGTTTGCGTTGCCTTGCAATGCACCATGGCCGCGTCTTGTTATTTTCATGGTTTCATCCACCGGATTTCATTAGAGTTTCATCACGTTAGATATGTCAAATATATTTTGATTTGTTGAAACACTTTATTTTTATTTTTTTTGGTCTACTACGTAATTAACATAAATAAGATGTTATTTCATCGTTTTGACGTCTTCACTATTATTCTGCGCCGTTATATGGTAAAAATAATGAATGAGTGAATGACTCGTACGAGGTGAGTAGGTGTTACTAAACTTTTGGCCGGTACTGTAGTCTCAGCTGTTTGGTCATTTTAGTCAAAGTCTGCATTTCCAAAAGTAATTTCCTTTGTCTTTCTGCAATGACCCATTTGTACTGGCATATTCCAGCAGATGTGGATTTTGATTTCAAATATTACCAATTCAGGTTTTTTTTTTTTATTTAATTTTTTCCCCCCGTGTCTTGTCCTTCCATTGCTAGTGGGGTTGAGAGGTCACCGTCTTAAGTGCTCGGTTATCTCGGCTTGATTTGGAACAAAAAACGGGTCACCTTGTAAGAGGGAGCTGGCGTTACCAGTTCGCAAAGCACCGGTGAACGTAGTTGACAGCGCATGTCCGCGGCAGCGCCTTCTCTTATCTGTAACTCAAACCAAGTGACGGTGAACCGATCTCCTCCGTCCCGTCCCCCAGGAACAACATCAACTTTCTCATGGGTTCCTGGTGGCCCAACCTGGAGGACCTGTACGAGGCCGACGTGCCTGTCTACCGCTTCATCCAGCGGCCGGGCGACCTGGTGTGGCTCAACACGGGCACGGTGCACTGGATCCAGGCCATTGGCTGGTGCAACAACATCGCGTGGAACGTGGGCCCGCTCACCGGTACGGCGGGTTGGGGTTGGGTTGGGTTGCTGCCGTGTGACGGCGGAGGTCTCGGATAGGTTCAGGAAGTTGCAAACCGTCCCGGGACTTGCTCGTAAAAGTATTTAAAAATCCTTGAATTTTATTTTGTAATGCCAAGATGAACCCTTTTTTTTAACTGGAATGAGGTAGAATGGAATGCAGCAATTATCTGAGCTGAATAAGTCTTATGTATTATTTTGTTTTAGTCTTCTCTTTTTTTTTTCCCGATTAAAATAATATTTAAATAATTACATAGGATTTCAGAACTTATTAACATTTTTCTTCCCTGAATTTCACCCCAGGGTTAATTGATTATTTTCATAAAGATTGGGCTTTTATTGAGCGAGAACTTACATCCGCCGCTCGCTCAATTTTACAGATATTGGCATATCTTATGGATTAATTATCAAAAAAAAATACTCAAAATACTTGTGGACAATTTTGATTAAATTTGAATACAGGGCAAAAAAGGTTTATAGACTTGACATTTTTGTACATTCTAAACGTCGTGTTGAAAGCCTCACTTTGTTCGCTCAACTACTGCCTGCATCTCGTGTTACTTTGCACTCTTTCGTTTTTTTCCCGTTTGTTTTATTTATTTTAATTTTTTTAATGTAAAGAAAATGTCTGAGACGGCCTGTTGCCCGCGCGGGCTGCATGCGTCTTGTGTGCATTAACGCTCATCTCCTGGCCTCCCCTCCCAGCCCACCAGTACAAGCTGGCCGTGGAGCGCTACGAGTGGAACAAGCTCCAAAGCGTCAAGTCCATGGTTCCCATGGTGCACCTCTCCTGGAACATGGCGCGCAACATCAAAGTGTCGGACCACAAGCTCTTTGAGATGATCAAGTGAGTCGCTCCTGCCCAACACGTGTCGATAACTACGGCAAAACCTTGACTTGGACACACTTCCCAAATTGTACTCGTACATATTTTTTTTGTGCACATTTTCTTGAATATTGGAAACACTGAGTTCTAGGTACTGGTACAACATGTACTGTAATAAAATAAGTGTCTGCCTGGGATATTGCAAACAATGTTTGAAAAAAAATGATCAGAATAGGTATTCTCATATTGATCAGTACTCGTCACAGTATATAGTTATATATGTTTAACTATATACTGCACATAGACCAGCCACAACATCAAAACCACTGACCGGTGAGGTGAATAACATTGCTCGTCTTGTTCCAGTGGTACCTGTCAAGGGGTGGGGCTGTATCAGGCAGCAAGTGAACAGTCAGTTCTTGAAGTTGATGTGTTGGAAGCAGGAAAAATGGTCAAGCGTAAGGATCTGAGCCACTTTGACAAGGACCAAATAGTGATGGCTAGACGACTGGAGGACTCAGAGCATCTCCATAACAGCCGGTCTTGTGGGGTGTACCCGGTATGCAGTGGTTAGTACCTACCAAAAGTGATCCTAGGAAGGACAACTGGTGAACCGGTGTCCGGGTCATGGGCGCCCAAGGCTCATTGATGCGCGTGGGGAACTAAGTCCAGCCCGTCTTGTCTGATCCCACAGAAGAGCTACTGTATCACAAATTGCTGAAAAAGTTAATGCTGCTGTGATAGAAAGGTGTCAGAACACACAGTGCATCACAGCTTGCTGTGTATGGGGCTGTGTAGCTGCAGACCGGTCAGAGTGTCCATGCTGACCCCTGTCCCTGTCCACTGCCAACCATGGACCATGGAGCAATGTTAGAAGGTGGCCTGGTCTGATGAATCATGTTTTCTTCTACATGATGTGGACGGGCGGGGTTAGGGTCCGATCCGCTCGAGCATCTCTGGGATGTGCTGGAACAACAAGCCTGATCCATTGGGGCCCCAACTCGCAACTTCCAGGACTTAAAGGATCTGCTGCTAAGGTCTTGGTGCCAGACACCACAGGACACCTTCAGAGGTCTTGTGGAGTCCATGCCTCCACGGGTCAGAGCTGTTTTGGCGGCACGAGGGGGAGCTACACAATATTAGTGGCTATAAGTGGTGGTTTTGAAACTTATTTCCGCTTGGCGTCACGCTGGTCATGTTGTCACTTTGTTGATTAGGGAACGCGTTTTCCTAAAATCCCAAACTTCTCCGCAATCGAGGTAAATTTCTATCGCCACGCGTAACGGTGTCGTTTTGTCGCCCCGCCCTTTGTGGTCTGCCTTGCTTTTGAACAAAAGTAGAAAATGAACCCTCTCTGTAAACACCTTTTTGTTGATTTCATTTTTGGTCGACTGACACAAAAGAGATGAGCGACTGAGCCACTGAAATTTGGACTCGAATCAGGGAATGTTATTTTTCCATTACTCCCTGCGCGACACATATTTGCCTGATCGCAATTATTTGAGCTGACCACAGCCATTGTGTTTCGATCCAAATTCAAGGGAAATTCCAAAGTAAAATGTGACAACTGTTGCAACAAACGTGTATTTCATTTCATCAGTTTGGTGGAGGCAGAGAGCGCCCTACCCCGATTCTTTCTTTTGTGATCTTCTATTGTGGGTGTACCGTTCAAGGCCGACAAATGGCTCCTCCTCATAAGGTTCGAGGCGTGGAATCATTTGTATGACAACTTGTTGGAAAAATAGATTTTGCTGAATGCCCTGTTTTCTGATTAACAATGAAGAGGAAAAAAGTTTTTGGCCTCAAAGTGAATTTATCATCTTGTGCAAGGGTTGGACCAGAGATGTGCTCAAGAGCAGCTCTCTGGGATCAACAGTTTGTTTTGGAGAGTCAGAGAATATATGGTCACACATATATGGTTACATAACATAGTCATTAATGAAATTCCACATGTATGTCGCATGTTCTACTCGACCGATAGAACCGGTAACTCGGGCCTGACGGTTGTCCGGTTTCTCGCAGGTATTGCTTGCTGCGGACGCTGAAGCAGTGCCAGCGGGTCAAGGAGGCGCTGGCGTCGGCCGGCAAGGAGACGGTGCTGAGGCCCAGGAGCCGAGACGAGTCGGCCCACTACTGCACCATCTGCGAGGTGGGTACACGCACCTCGCGCACTTGCACTTCTCGGCACCGGGCGGCGCTCCCGGGCCTCTCGGGTATTGTAGGTATCGCGGCGGCAGGCGACGTCCGGTTTGACGACGGCAAAGTGACGGAGAGTCCCTTACCATGTTGGGCCATGTCGACGAAATTAAATATCATCTGATATTTTTTGGGGGTGGCGGTTGGTGCTTTCATCGAGTAGTAGTGGGGATGTTATGACCAAGCAGGTAGAGCCGTTGGTTAGAGCAGCTAGAACAGTCTATGTACAGCGTTCTTACCGGGTCCTTGAATTTCTTCCTCAGAAATGTAAGTACTGGAACACCCTGAAAAAAGCCCCTTTTCTGTTGAAGTCTGAAAAGTCCTTGGGGAAAAAAGCCATGGTCGTGGAAAACCTGTGACGTTCCCCCTGGTTTTGTTATTCCCGTCGTCGCATAATAAAATGTTTCCAGAATGGCTGTGGCTGATGCCTGGAAAATTCAAATTTAATCCAGCATGAATGAACACTTGGAGAGATAACAGATATGTACTTCAACAAATAATAGACAAGGAGACTAATGTTATGTCATATTTGAATTAATTGAAAATTGATGATATTTGTTTTGCATATAGTCCTTGAAAATGAAACTATAGTGCTTGACAACTACTTTGAAGTCCTTGAATTTCATGTAACGCCATGACCAACCCTGTTGTTAAATTCAGAAAATGTCGCGACTGTACCGCAACGCAGCCTTAATGACGACATTTAACTATACCCTGATACCGCCGTAACCAACATCTAGTCTGCTATCCCGGCATCCCGCACTGGATGATCATCGGTTGGTGTGTTTTTTTTGTTTTCTGAGCCTGGTGCGCCCCCACCCCTAACGCCCGTCTGGTGCCTCTGCAGGTGGAGGTGTTCAACCTGCTGTTTGTGCGCAGCGAGCTCCTTTCCAGGAAGCAGTATGTCGTCCACTGCCAGGACTGTGCCCGGAAAGGCAGCGCCGCCCTGGACCACTTTGTGGTGCTAGAGCAGCACCGCATGGAGGACCTGATGCAGGTCTACGACCAGTTCACATTAGTAAGTCGGCAAAGGGAGAGAACGGTCGACGTCAAGCGCTCTCGCTTCTGTCCGATCTGAGGGGGAAAACACGACTCCAAATTCACGCTCGGTTTTCTTTATTTTATTTTTATTTTTATTTTATTTTATTATTTTTTTTTTTAAGTATTTCTTTATCTCGGCACTCTACGGCCTTTTGGCAAAAACCAAGAAGAATTGGAATTAGCCGACCTCAAACTTGAATGTAGACTGTAAACTACTGATGTTAAATTGAGTTCTCAAACCTTTTTACCAACGGAGGTTTAGTGTTCCCTGGCGTTCTGTCAGAGACGTGAGTATTTTTTATTTTATTTTTTATTTTTTATTTTTATTTTTTATCAATTCATATTATCGCATTCAGTTCTACTTTAGAATTTACTTTAAAAATACGATTCTGATTCCAAGTGACACTGCCAAAGCCATATATACGAATTCACACAACCACTGAAGCCGGTGAATGCAACGACTAGACTAATTCTCTTGCCTTTTTCGACTTCCACCCCAGGCCCCTCCTCGTCACTCATCTTCATCTTGACATTAGACGACGCCCACTTCTTCTGTGGTGGAGCCATCAAAGCCCATTTACAGGAAACTTTTGTGTTTTTTAATAAAACAAAACAAAAAAAACAACAAAAACAAAAAAAAAACAAAAAAAACAAAGAAAAACAAAAAAGTGACGTTTCTGATATTCAGGAAAGCCAAGGCCGTTTTTCGTTTTTGTTTTCCTTTTTTGGCCCCCCTCTCTCCCTCTCCACGTCTCCATAGCAAAGCTGGAGGCCAAGTGTCTGTCTATGCAACCTGTTTCAAAGTGCTGAGCACCGCCCTACCAGAGGTGGGGTTTGGGTGGAGGTCGTGTGTGTGTGTGTGTGTGGGGGGGCCGGGTGGGGGCCATCATCGAGCGCACTCAACTCAGCACAGGACTTTACTTTCCGTTCCCTCCCTCCACCCCAACCCCCTCCACCCCTCCGGTCGTGTTTTAGTGGAGGTCTTAATCCCAAAAAAAAAATTTTTTTAATATGAGCGGTTGGGGGGAGGAGAGGGAGTATGAATTGCGTGCGAAAGGTGTTTTTATTTTTTTGTAGATACTTGTAATTGTCACGACTGGCAACCACACCCGTAAAAACGACTACTGACTTGACAAAACCTTCTCTCTTCCTTTGTTTTCTTTGTTTTTTTTAAATTTGTCTTGTTTTTCCCATTAACAGAATTAATTGTTGGCTTCCCCCCCCTTTTCGATTCATCGGACCCCCCTTCTCCAGCACTAGCCTAACTCCCTTTTTTTCTTCCTATGGTAGATGGTAATTTTAAGATTCTTTGGACTTCAAAATCTACAAAAAAAATATTTGTAATGTGAAGATCTTAGGTGATTTTTTTTTTTTAATTCCTTTTTTTTTGTTTTTTTGTTTTGTTTTCCAAACCTTTTTCGTTTTTTTTCTGTGTTGTTCTTTCCAAAACGATGACGTCGAGTTATGTTTCTTAGGTAAAAAAAGGAAAATTTTAGAGGATTAAGAAAAAACAAAAAAACAAACAAAAAAAAAAAAAAACTAGTAGCCAAGTCACAAAGAAAATGGGTTGCACATAGACTTACGGAATAAAGTTTAATTTGTGATTTGTTTTTTGTTATGTTTCTAATCTTGATGTAAATTTACACTATTTATAAATACATATTTATTGCTTGAAAATATTTGTTGATGGAATGCTGTTATTTTTTCCAGAATACCTGCCATTAAAATTTGAAGGAGTTTTGTCATTTTGACACGCCTCCTCTTACATTTTCTATATATGAATAAACTGCTTAGCAAGCATTGTACAGAAACGGACATTTAAAATGGTTTTATTGTTTGAAGAATGTTTTATGAGTCAATAAACACAAGTTGTCAAATTATACATGCTTCTAAGTTCATTGTATTGGACAACTTTTTTTTCTGTCTGGCAAAAAAAACAACTTTATTTTTTTTTTTTCTCCATGTGGTTATTTCTCATAACTTTCGTAAAAGGAAAAAAAAAGACGCTGGTGTCTGGAAAAATGTCACGAAGTGGGAGTGGAAGGTTTTGCCACAAACTACAACATGGCTGCAAATGAAGCCCTGGAAGCCGAGACACATTTCACCACCTTTTTGTTCTTTAATGTGATAAGGCACCGGACATCAACACATTCATAGACAACCGCGTACATTTCCCGCCCCCACGTATCTGACTTACCTTTGCCCACCGATCGGCTCGAAACGGCGCCAATCGCGACGCGTTCTGAAACCCAGCAGACAATGTAGCTGTAGACTCATCCACACAGAATCCTACACTGTATGCCAGGTCCGGAACGGTCCCGGCACCGACCAACAAGCGCTCTGTAGCCGAAGACGTTTTGGAGCGTAGCGACACGTCTTCGGGCGGCGTACGTACACTTTGGCTCGGTTTCGGAATTCGGTCGCGCCCCTTGGAATACGCGGCGTCGAAGGAGCAAGGTGGCCACCAGCGGAGACCCAGTAGCCAGATGTAGCTGCTGCCTGCCCCACAGGATCTACACTGACTACTGAGCAACCGCTCGGCGCCCGATGGCTCCTGAGCCGGCGCCGGGAGCAGAGAGGGGCTCCACAGTGGGGGTCCTCTCTCCAATCTTTGCTGTACGCCATCTTGGCTTTGGGTGTGCAAAATGTTCAATATTGGAATAAGAATACAAAAAAAGACTCACGTCAGCCCATTATTTAGATCCAAATCACAATATTCACAATGTGAAGACGTGAGGTGTCAAATTAGCCAACAACGTGAGGCCTATGAAATCATGGCGTTCAGCTTCCTTCTAATGGTCTTACAGGTTATTTAAGCGTTCCGTCCGTTTATGTACCAAAGAAAACTCGGGGAAGCGCTCTTGCAAGAAACCCAATTTTGGATCCGCACGGGGTCGCACCCGTCAATGCCGGCCGCTGCTTGTGGCCGTACCCTGACGCATAAAACGAGGCCTGCGGGGGAAGTCGTCGAGACCCGACCGGGTCTCTCTCGGTAAAGAGACGCCCGTCTAAAATGAAAAAAATAAATAAACGACGAGACACTCATCAATCATCAAAGTTTTCAACCGAATACCGTTAGAATGTACTGGGGAGGAGATCACCATAACTGTCTGGCGGTTATTTGGCCGGTGCACTTTGGCCATTTTCAACGTCATTGACTTGGATGAGACATGGCAGCGGCCCCGTCGACAGTACCGCCTCCACCCTACTGCCCGGCGCGGCGTGAGCCGGGCCCGGATCGATGCGAGCTCACTCGGCGCCATGTCTGCCCTCAAAAAAGACCGCACAGGAGCACGGCTGGCCGGACGTCCCCACTTTGCCGCGGGGGCAACGCGGCGGCGCTCAAACCCACCGGGGCGGCGGGAGCGGTTCTCGCCTCCCTCGCTGGCTCGTCCTCCCGGGGCGCCGAAGGCCGTCTTGAGAAACGTCGGTTGAATACGTCTGGCGTCCGGGTTCAGGTGTGGTTTTATTTTTTCATTTTTTGCCCCCGACGATGGGCGCCGCGGGAGTCGGCCTCGTTCCGGAACATCACGTCGGACGGCGAGTCCTGCGAAGGAAAAGCACCGGGGTGAGAATGAAACCACTCGACTGATCATTCGTTGACCGCTCAATGGATTTTTTTTTTTTTTCCCCTTAAATAAAATGAGGCCACTACATATCTAAGCTACCCCTCTTTTTATCCGCCATGTGAGTACCTGAGGTGAAGGATCCCTCCCGCTACTATTGAACCCATTTGTGGGGGGGGGGGGTTTTTTGGGGGGGTTGAACGGAGTGAGTGAAACAGTAAAACAGGCGAGACATGGATGTCAGCCTCAATGTGGATCGATGTATTATTACACCATTATGAGCTTACATCATGAGGGCGGCATTAAATGAGTGATCAAAAGTGTCACGAGAAACACGGCGACTCGACGCACACAAACAGAGGCGACTTTCAATCCACACTGCAGTCGGGCCCAAAACCTCCCAAATCCTTCCTTCCTCCCTCCCTCCCTCGCTCGCCCGGCCGCCTATGTATCCCCAACCTATATCCTCTGCGAAGTCTGGCACCGGTCCAGGACGGAGAGGTATGTGAACTGAACTGCGCTTGGCCTGGATACAGAGCAGCACAACAATGTCTCCTTGTGTGGGAGTGACAGAGAAAGAGAGAGAGGGGGGGGGGGGGGAGAGAGGGGGAGAGAGAGAGAGAGAGAGAGAGGAGGGAGGAAGAGAGTTAAAGGCGGGGGGGGGGGGGCGAGAACGGGGGGCAAGGACCTGATCAATTCCTTCCACCAACTCCCATTCCCTTCTTTCTCACATTCCCTCCTTCCTTCCTCCTTCCTCCCTCCCTCCTTCCTTCCTGTCTCCCCCCCCCCCCTATCTCTCCGTGCGAGGGGATGTGAGAACCAGACAGGTGGCCGTGACTGCTAATTTTAACCCGTCCCGATTGTCCGTCGGCGTTTCCCATCGCTGTGTATAAACGTGAGAAAGAAGTGTGTGTCACACACACACACACACACACACACACCACACACACACACACACACACACACACACACACACACACACACACACACACACACACACACACACACACACTTCTGGTCCTGACCTCTTAAAAAAAAAAAAAAGTCAGACTCATTAACTCCTTACATACATTCACACCCACCCCTGAGAATGCTCTTTAACCCCATTGGTTCACGGCCTGAGCTGACCAAGGCCAATCACGTCGCTCCCTGCTGCCCCATTCACAAAAAAAAAAAAAAACGGGGGATGGTGGGGGGGGGGGGGGGGGGGTGTCACGGAGTGTGTGACGGTGTCTGTTCCTGTACGTGCACAGAGTTTGGCCAGTGCACCAGGCCGCGTGCTATCGCCAACACGTGGGTGACGCACCGCACGCACGCACGCACGCACGCACGCACGCACACACGCACACACGCACACACACACACACACAGACAGACAGACAGACAGACAGACAGACAGACAGACCGCAGGGTATGTTAGGGAGGGAATGTAATCACGGGATTCCGACAAAGTTTTTATTTGTATAAAAACTAACCACGTTCTTTTGTGCGCGCGCGTAATTAGTTTAGTCGGAGAATCCGCTGATTTTGGGGGGGAAAGACAATCTCACACAAGGCGTTTGACGCCCGTACAACTGTGTGAGAGCGCACGGGGGAGCGGGGTAGAGCAGGGAGGTCTTGGGTTTCACGGACCCCCCCCCCCCGTACCCAGCCTGAGGGAGAGGGCTCAGGCGATATTCTTATTCATCGTCCCGCAGTCACAAAATTGAGACGCCATCGTCGTTAGCCGTACAGCGTCTGTGTTAAGTGTGGAGAAACTGGTTTCGGCTTGATGGACTTTAAAGTGCTAATCCATAGAATCGTCGGTGTTGCGGTCGAAGGGGGGGTGGTAATTACACCGCGAGTCCCAGAGGTCCATTAAAAACCTCGAGATAATTATTGTTTTTTTTGTTATCAGCGTGCAGGTTCACCCTCGCCCCCGCTCTAAGTCGTCCAAATCCTCGACTTGTGAATGCCAGATCGTTGCACTCTTGCCGGGTGCGGCGGACCCCGCCGCCAACGACCGCCCGCAGCACATGAATGACGCAAACACAATGAATCGTTGGTTCTTATCACGTGCCGGCTCAATAAAGTTTCAAATACAGGATTTTGTTTATTTATTTATTGGTTTTTTTTTTAAACAAAATAATCTTAGGGATTACCACTTTGAATGGCCATCATACTCGATGTGATGAACCGCGTTTGTATTTTTGAGCGTGGTTTTTCGATTTTCATGAACGGTAACTGTGAAAACTGCGATACCACAATACGACCTTTTTTTTTTTTTTTTGCCGTGGCGGGTGGAGGAGACCCCCCCCCCTCCCGTTGCCGGGGAGTTCACGCGACGCCGCTCCGGCGTGGGGGCAACCTGGCCGCGACCGTTCTTACGGAGAACGCACGTCCGGCCGGAGACGTGCTCTTGAGAGAGGAAGACGTAAAAAATAGCAAAGGAGAGATTCTTCCAAAAGGGGGTGAAAGAAATGTGACCGACGACCGAAAGCACCGCTCCCTCCGGCGGTGAGACGCACAACTCACCGCGGCTTGGACACAGCGGAGGTGGGTGAGCGGAGACCCCATACACATGCATGTGTAAAATACACAAAAGGCTTTAATCGTCACCGGGTTTTTTCGTGCCACACATTGAAGCCTTTTCTCCGACCTTTTGTCGGCGTCTTTTGACGTTGGTCAGGAAGTTGAATATTTCTCTGTCACACTGACGGAGCCTTTAATAAGTAGAGAGAGTTCAAATATCTGAAATCCGACCTTCGCCGGCAAGTTTGGAAATCAAATAGACGGAAGTCACCCCCGTTCCATACCAGGCAAATGTAGCATGGAACGACAACGTTTGCAAAGAACACACACTCAGCGCTCCATGTCGCCATGGAAACGGACGGTGAAGCGGCATAGAGTGCTCTCGACGGGAGCGGTGCGGAGCCTGATTTTGCGGTTCCGTGTGTGGGATGCGCTATTATTCGGTGGAGTGGAGCGACGCGCAACAAGAGAGAGGGGAGGCGAGGCGGGAGGGCGTAGGAGGACGAGGAGCCGGGGCAGGGGGGCAGGAGGACAGGGGCCCCTCAGCGGGCCCCTCAGCGGGCCCCCCCATGCCTCCACCTGTTTGGCAGCGCACCCACCGGCGGACACCGCAGCCCACTCCCTCAGTCCACCTCCACAAAGCCCACATCTCTCCAGAGGCGCTTTCCAACACGTCCTTCTGGTGGAACCACACCAGGTGCGTTTGGCGCGGTGAACGGGCGCGCGCTTCCTACTGAAGCCACGTTATTCCGCTGCAGCAGCTCCACTGGCCACGTCAGCGCGGGGGAAATTTCTCCACTTTTGCACGAGATTATTATTATTATTATTATTTTTTTTTTGTTATCAACTGCGGTGTTGCTACGCGAGGCTTTTTCATACAAGCACCAAATAGAAATACGTGGATTCCGTTTTTGGAAAGAGGGCGATCGATTTAAATGTGTTTTATTATGAGCCCACAGGGTACCAGAGACCCGGAGCGGCTGTTGGATTTGCTTACTGATGAAGACCTGTTTTAAATACTAAGAAAGAACAAACATAGTGTAACGCTCTGTGTATATGACTGTGGGGGAGGGGGGGAGACGGGGGTTAAAGTTCATTGGAGGGTGATTACAATTTGCACAAATGAATCTGATCGTAGGGGAGGCGTCCAGGACGGTGGGTAATTGGCCCCGGCGTCGAGGGCGCGGTTCCCCCGGGGGAGTGCGGAGAGAGGGAAGTGAGGCGACCGCCCAGCGCGGGCGGAGGCGAGCGAAAGAGTGTCTGAAGAGAAGTTCGTCTTGAAAAGGGACACGCCATCCCCCGGGGGGGACACCTCAACCAACACCAGGCGGTAAAACCGGCTTCGGCTTTCGGCGGTCTGAGTCTCCTTTCACCGTGTCCGTCTGGCCGATCCCACCACGCGTCAATATATGTAATACGTAGAAGGAATACAGTACAAACACATCCCAGCGAAAAGTTCACATTTCAATTATATTAATAGTTATTAATGGCAGACTACTATAAAAAACATTTTTATACCTTACAACTGGACAACTTACTTTTTTTTTTTTTTCCCCACTTAAGGTGCAGAGATCATACGACATATTGAGACGGTGTGAACAACATCAACATGTCAACAACGTCATTTTTAAAGTAGAAATTGTGTAGGGATGTATTTATGTTTATTATGTCACACAGTAACGGAAACAGACGTACGGACGTATAAACGTGGCATCATATCGATTTGAATCGCGCTTGTTTCCGATATTCCTCCTCCCATCGACGCCCCCGCCGGGCGTGCTGGCGCAGCGCGCGGGTGCCGGGCAACGATTCAAAAGAATTGATATGTGCGTCCACCCTATTGTGGTTAAAGGCGTTTTACTCGGAACGGGTAACGGTAAGAAGGAGCAAGCGAGCAGGATGCAGGCTCACACTTGGAGCTCCGGGACCGATTCGGGAGGTTTTGGCCGAGCGTCACGCTTGACGTCACCCGCGCGGTTCCGCGCCGCCGAGAACCATTTAACGCCGGGGGGGGGGTTTTTTTCCTGCGCTTCGATGTCCTATTTCGCCGACGTCGTGGATCCATAGCAGGCATCACGTTTGGCGACGCCCTAACCTCCTCCCCACGGCTCCACACAAACGCTGACACGCCGCGAGCGCCGTCCACAAAACAACGCCCACGCGGCGAGCGGAGAGCGCGGCGC
Source organism: Zeus faber (assembly GCF_960531495.2). Lineage (NCBI taxonomy): Eukaryota > Metazoa > Chordata > Actinopteri > Zeiformes > Zeidae > Zeus > Zeus faber. The sequence goes on from NC_137189.1 coordinate 40,057,980, forward strand.
CGCCCCGGGCACCGATCACGATCACACCGGCACCGCGACGGGAGCAATTCGCGGCGGCTCCGGGGCCCAGAGGCGGGGGGGGGGGTATTGTAAGAACAATTATGCAGATATGTGCTAAAACCACTTTGGTGATAATCCAACAATCGGCCCATTATAATAATTGTCGTTGGTGAGTGGGTGGTGACTTTTTTTTTTTTTTTTTTTTTCCACAGAGTTGCCAAAGAATGGGCCGATCGCTACCGGTTTTATGTAAATATGGCAGCCCCATTTAATATGTCAAGTGTGGTGTCATTGTATTCCTGACGTCAATGCTGACTGTAATGCGCGCCGTGTTTGTGCCCGTCTGAGTGTCTTTGTTGTGTGCGTGCGCGCGCGTTCCCCCCCCGCCTCACATTGTTCCGTTGTTGTCTCCGTTGTTTACGTCAAAGAACGTCATATTAAAAGAGATGGTTTTCAATAGAGACAGAGATTTTCCTGTTTTGAAAGTGTTGGAGTTCCGCGCTGTTTGGGGTTGAAAAAAGAAAAATCAAAGGTGGGATCTTTCAAACCGGAGACGTTACGGCTTTGGAGGCGCTTTGCGGCCTTTAAGTCGGGGGGGGGGGGTCGTTTTCGCCACCTCAGCTCTGGACGTGGTCGTGAGCCCGCGATGAAGGACTGTCTCCAAGGGCAAGTCTCAATCTGTCTGACCGCTCTGTCCATCTGTCTGACTGCCGTGGCCCATCCAACTGACCGCTCCGTCTGTCTCACAGGCCGCTCCGTCCGTCCGACCGACTGACTTTTCCCGCCCGTTTGTCCGATCACATCTGACCCATCCGTCTGACCGCTCCGTCCGTGCTCTGGCCATGCGACTGGCCACTCTGTCTGTCTGTCTATGGGACGGACCGCTCCGTCCACCCCACCGACTTTTCTGTCCGTTCGTCTGGTTACATCCGACCACTCTGTCCGTCTGTCTGACCGCTCTGCCCATGCTCTGGCCATCTGACTGACCTCTCTGCCCATCTGTCTGACCGCTCTATCCATCCGACTGACCACTCTATCCATTCGACTGACCGCTCTCCATTCGACTGACCTCTCTCCATTCGACTGACCTCTCTCCATTCGACTGACCTCTCTCTCTATCCAACTGACCGCTCTCCATTCGACTGACCGCTCTCTCCATCCAACTGACCAGTCTCTCCATCCAACTGACCACTCTCTCCATCCAACTGACCACTCTCTCCATCCAACTGACCACTCTCTCCATCCAACTGACCACTCTATATCTGACTGACCGCTCTCTCCATCCGACTGACCGCTCTCCCCATCCGACTGACCGCTCTCTCCATCCAACTGACCGCTCTCTCCATCCGACTGAACACTCTATATCTGACTGACCGCTCTCTCCATCTGACTGACCGCTCTCACCATCCGACTGACCGCTCTCACCATCCGACTGACCGCTCTCTCCATCCGACTGACCGCTCTCACCATCCAAATGACCGCTCTCACCATCCGACTGACCGCTCTCTCCATCCAACTGACCGCTCTCTCCATCCGACTGAACACTCTATATCTGACTGACCGCTCTCTCCATCCGACTGAACACTCTATATCTGACTGACCGCTCTCTCCATCCGACTGACCGCTCTCTCCATCCGACTGACCGCTCTCCCCATCCGACTGACCGCTCTCACCATCCGACTGACCGCTCTCTCCATCCGACTGACCGCTCTCACCATCCGACTGACCGCTCTCTCCATCCGACTGACCGCTCTCTCCATCCGACTGACCGCTCTCTCCATCCGACTGACCTGCGCGTGGGTCCGACCGCGCCGTCCGTCTGACTGTCGGCCCCGCAGCCCGTCGTGTCCGAGCCGACCCCGGGTCCACATGTGTCATGTGAGGAAGCGACATGTCAGCAGCTGAAATGTGGTTAACTGCCTGAGGAATGCGTGCAGTCCTCCCTCACCCCCCCCCTCCTCCCCTCTTTTCAGTCATGAGTTCTCCACTGGGTAATCACATTCCAAAAAAAAAAAAAAAAGGACAAGAACACACAAGAATTTCCCTCTACTCTCCACGCAGACCCCGGCCAAAAAAATAATAACAAAAAAAAAACAATAATAACAATAAATCAAGAATCTTCCTCTACACTGGTCACAGATCCCCCCCCCCCCCCCCCAAAAAAAAAAAAAAATTAATAAAAACACAATAAAATAAAATAAACATGGAAAATCAATAATCGCCGGAACAGAACATCAGGTTTTAAAGTGTGTGTGTGTGGGGGGGGGGATTGAATCCCGACCACCGAGACGGAGGGGCAACCGTGCGCGCCCCGTTCGTGCGTGTGTGCGCGCCGCCGCCGCCGCCGCCGCCGCCGCGCGTCCCGGCGGGAGGGGAGCGCGCGGAGACCACACACACTTTGCGCACGAGGAGACCACCGCACTGGGCCCACGGACGCAAGAAGACGCTCGTTCCGACGGAAGTAGCGCCCGAAAAATACTAAGAAATCAACCAATAAACCAACCAATCAATAAATCAACCAACCAATCAATCAATTAATAAAAGGGAGAGATTCCCCGTCCCGCCGCACGCGCCGCGACCGAGTCGAAGTTTGACGTTTAAAAAGGAATAAAAATAATAAATTAAAAATAGATAAATAAATACAAACAACCCCAGCTCCGTTTTAAGCGGAGAGAGAGAGAGAGAGAGAGAGAGAGAGAGAGAGAGAGAGAGAGAGAGAGAGAGAGAGAGAGAGAGAGAGAGAGAGAGAGAGAGTCGAACGCGTCCACGAACAACAATATGACTTTTTTTTTTTTTTTTTTTAATCACCCGCGGACACAGAAACGCGCGACGCGACCGCACGTAAACGCACAACCCCCCCCCCCCCCCCCCCCCACACACACACACCCCCAAACCCCCCGAATCCCGATCCCAGGCGCAAAATCGGAAGAAACGCACAGAAACGCAACGGGGGTGTACAAAAAAAAAAAAAAAAACAACCCCAACAAACAACCTGAGAATAAACTCCCTCCCCGCTCCCAACACGCGCAACGGATCGACACCGAATGAAGTTGTTCGTTCTACCGTCGACACGGGAGAAGAAGGAGGGGAAACAAAAAAACAAAACCCAAAACAACAAACAAAAAACAAAAAAACCCGCACAGCACCCCCCCCCCCCCCCCCCTAAAAAAAATAAATAAAATAAAACAAAAAAATTCTAGAAACAAAAACAAACAAACCCCCCCCCCCCTCCCCCCGCATCCACTCACCAGCCTCTTGGCCGCGTGGCTCCGGCAGAGTGTGCGCAGCGGCGGCGCCGACAGCAACGCGGTGGGAAGTGCAGCGACACGTCAACGCATGTTGCTCGGGACGGGATCCTCCTGCGGACGCCGCAGCCTCCCCCTGCGCGCAGGAGCCGCACGCTGTGACGGGCCGCTCCGCGCATAGTCACCATTTATACCCCGTGTCCCCCCCCCACGACAAGCACTTACCCCGTGCACGGTATGGCGTCCTTGCGTAGTCTGTATATTTGTCTACACCCGACTATTTCATGTCGACTGTGTATTTATCAGTTCATTTGGGTTGCTCGGTTGTATTTGACAACTTGTTTTCGTGACCACTATTTATTTTTTTTTACTATCGCCAAATTTGCCGTCGTTATTTTTGTTCTTCGTCATTTGCGTACTATTGCACATGTCGTATATTGCCGTCGACTCCCACTCCCGTACGCGCACCGCCGGGCATATTTCAATTACAAACGAGGGACGGCATCATTTTTGCGACGTTGCTGCGTTTCGGATGTGCAATGATCCGGAAAGATCCAACGCGGTTTGGTCAAAACGCGGGAGAGAAAGAAGGAGCAGGGAGAGTTTTCTGTTGGCGTCGTAGTTTGAACCTTTTGATGTCTTTGTTTATTATGTTTACGCCCTATTTCTGTCTGTCTGTCTATCTGTCTGTCTATCTATCTATCTATCTATCTATCTATCTATCTATCTATCTATCTATCTATCTATCTGTCTATCTATCTATCTATCTATCTATCTATCTATCTGTCTATCTATCTATCTATCTGTCTATCTATCTATCTGTCTATCTGTCTATCTGTCTGTCTGTCTGTCTAGATCTATCATCCACCCGCATGCCGCCTTGCATTGACATGTGTGTCACACACACACACACACACACACACGCACACGCGCGCGCAAACCTGTTACACCGCAAGTGGGGAATTGGAGCAGATAGGAAAGAACATTTCCACACACACACACACACACATACACACACACACACACACACACACACATAACATAACACAAGCGTCTATGAGGCACAGTCATTCCTCAGATTCCTCAACTTGACACTGGTCATTTCCAAGAGAAAACGTGCCCACACACGCACACGCGCACACACGCACCGACACGCACACACACGCAGACACACACACACACACACACACACACACACACACACATTGAGTTTGATACACACTGGTTCTGCAGCACTGGAAGAAGTGGTGTTGAGGGTTTCTCTGCAGTGTGGAGCAGCGAGGGGAAGTCAGACGCCTGGCAGCGCTCTGCAGTGTCTGGAAACGACGGCTCACGCAGACGGCCGTGCGGGAAGCACACACGCACACACACACACACACACACACAGACGCACACACACACACACACACGCACAGACGCACACGCACACTAGATGTACAGTACGTCCAGTTGTACACAACACTCACCACAGACAGAGGGACGGACAGATACGTGTCGTCTTACCAGCTGGGGCTGCGTCCCAGACAGTTAATAACCCAGGGCGAAAAAAGTGTGGAGCAGCGTGATCGGCGTCTTTATTTTCACCTCCTTTGCTCTCTCTCTCTCTCTCTCTCTGCGCTCTCTCCATCGCTCTCCATCCCTCCATCTGTCCGTCCCCACGCCGGACTCAACTCCGCAATCATCCCCACCCAGCGCTTCCACGCGCTGTGGATCGCTGTTGAGACGCTGTCTGCCTCTTTATTCGTTCGTCCACCCCTCCGTCTCTCCCTCTCTCTCTCTCTCTCTCTCGCTCCCTCTGCCTCTCTGTATTCAAATCTGTCTCGGAACCTCTCCCTTTCTCTCCGTTTCTCCGTCCCCCTGTCTCACTGTTGCCTCTATTTCTCCGTCTCTTCGTCTTTCTCGCCTAGCGTCACTCTATGCCTCTCTCTTTCTTGCTCTCTCTCTCTCTCTCCCTCTCCCACCCCCTCGCACGCTCTCGCTGCTGTCCTCTACCTCTTCGCTCGCCCTACCTCCGACTGCTCTTCCCTTCCCTCCGTCCTCCCTCCGCATCCTTTATGACTACCGGCCGACCGGCCAACCTCTCCGCTGATCAATGGACGGCTCGCGAGCTTCACTGCCTCCACCTCCTCCTCCTCCTGCTTGTGTGTGTGTGTGTGTGTGTGTGTGTGTGTGTCCATGTGTGTGTCAGTGTGTGAGGTTGTTAGGGAGAGAGAGAGAGAGAGAGAGGAGGATTGCATCCCACACATCCCTCTCTAGAGCTCTCATCCCCCACAGCGCCTCATCACTTGACCACTCCACACCCCTACGCGTTGGTAGTGTATATATGTGTGTGTGTGTGTGTGTGTGTGTGTGTGTGTGTGTCCGGGTCCGTGTGTGTGTGTGCGTGCGTGTGTGCACGCGCCTGCGCTCCTCCTCACCTACATTCCCTCGTGGGAGCGCAACACCCGCACGACTGCCCGCGCCCACATCACAAGGCGAGCGCCTACGCTTGGCCGCCAGCCAGCGGCAGTAAGCCTCCCCCCGGCGGCGGCGGCGTCGCCGAAGGGGCGGAGACCTCCTCCGCCCTCATCCTCCGCCCTCATCCCTGTCCCCGACCTCATCCGGCCTCCCGGGACGCCGATGTCACCCCGTCGGGCGCGGTCTCCGCCCTTACCCTTTTGCGCCCTTCTGTGTGCGCTCCCGCCTGCTGATTGGACCGGGGCGTTTGCGTGGGACGCCGCGTCAACAGAGCTCCGCCGACCCGGCCGCGCGCTGAGTCACTACTTACTCCCGAGCCTCCGCCGGGCTCCCGAAAAATCCTTTGGGCAAACAGCGTTGCACACAGCTTACCTGCGTACCTCGCAGATGTGTGCACAGGTGCGGGCGTCGCTGGGGGGGGGGAGGGAGCAAACCCGACGCCCCCGGCGCGGACAGCGTTGCGAGTCGGGGGAAATTGCGCCCGGGAGCCGATCCGGGGGTCGGGGTCCGTTTGTCTTCTGCCGATCAACTGAGCTGTTTCTTTTTTTTTTCTTTTGTTCTTTCTCGGCCACTTGAGGCGCCTGAGGGGATGTTCCTTTGTGAATGTCCGTCAATAACGACGACTTGCTGACCCTGATTGGCGGCGGCGGCGCTACGTCAAATTCTCCTTGCTCCCTTGCCCGTGTCGAGCCACATTCAGAGGAGCACGAAGGCACTGTGCAAGATGCAAATACGCTGAACGAGCGTTCCTCGCGAAGCGGCGCCCGGGGTATTTATTTATTTATTTATTTATTTTTTTTAACACAACGTTCATACGGATCGCCACTCCAGTGGAAGGTTGTAGATGACAAAAAAAAATGACACGTTTCAGATCCTACGTGCGGGGGCTCGAGTGGTCGTCGCCTGGCCCCCGTTGTGTTGGCTGTAGAGTCTGCAGGATGACCGAGGACTGGGACACGGTGTTCCGCGCCTATTTTTTGATTTTATTTGTTTCTTTTATTTGAAGCCCTGAATGCAGAGTAACTTCCGCTTTGCGTCCACGTTATCAGCTCCGGCTGCTGACTGCCTTGCTCAGGGGGACGGAGCTGGTTGTCTAGTGATCTAAAGGTCGCTGGTTCGATCCCAGCCTTGAGCAAGACACTTAACCCCTAATTTCTCCTGATGTCCATCGGTGTTTGAGTAATTGTAAGTGTTTTCAGCGTGTGCGTGTTGTACGGCGTGCTGCACGACCGAGGCTTAAGAGACGGCAGAGCGTTCGGCCCGTTTGTACCAAATGTGACCCAACGTGGAAAGACTTTCATTCATCCAGCCCCAGGTGTCTGGCCCTTCACCCGAACAAAAAAAAAAAAAACCCAGCATCCTCCGCCCTGCTGCCAGCTGAGCCCGCCGCCGGTGGGACCCTCCAAAGTCCTCCGAAAGCGGCGACAAGGTTTTACAACTTCCCAGTCAGCCGGCGACATCCTGGTATCCCAACCTGCCCCGTCCAGATCGACCCGCTCTTCGTCCCCGAGGCCCGCGGCCTCTCCCGCGACCACACCCTCATCCCAGAGATCCACGTCCTCGGCCTACTAATCACTCACAACAGTCCCTAATCCCTAATTAGTTGTGCAATCATCTTTGTTTTCCTTCCCTGTATGTTCCCCACGGTTTCGTTCCACCTCAGGCACCAGCATCGTTTTGACAAACGCATTTGAAGATTTTGCACTTTTTCCTGCAATACTTACACACACATCACTGCATATATGTATGAAAGTATGTATATGTATGTGATGAATAAACCTTTTGAATACATACATACACACACACATACACACATACATACATACATACACACACACACACATACATACATACATACATACATACATACATACACATGTACACACATACACACACATACATACATACTGTATGTACATACACACATACATACATACATACACACATACACACATACATACACACACACACACATACATACATACATACATACATACATACATACATACATACATTCATACACACATAAATGCACACATATATACATTCATACACACATACATACACATATATACATTCATACACACATACATACATACACACATACCCATTCACACATACACACCTATATACATTGGACATTTCACTGCATATATGTATGAAGGTATGTATATGTATGTGACGAATAAACCTCTTGAATACATACACACATGAGTAGAGTAACGGTACAGTAGCAGGAACGAGAGTAGTGGGAGAGTAGAAGGAGGTGGAGTCGAGGTAGAATAGAGTAGTGGTAGAAGGAGGTAGAGGAAGTAGAGGAGTATGTATGTGTGCATACATACACACATACATTAAATACATACATGCATACTGTACATACACACAGGTAAATACATACACACAGATACATACATACATACACACATACATACATACACACATACATACATACATACATACATACATACATACATACATACATAAAACACTTGTCATTAGAAGTTATAATGTCATTGGATTCTGTGATATTATGTAACACACCTCAAAGCGATTAAAGGGAGTGTATTTTTAACAGCAGGGACGAATTGATGCCAATACAGCTTGTGACCCTGTGCGTTGAAATGCTGTCTTTTTTTTCATGTTGACTTATTCATGTTGATTTATTTCATTGAAAACCGCTTTGGTCTCCACAGTTATACGGGGAAGATGGCGCTCACTCCTTTTATACAAACGTATTTGAGCATTGGGTATGCACGCACGCATACATGCGCACACATGCGCGCACACACACACACACACACACACACAAACCTTCGCAGGGATCTAGCATCTGAAGTGCACATGTAAATAGCTGTCATTAAGGCTCTGTGGAAGAGGCCGTCCTCCAATCCGACCAGGGAGAGCGCGTTGACAGTGTCTGAGTCATTTACATAGGTAATGGTAGGGGTAGCATTCAAAAAATGTGCGGGGGAGGAAAAAATATATAATCCTCTGGCAGCATACAAAAACAGTCAGTAAATGTGATCGAGAGCGAGAGAGAGAGAGAGAGAGGAAGAAAGATAGAGAGCGATTCAGAGTGGGAGATGGAGGTGTCAGCCTCCTAAAGTACTCTAAAATGACAGGTAATTACATTCCAAATTACCAGTGGGAACAGGAGCGAACTCCCTGACTCCGACAATGAGGGAAATGCATTAAGAGGAGTGAAACCACTGAGCACCGGCTAATTTCTAGAATTCCTACGTCCAGGCAGCGGCAATTTGCATAGACGGATGCACTTTGCTGAGCAACAGATCTGGTTTTATTATTCATCCCATCTGGCATGCCGACTAAATATCTGAACGTTGCGTTACAGTGTCATTCCAACTTTGCATTATTACCGCAGAAAATTTGCATTTTCATTTCCCAATCTGAAGTCAAATTTGAAAATACAGTAGTCTGCGATTCGTCCATAGAACATGAATTGCTTCTTTACTGATTTCATTGAAGCATAATCAACAATATTGTCACACCTTATTGAGTCTTATCCTGCATTAATTAAAGGTATACTCCATTTTTGGGTGGGATTTCACTTTTGCCCATTTTACCCAGATTCCCATGAGAAGGTCGATACCAATTGTCTCCCTGCGTGTCCAGTGGTGAGATGGTTACGGGCTGCATGCTAACTGTCTTACCTTAATGCATGGCTGCAGATGGAAGCGACTAGCCTAGCTCCTGTGACATGAGGGAAATAAAGCTTCCAGCATCTCAAAAGGTGAGTTATTTAAGCGCTACATCTTCCCTCTAATGTTCATATGAAGGCAATTCAGTTATAATGGGAATAAGCCAGTAGGGGGGGAAAAATTAACCATTTCAAATTAATGGCAGTGTTAAATTATTATAATCAGCAAATACTTCATGCTGCAGCTCCACATGAGAAGACTTTGCTGTATTATTCTCCCATGTCCACATTGGATGCAAATAGTAGTGAGACCAAAACTCACTTAAAATGAACCTCTTCTATATTATCTGTATCTAAATGAGGCAGAGCTTGCGGAGCGAGTTCTGTCAGACAACTTGACGGCGCCACGCGCTTGTCGGGAGTTCACGTGTGAAAGCAGCTCGTGAGCTGTCTACCAGAACTTAATTTATAGTCAAATTCAACTATTCTTCTCCCGCAGCACCGCAAGGATCTCCATTCAATTTTTGATTTTTGAAGTGGGCCATTGAGAGCCCACCGTGTATAAAGCAAGGTGGCTCCAGTCCAGTGAGGAAACATAACATCCTCAACGAGCTTCTATTTAACCATCACATCTCGTTGCTAGGACAGCGCCTCTCGCTCGACAGCCTCCGTGCGTTCATGAATCTTAAGCGAGATTTTTTAAAGACCTCCAGTTGTACATGTGACACCCACCAATTGGCCACAAATAGCTTGTGTGCACGGCACCGGCGCTGCAGGGGTGAGGGGTTTAACTCCCACCTCGGCCACCCATGCTGGCAGTCTACACCCTAATAGGCGGCCGCGGCTGTTAGTGCTCCTGCCAAAAAAAAAAAAAAAAAAAAAGAAAAGAAAAGCCCTAAATGTAATTACCAGCACGAAGACACAAACTCACTATGGGCTGTCGTTGCAGTCGAGGATTAGAAAATGTAGTGCTCTGTGCTTTATCTCTTTATTTATCTATGTATTCATTCATTCATTCATTTCATTTAGTCTATCTATTATATCTAGCTATTAACAATTTTTCTGTCTGGACTTTTCTACATGTTTACGCTTGGAGTTTATCCCTTATGCAGCCTCATAATCTGTTATTAATAGTTTTTAATAGTTTTAATTATTAATAGTTTTTTCTACATCATTAATATTCATCATATTTTCTTTGCGATACTAATAATAAAATCTAGCTGCAGGCAGCAATACACAGGGTCCAGTTTAGTCGTGTTGGGTGCGTTTTACAGTTTCCCGGATTCTCGGAAACCCGGCACGATTTTCTGAGCTTACTTGAATGCTGCATGGGCCTTGCCGAGCAACCGCTATGCGGCCAACGCGGCGCAACCCTCCTGTCTTTTAAAACAACCGTCGGCTCTCGTATGTTCCCCTCTAAAACAGAACCTCTCATTGTTGTAACTCAGCGTGTTGCCTGTGGAGGCAGCGCTGCACTCGCAGTGACGGGCGGCCGTCTGGTGCCGCGCCGGGAACGTCGCTTATTTGATGAGTATTTTCCTCGAATAGCATTTTCGGTGAGTTACGAAAGACGTTGTCGTATTTCCACGGGTACTAACCATTGCCCAGCCTCTATTTTTGCGACTCTTTTTTTTATTGTATTTTACATTAATCAGGCAAAGTAATGTGGACTACGGATTGAAGATACCATTCGAACAGATCTACTGACATCTACCAGGTAAGAAGCTTAATCAATACACAGGTTTTCGAGTTTCGTTTTGCCAAGTTCTACACTGCTCCCGCACTTTGCCGGACGCAAGCTCTGTGAGGTAAGTACTGGAGGTAAGTTCTGGTAAAGTTTCATTTAGGAGGATTCAGATTTATCTGTAATGCAACACAGACAATTAATTATATTAAATAATTACAGAAACCCAGAATCCGCGATAGTGGCGCGGCCGCCTGCGCGAGCACCGCGTGTCGATTACGCACATTTGAGTATTTTTCGTATTTTTTCGAGCTTATAGAGCTGATTGTGCGTAATCACCGGCTGTCATGACATTTCACCGCATATATGTACGACCGTATGTGTATGTATGTGACAAATAATCTCTTGAACTTGAACTTGAACTTGAAATCGATAGTTTGGTAACGTGGAAACACTACAGAGTGACGGAGCCTACGCCGCACACTGGACCATGGTCCAATGGGACATTCTCAATCGGAATCTGTACATTTCTAGTAGATAATATGATGACGTCATAAAGCGTCTTACTGTCAATCTCATCGAGTTCATTTTATTTGAGAATAGCGAATGTGTCAGTTAACCAAGACAGCTGAAAAATTTGGGTCATAGTTGTTCGGTTCTTCATTAATATCAGCTCCGTGTGCAGATCGATTTGGATGAGACCGCGAGATGTTTGTGACGGTTCAAACGAGACGTCACCGCGTTCGTGTGTTATGCCGAATTTAAATACCAACCAATATATTTATATAAATCACAAAAATAATTAATATCATTATTCATTATTCAGTATTATCTATATTGTTTTTTGTTAAAGGAGCAGTAGATGTTTTCCTCATCGTCATGAAGTTAACGTTGATTGCACAGCGTAACGGATGTTGAATAGCGACACCGTCGGCGTTTGGATCCTTTCCCTGTAAGCCTCCATATCACTGTGTTCAGACCCACACCGGGTAACCCATCCCCCGGGAAAATGGTGGATTCACGGCGGCGCAGGAGGCGCGTCGACCAACGCACAACCTTGAGTGGAAACGGAGGACGGTGGAGCATCTCCTCCTCGTCGATCGTAAACCCTTCAGTATAAAAAAGGACTCGTTGAAATGGGTTGAGAAATGTAAACGTCGCGGGGGCTCTTCACGCGGGGAAAAAACCGCAGCTCCCCCGCTTGACCTCGTCCGTCTGCGGGCCCGTCCCAGTACGGCGGCGACGTCGACGTGTCGCAGCGTCGCGGGGCCGAGCGGCCCAAGCAGCGTCCGACAAAAATGGAAGCATGAATAAATAACGGATTAAATAATTGTTGACGTCAATTAATCACGTCGTTTTAGGGGCGAGCAATGCACAAAACGATCGTGGGACAATTTTATAATTTTTTTTTTTAAATTGGCCATACGCAATGATCTATATCTGGGATGAAGATCGGCACAACATTGTAAGGAAACTAAAACCTGAACCTGCTTTTTTTTTTTGTTTTTTTTTTCGACCGCTTGGAGCCAACCCGCGCCAAACCTTTTGGATCGACCGTTGTCGACGAGACTTCAGTACGAGGCTTGGGTTTTACTTCCAAGAAAACACCGGGGTTTTCATTTTAAGACAATGAAACACTGCGACCCCACACGGCATTTTCGAGGTAGAGTTATTTAATTTGTGTGTGTGTGTGTGGGGGGGGGGCTTGGTAGAGTCCTGGAGCAGCCGGGCGGCCGCCCTCCCACCGAACAGCGAGCTGCTATGGAAGTCCACCCCGCTCTGCTGGGCTCCTCTCTTTTTTCCCCCCCTGCCTTCTTCCTTTTTCTTTCTTTCCTTCCTTCCTTCCTTCCTTCCTTCCTTCTTTCCTTCTTTCTTTCTTCCTCTCTTTCTTTTTCATTTTTGCGGCCGCCTGGTGAATGGAGTCTCCCCGGCTGTGAGTGGTCAGATTGTTGCTATGGAATGTGCTTCCCAGCTCGCTGTGGGACAAAAGCAGCGCGCCTCCATTGGCTGCTCAACAGAAACCCAGTGACCTCCTGGTGAGGCCTCTCTCCCTCTCTCTTTCTCTCTGTTTCTATATCACTCTCTCGCTGTGTACTCGAACGCCCCCCCCCCTCATTCTCGTTCTCCCTCCTCCCCCAACTTCTCTCCTCCCTCTCTTCTTGTCCACGACCCCCCCCCCTCTCCCTCTCCCTCTCTCTCTCCCTCCCTCCCTCCCTCCCGCCCTCTCTCTCTCTCTCTCTCCAGGGTAGCAGCACTTTGATGTAGAGCTGTCCCAGGTACTCTCTCTCTCTCACTCTTTTTCTTGACTTTTTTTACAGTCGCACGCACACACACACACACACACACACACACACACACACACACACACACACACACACACACACACACACACACACACACACACACACACACACACACACACACACACACACACACACGCACACAATCAAAGCCAGGAATGTGTGGGAATCTCCCTCTGGCTACCTCTGTAACCTGCATCTGAGGTTGGTGAGGGGCCAAGAAGCTGGCGGACCCAGGAGACTGGATGGAAATAGTGAAGGGCTTGGATGGATGGATGGATGGATTGATGGATGGATGAAAGATGGATGCTTGGATGGATGGATGGATGGATGGATGCTTGGAAGGATGGATGGATTCTTGGATGGATGGATGCTCGGATGGATGGATGCTTGAATGGATAGATGGATGGATGCTTGGATGGATTGATGGGTGGATGAAAGATGGATGCTTGGAAGGATGGATGGATGGATGGATGGATGCTTGAATGGATGTATGGATGCTTGAATGGGTGGATGGATGGATGGATGGATGGATGGATGGATGGATGGATGGATGCTTGGATGGATGGATGCTTGGATGGATGGATGGATGCTTGAATGGATGTATGGATGCTTGAATGGGTGGATGGATGGATGGATGGATGGATGGATGGATGGATGGATGGATGGTTGAGATCAAACATCAACTTGACATGGCTCCACTCTGTCAGACAGGCATGAACAACATATACCTGGTTAGACAATCTGCGTACATGTGTGTGCATGCGTGGATCGGCCTATGAGTGTGTGTGTGTGTGTGTGTGTGTGTCTGTGTGTGTGTGTGTGTGTTTGTGGGTGGGGGGGGCTGCAGCAAATATTTAAGGAATTTGCACATTGCTTAACGTGCAGGTTCATTCGAAAAACAATTTGTGCTCAGCTCACCTGTAACACTCGGATTCATGGACAAAGATGGTGAAGTTGACACTTTGAGCTTTTTGAGACGTTGGGGGAAACCCCCCCCCCCCCCCGTCAAATTCAGTTTCGTTCCTTTCACAGCGGAACCTTTCGGTGTTTGCTGTTCAGCATTCACTGCAGTAATTCTGCCTGCGCGAGGGAGGTTTGACATTCCTGCTGTGGCCCTTTCAAAGTAAGAGCCGCAGTGAAAACCAGTCCAACTTGCGTTTGCCGCGGATTTCACAAGGCTTGACGAGGCAGCCATCGCTGATCAGTCAATGTTGAAGGTGGAGAGTGTTGAATGGGGAACGCGGTGGCTGGGGACTCGAAAAACCAAAAGTCAACGGAAGCGGTTGGAACATATCGAGAAGGAGGGGGTCAGAGAAAAAAGACAGCCAATAAAAGTCACACATCATACAGTAGCTATGAGCTGCATATACTGTACCAACACATCTCAGTCATCCTGAATGATTCCACGTTCCTGTTCAGTCAGTCGACAGTTTGACGCAGTTTAGTAGGATTTGCAGTTGAATTGCCTTCACTTGGGTTTAGTAGGTGAGTCTGTGCAGATGAAGCAGACGATCACGTATACTTACTTGCAGATTTAGAGTACAGCACCAGTCTGCCGCAGGGATTTGGGAAACAATTGGGAAACATTTCCGTTCAATTTCAATGAACAGGAGGGTGAGGCCGACAGATGGACATAACTCAAACACTTTTGTTGCAGTTATTTACAGTGGGACAAAAAAGTATTTAGTCAGCCACCAATTGTACAAGTTCTCCCACTTAAAAAGATGAGAGAGGCCTGTAATTTTCATCATAGGTTCACTTCGACTATGAGAGACAGAATGGGGGGATTCCAAAGAATCCAGGAAATCACATTGTAGGATTTTTAATGAATTAATTGGTAAATTCCTCTGTTAAATAAGTATTTGGTCACCTACAAACAAGCAAGATTTCTGGCTTTCACAGACCTGTAACTTTTTCTTTAAGAGGCTCCTCTGTCCTCCACTCGTTACCTGTATTAATGACACCTGTTTGAACTTGTTATCAGTATAAAAGACACCTGTCCACAACCTCAAACAGTCACTCTTCAAACTCCACTATGGCCAAGACCAAAGAGCTGTCAAAGGACACCAGAAACAAAATTGTAGACCTGCACCAGGCTGGGAAGACTGAATCTGCAATAGGTAAGCAGCTTGTTGTGAAGAAATCAACTGTGGGAGCAATTATTGGAAAATGGAAGACATACAAGACCACTGATAATCTCCCTCGATCTGGGGCTCCACGCAAGATCTCACCCCATGGGGTCAAAATGATCACAAGAACAGTGAGCAAACATCCCAGAACCACACGGGGGGACCTAGTGAATGACCTGCAGAGAGCTGGGACCAAAGTAACAAAGGCTACCATCAGTAACACACTACGCCGCCAGGGACTCAAATCCTGCAGTGCCAGACGTGTCCCCCTGCTTAAGCCAGTACATGTCCAGGCCCGTCT
>NC_137189.1:40078756-40083756 GCF_960531495.2 Zeus faber
GTCGAGTCCTCGGAAGAACTATTTGATCCTGTCAAATGGGAGGGGGGGGGGGTTTGTGGGGACGGTGAGTAGAATGAAGCTTATGTTCTGATAAGATAAGATAAACCTTTATTAGTCCCACAACGGGGAAAATACTGGCTATTATTATTATTTTATTATTATTATTATTATAATTTATTATATTGTTAATATTGATATTGTTTCATGGCCCAAAGCACCCCTTAACACCGCCATTGCCTGCGAGAGGCAAACATGGTATCAGCCAACAGGTAAGTCCATTACAATTCCATACAGACCACTGTGGAAAACTGCTTGGGGAAAAGGGAGACGGAGAGAGAGAGAGAGAGCGAGAGAGAGAGAGAGAGAGAGAGAGAGAGAGATAAACGTGTCAGAAGCCGACAACGAAAAAAAATGTCCCGCATTTTTCCGTCCAAAAGATATCCGCGCTGGAAAAGAATTGCACAGGCTTGACCCGCACAGCAGCGCACATGCACCGAACGCAGAAGAGCCGGTGAGGTAATGGCGAGGAGGAGGAGGAGGAGGAGGAGGAGGAGGAGGAGGAGGAGGAAGTGGAGGAGGAAGAGTGGGTGGCTGATGAGTTAGGGTTTGTAGCTACTGGAGCGTTGAGGTTGCATAATGTTACTTGACATACAGGGAGACTCGATACCACGGCTCGTTCTGTTTTAATATGAATGAGAGCTGGACTTGCATGTAGCAAATAGCCATGATTCCCAAGCTTTATTCTGCCACAGCACACTCTTTAAATTAAATATTCCCACTGCAAAACACTACACTGTGAACACATAGAACTGTGCTTATCTGAGCATATTGTTTTTGCTGTTGTTTTTGTAATGGTTGATGCTGGTGTTGATGTTGCTGCTGCTGTTGTTGCTGCTGTTGTTGTTGCTTCTGTGGCTGCTGCTGCTGTTGTTGCTTTTGTTGTTGTTTTTGTTGTTTTTGTTGTTGTTGCTTGTGCTTTTGATGTTGCTGTTGTTGTTGTTTTCTGTTGTTGCTGCTGCTGCTGCGGTTGTAGTTGCTTTTGTTGCTGTTTTTGTTTTTTTTGTTTTTGTTGCTGCTTCTGTTGTTGCCGCTGTTGTTGTTTTCTGTTGTTGCTGCTGCTGCTGCTGTTGTTGCTGTTGTTGTTGTTTCTGTGGCTGCTGCTGTTGATGCTGCTTTTGTTGTTGTTATTTTCTGTTGTTGCTGCTGCTTCCGCGGTTGTAGTTGCTTCTGTTGCTGTTTTTGTTGTTTTTGTTCTTGTTGCTGCTGCTTTTGCTGCTGTGGTTGTAGTTGCTTTTGTTGCTGTTTTGTTGTTTTTTGTTGTTGCTGCTGCTGCTTTTGTTGTTGATTTTGTTGTTGTTTTCTGTTGTTTCTGCTGCTGTGGTTGTAGTTGCTTTTGCTGCTGTTTTTGTTGTTTTAGTTGTTGTTGCTGCTGCTTTTGTTGTTGCTGTTGTTTCAGGGGCATTCTTTTGAAATGACCAGCTGACAATTATGTTCTTTTTTTTGATTGTATTTCTTTGTAAAGTGCCTTGTGTTGCCCTGGTGTGAAATGCATTTTATAAATAAAGTGTGACTTTATTTCATTTGACTATCATGATGGTCTTCTAATAGTGATGAAAGACGAACGATTTGTTTGTAGCGAACAAATCTTTTAAAGGAAAACTGTACAACTCCACTCTTTATGGAGTGAGTCATCACCAGCCCAATCGATCTTGCAGCACAAGAGCTTGTTTCCATTCACTCATGGCGCACCTGGCGAACTCTCAAGGTGCGCTGGTGTGCCACAGCACAGTGGGTAAAAAACATTTTGAACAAGGTGAACAGTTAGAGAAAGCGCAACTCAAGATGGCCAACTATGAGGTTGTGCACTCTCGCCAATTCATGCCTTGCATTTACTGCGTGCGTCTTATTATTTTCCCGAGCAGAAACAATGGAACATATCTCCATTGGAAGTGGGGTCTACCGGCTCTCAACCATTCCAAAGGAATGCAGCACCACCCAACGGGATCAACCTGCTAAACGACCAAATAGACTGACTGTTTGGAGCGCATAAAAAACCCACAGATATTTCCGTCGCAAAAAGACACAGATATGTATTGTATTTAAATGTGTATCTTCCTTACCTATACTCAAAAATGCATATTACGGGATTTGGCGATGCAGTCACAATAATATAAAGAACATTTCCATTAAATTATATGGATGTTTCGATTTTTTTTAATTTCTATTTTTTGTTAGGATTAATTTACCAAAAATGACTTTAAGAGTGTTCCAGCTGTTATTTCACTGTGTAAAACTTGTGATTAAATGTGTGTTAGACGAAGCAACATCCCAGTCAAAGAAGACAGTACATTATCCATTACATCCATTTACGCTCAGATGATCCGTATCAACCGCCTGCTCCCTCAGTGCTGCCACCCACGGCCGTTGACTTTAATTGGTTGCAATACAAGTCACGGCCACGAGTGGCAGCACTGAATTAGCAGAAAGTCATTATGGGAAGTATAATGGTTTATGAAGTGTGATGGTTCCAAAAGTTAAATTCTTCAGATTTTTTTTTGACCAGACTCGTCGCCTGTCGTCACAGAAACTTAGCATAAACGCCCAAAAATAAATGATCAATATACTCACGAGTCACTGCAAGTAGCTATTGTGTAAATAAATAAATCCTGCAGGAAAAAAGGCATAAAGTTCTGCTCCGAGGCACTTACAAGGAATATGAATTGAATGATTTAGGTTCTTTTTCGTCCTTGTGAGTGCCTTAGAGCAACAACAATCTGTTTTGTCTCATTTATTTTTAACTATTTTAATTTGCAACTAAGAAGTTTAATAAGAGAATATGAGATGAGATTAGCCGCGTCTCCGGGCTCTGTGCTGGTCACGACTCTGTTCTTTGTGTGTGTGTGTGTGTGTGTGTGGGTGTGCGGGTGTGTGTGGGTGGGTGTTTCTGTGTGAGTGTGTTTTTGTGTTCGTTCAAAGGTGTGTGTGTGTGTGTGTGTGTGTGTGTGTGTGTGTGTGTGTGTGTGTGTGTGTCATAGAGAGAAGACCAAAAAGAGGAAAAAAAAAAAATTGAGAGCAGGCAAAGTGAGCCGTAGAGACCTGGGAAAAGAGCGAAAGATTTGGGCAGAAGAGAGAGAAGGGCAAGAGATACAATCGGTATGACGGAGGGGAGGAAATAAATTGCTATTTCTCGGATTAGAGGGATGGAGGGAGAGAGGAGGGTGAGAGTGGGGATGGAGAGAGTCAGAGAGAGACGGGGGGAGGGAGAGAGAGAGAGACAGACAGAAAGAGAGAGAGAAACAGAGGTAGAGAGAGAGGGAGAGAAATGGAGAGAGTGGGGATGGAGTCATGGAGAGAGAGAGAGAGATTGCAAAAGGGAGAGAGAGGGGTAGCGAGAGAAGGGAGGGGGATTCAGTAGAGAGCGAGAGAGGTGGGGGGGGTGGCAGAAGAGGGGAAGAGAGGGAGAGAGAGAGAGAGAGAGGTAGTGAGAGTCGGAGAGAGGGAGGGTGAGCAGGGGAGGGAGAAAAGTGGAGGGATGGAGAGAAACGGTGAGAGGCAGAGAGCGACGGAGGGAGGCAGAGCGTGGGGATGAGAGAGAGAGAGAGAGGGAGAGAGAGAGAGAGAGAGAGGGAGAGAGAGAGAGAGGAGGTAGTGGAGGACATGTTCGGAGAGGAGAGTAGGGAATATCAAAACTTGTGAAGAGATCAGCAGTGCTATGAATAAACATGAACAGGGCTGCCCACACACACACACACACACACACACACACACACACACACACACACACGCACGCTAAATACGTATAACCGTAATTTTCACTCCCCGAAGCGATTTTGTCTCCATCAAATGCGTCAAACTTGATCAAAGCATTTTGGAACCCAGCCTTCTGTGGTTATTCGGTTACATCCTTATTTCTGGGCCCGGGCATAAATCGATAGAGCCTTCCAGGCGGCGCTCGGCCTGTTTATCACCATCGCCGCTTAGAAATAACGAGAGGAGGCGCTCGGCTCCGCCTGCCGCGGTGGAGGTCGACCCGAGAGAGAGGGGGAGATCGCCTGTGTTCGTGTTCGTTTTCGGGCGAAGCGCGGGGCTCTCGCCGGGAAAGAGACGAGGAAGATGATGATGATGATGATGACGATGAAGACGGAGAAGAAATGCTCCCGTCAAGCGCTGCTGTTGCCAAGGTAACGGTTGGAGCGCAGGCTTAGGTGGGTGGCGATGCCCGGCAGGGATCCGTCTATAGGGCCCTCGTTGCCCACTCCACCGGCCTTCCCACAATCCTTTGCCGCCGAGCGAGAACCCCCTCCTTGCATGTGACCCGACGGGGAGGCTCGGAGGGAGGCCAGAGAGGAGGATGGATATACCTGGAGGGCGGAGGTGGGAGGAAGGCGGGGGCCGGTGGCGCTGAGAGGCGGAAGCCGGAGGTGGAAGCGGGGAGGTCGGCGACGGGAGAGCGGCGCCACCGCTGAGGCTCGGAGGAGCCGGCGTGCCGCGGGGGAGGGAGGCTCGTAAAAAAAAGGGTGGAGCTGAGCCCCCCCCCCCCCCTGCAGGCTGGAGGTTCGATCCCCGAACCCTGTGTTTGTGGTCGCGCGGCGTGCTTCATCGTAATTATCATGTCCTACGCCTTCACTGTTGTGATTATTTTCTTTCTATCGTCATACAATGTGCTTTGGCAGTACTGTACTTATTTACGGTCACGCGAATAAAGCCTTGTCCATCCAACGGACCTGTTATGTTTGGATGTCCCACATTACACGTGAGGCACTTGGAAGGCCCCAGTAACGAGTGAAAGCCAAAATAAAGTGTCAATCACGCCGTGGGTGGCCGCCAGGACTCCTGTCTTCCCCGTGTTTTGGTTTTATTTCTGGGTTTCTGAGCACGTGCAGCCGAGGCCCCCCGAAGTAATTTTGATCTCGGGCCCGACGTCGCTCAATAAATACAAATGGACGCTTGCGCTTGTGCTCGGAGGAGTTTGGGGCCGAGGAAATTAAGCGCCGCCCGTA
>NC_137189.1:40086256-40118756 GCF_960531495.2 Zeus faber
CCTTCAAAAATCTGCTCAAAACCTACCTCTTCAATGAGGCCTACTGCCCCTGACCCTTTTTGGTTTTCCTTTTTTGTTATTTATCTTTCTCGATTTATCTACACTGTCTTGTTTTGTTATCTACCCTGTCTTGTTTGTTTTTTGTGTTTTGTTTTTCCATTGTTAAGTGTCCTTGGCTTTGTGAACAGCGCTATATAAATCCCAGTTATTATTATTATTATTATTATTATAAGTATTGTTATTTTACATATGGCGGTGGTATGAAACAGAGGTAAATACTATAGCGAGAGTGAGAGTGAGAGAAATAGTGAGTGAGAGTCACATCGATCGAACATTCTATATCATCCCAAAGTGTCAAATCTGGTGAAATTCCATCACATTTTCTCAGCTTCCCGCTTTCTGGATTCTACAGATGAATGGTTACACTAGTCTATAAAAACAACAATGAGCTATTAACCACGTGGATTATTTATTTTACCTTAGTGAACTACACAAGCAATAGGTTTGTTTGCAAAGAACCGAGAATCACTTTATTTGCCAGATACATTTGTATACACCTGATTTGTATTGACCATTGAACCCATCCAAACTATTTAAAGAGTTGGGCCGTCACAGACTTCAGGGCTTACTTCATTGGGAGTGCATAACTATGTGCCCAGGGCCCTATATTCCCTCAATGTATTTGGGATTTTTCAAATGGAATAGGTATGGATGGTATTGGTATGAAGGGGTATGGATATTGTTATTCTGTTCATGATCAGGGAACATGGGGCCTTGGGAACATAGGCTGGATCCCCTCCACCATTGGGGTCAGGGCCGATGGCAGCAGGAGGGGTGCGAACCCATGTCCATCTCCGTCCATCAGCCACCCAACATGTCCTTTCACTACCACTGGAGGGCAGTGCAACACCGACCAGCTCTTCCTTTCACCAAAAAGGCACCAAGGGCCGCACTGTGCATGACTACAAATCACACACATGTGGACCTTATATGGTCACTGCAGAGCGCAGGTGCATCCGAGGAGATAAAGCAGTCATCCATTTAACCCCAAAGCTGACGCAAAGGTAGACTTCCAACTGAAATGTGGTAACAATAAAGAACGTTTATTCAGGGGAATGGGTGTTTTGATGTGACGCCTGTGTGCAGATATGTTTCGGCACACCCAATCAATTAATCAATCAAAGTAAATGTCTGTGTGTCTCAATGGTCTTAGAAAGCTCCTCCACCCTTGGTGACATGGCAGAACGGACCGACTGTTGTGTTTTGTGATTCTCTCCGCAGTTGGCTCTCTCTTTTAATTTAAAAATGTTGCTCATAATTTAAAGAAAGTCCAGATAGACGGATAGATTTTCATGTAATTGAATTTCACCTTTATTTAGTTCTCGGGGATACATTGAGGGGTGAACCCTCGTTTGCAATGATGTCGAGATCCCATTATGCAGAAGAAAAAAAACAAAACATAAAAAACAAAAATACAATGAAAAAACAAGTCAAGATTCCTAGTTAAAACAATTACATTTCTAAAACAATGACATTTGTAAGCACATTTTTTTTAATATCCCAATGGTATCAAGAAATGAATATATGCGAGTCCTAGTGTAAGGTGGAATAGTGAAGTAATGTAACTTTTAATTAAATTTTTTTGAGGAGTGCTTTGTAAATGAACATATACTGTATATATCAACTACCTGTCTATATATCACATCACCATAATCCAAGACAGAAAAAAATACAGTTTCAACAATTATTTTTCGACTAAACATGGGAAAGGAGGTTCTATTTGGATAAACAACGCCACGTTTTGGCCCCAGCTCTTCAACCAGTTTATCATTGAGAACTTTGAAAGTGAGTTTATCATCAGTCCAGATGCTTAAATATTTATAGTGTGGGACTCTTTCAATAGCTGTACCGAGTGAAGTGCCAAAGTGCTGAAGTTTGTTATAACCAACGTTCTTAGCTCTTGTGAATCGCATATATTTAGGTTTTTTCAGCATTTAACAAATGTTGGAGATCGATAAGTGCCTCTTGAAGAACATTCAAAGAAAGTTGCAGATTATCAATAGCCAATTGTATGGAGTCATCCAATAATATGAGATATTGTCTTTATCATATTGTTGTATATCATTGATATAAATTGTGAAAAGGACCGGTCCTAAAATCGAACCTTGAGAGACACCTTTTGTTATAGATAAAAATGCAGATTGGACATTGCCCGTTTTCACGCACAGCTGTCTATCAGAGAGGTCGTTTTGGAGCCATCTCTAAGCATTAGGGTCACTGGGCTGTGGCACGGTGGCGCAGTGCATTGCACTGTTGCCTCGCAGCAAGAAGGTCCTGGGTTTGCATGTTCTCCCCGTGCTCACGTGGGGTTTCCTCCACATAACGTCAGTAAGGACCCCCACCAAAAACATGCACACACCATCGTCTGACCAGCGATGGACACTCACCACCAAGTCCCCGGGCACGTCCACGAATGCTGCCCACTGCTCCTGGCTGTGCCCCCGGAGGAAGGACAAGCCAAGGATGGGTTAAACGCAGAGGCCTCATTTCAACGGCCACCATCCAAAGCGTTCGCATGAGCAGGGAATGATCAACAGACAGACATCATGCTGAAAAAATAGCTGTAACAAAATACTTGAAAAATGTGAGCCACTGTAGCAAAATCCGCACTGTCGTGCATTTATAAAATCGCTAGGAGCAGCCAAATAAGTTGAAAAAACCATTCTAGAAGGAAAATTTGATTTTTCCAGATTTTTTTTTCTCTCAACGTTTTTTCAAAAACCGAGTTTGATTTATAAATTGTAGATAAATGTTAAACTGTGGAGTTAAATATTCCTGTTAGATTCCATGGGGAAACACAGTTCACTTACCGAGACGCTAAAAAGCGCTGAACAACGCCGATCGATGGTTTCCTTTGTAGCGAGCTTCCAGATGAAGATCATTCCTCCATATTCCATGTGATGTGAAGTCACAATGTGAAACAATGTGTTTTGATAGAGTTCAACCTTTAAATCGTACTACTTTCACACACACACACACAGAGACATTATTGTGGAGGGGGCGTGTCCCAACGTGTACCATTGAAGAAGAAATGCTGACGTCACTTCCGTAAACAAGCTTTCAACTCAGTGAGATACCAGTGAGATAGATCCAAGTCAGTGTAAGCAGCTCGTATTGGACTTCATTTTCTGAGATGATAGTGAATTCTCTGACTGCGATGCTGAATCTGATTTCGGCCTTATCCTGCACATGGAGAACATTTGAAACAGCGGATTTCAACCGGATTTCATGAAAAGAAAATTGAAAGAGGCCTCAAACAAGCTCTCAGAGTGTGGCTGGGGGAGGGTTGGGGTTGGCCCACATAATAACTCCAAGAACTTTGAAGATATATGGCATATGCACATTTTATATTAAATGACACATGAGGCTGATATACAGAGACTCGTATTTTTAATAGACTCTACATTTTTTTGTTGTGTTGTCCAAACTTTTAAACTCCTAAAAAATTCCACTTTTATAAAAACAAATATATTCTTACTGTTAAGTAAAAGCTTTTTCAAAAACAAAAGATGAGAGATCAGCAGGGTGTCAAATAACCATGTGACAAGTAGCAATGCGGCTGTGTTGGTCTTCCAACCCATTTGCATTCTGGGAGCTGGCTGAATGAAGCCAAGTGTGGGGGAAAACTTTGAAGGGGATTATCTCGGAAACACAGTGCCACACCCTTGTCATTAACAAGTCATAGCTTAAATAATATTTGCTTGATTTGCACAAGTGACACCTTGTTTGGAAGCTCGGATTCTTCACTTTCAAATGATGCGAGAAAAAAAAAAAAGTGAAAATGTACCTAAAGATGCGGTGGCTCACAAATATATATAAAAAAAATTGCAGGCTCATGGAAAATAAACCTGAACATTTAAAATGAAACAGAACAAACCTGAACATTTTTAAGCTGTATAAACCCGAGGAATTTAAGCTGTAGAACAGACTTCTTGAGATGGCTGATCACAAGTGAAATGAACATATTTTCTATCTGATTTTAAAAGATCCCTGTAAAAAAAAAACTAGGAGTGACTTATTAAAATCAGACGTTTGCAGCGCAAGCAACCGCTGAGTACGCTTTGTTCGGCCTCACTCTGTGCGAGACCAAAGGAACCAAAAGTTAAATTCTCTTCCAAGAGCTGTGCTACGGTTTATTTCGGTAAGGTGTGGCGTGCCAGACAGGATGTTCTGCGCTGGAAGGCTCCGTGAACTTGTGTCGCGCTTTTATGAGTCAGCTACATAAAAACCGAGACTGTTTACAGACTTGCAAAGTTCATCTGCTCAAACTGCTCGTTCACTCAGATGGAAGCGAGGGCAGAGCGGGCGGCCGACGATCCCTCTAATTACAATCCTATGCACATGTATGCTGCTGGATCCGCCCGTTGCTGCTCCACACACACACACACACACACACACACACACACACACACACACACAAGCACACGCACACACACACACACACACACCGCTATGTCTTTTTCTCTTTAAAAAGAACAGAAAAAGATGCATTCTTCACGAGTGTGCAAGCTAAAAGTCTCAACCCTGCAACCCTGACTGACATTCGCTGGAACATGCAAACTAGCGACGAAAAGTTGGACTCCTTTCAGAGATTTGACTCTCTACGGGTCAAGCGACTCGGTTAAAAGATGTGTTCAATTTTCCGACTCCTGGTACGTGATTGATTACGTGAATGGAACTCTCACAGGCTGACGACTCGCGACTCCTCATGAGTCTCCTGGGGCGCACGCGTGACTCGCGACGGGGAGCTCTGGGGGGGGGGTCTTTTCCTCTGAGATTCGAGTCTCCGGCCGGCCCGGTGCGACCGGCCCCAGAGTCGGTAAACGTACGACTCTTTCGCCGCAGTGACTCACGTCTCTCGAGTCGTTTGAAAAAGTTTGCTCGCCACGAGCAAATCATTCGCACGCACGCGCGCGCACACACACACACACACACACACACACACACACACACACACACACACACACACGTGTACACACACACACACACACACCCGAATAAGGTGGAAGAATCATAAACGGACCCAGATGACTTTCTTTAATTCTCGTCTTAGAAGTGATTATGACAAAAGCAAAGCTCCGACATCAGACGCTCATTCGAACAGGGTTGCGTACATAGTTGCCGACAGGGCTGCGTTCAGGGCTGCGTTCAGGGCTGCATACAGGGCTGCGTTCAGGGCTGCGTTCAGGGCTGCATACAGGGCTGCGTTCAGGGTTACGTCTTGTTGAAGCCAATGAGATTCGACCTCCAGCATCCACCGGGCATGTTGCAGAGGCCAGTTTGACTCCACAGACGATCAATAGATACCTTTTTTTTTTTTCCTAAATACATTTGACAAATATTAACCACAATTATGCGTTCAAATATCGTCAAATAAAAAGAGAAATAATGCCGTGTACCTTTCCTCGCTGGCTGACTGCGTGGTGAATTTCCAAGGTTACTAAAGCACGTGATGTCGCCTATTGACGTGCCGTCGACCAAGCGGAGGCTGATCGGCTCATGCCAGGAAGCTTCTTTGAAGATGAAAGCGAAGTGATTAGACATTTATACGCCGCAAAATTTGATTTGCCGAAGGCAGCTCCCAGCATGCAAGCTCCCTGCCAGTAAGCATATCCCAGAATGCAATTGTCTGGCAGAAAAAAAAAACCCACAACAAAAAAAAGGCTGCTGCCGGGAACAGCCACGCGGCGAAACCCCTTAAATTCAGGTAAGATACTGTACCTCTCGCTTTTTTCCCAGTTTCCGATCGATCTCAATTTGATTTTGATTTGAACGCAACTCGTATCAAGAGAGGTGACCCAGAGAGAGAGAGAGAGAGAGAGAGAGAGAGAGAGAGAGAGAGAGAGAGAGCGCTCCCCAATCTGCCTTTTGCCGGACTCCCGAGTCTCGGCGCCCGTAAACGTCGGCGCGAACTCAGCGCGAACCCTTGAAGTCTCTGGCCGGCGCGCTCCCTTCACTCCCGCCCACCCCGTCTCTCGCTTACGTTTTTCCCCCAAATTCCCCGGGCTTTGTGCGGCGGCGTCCTGCCTCAGTTGTGGCTGTGTCAACGGCCGGGCGTCAAGTTAAACAAAATATTAGTGTTCCGAGGCTCCTTGTCCGTCTGCCGGCTCTCCTTCATCCACATCGCCAGTGGAATTATCTGGAGGGACGTGGTCTTGGTCTGCTTCAGAGGCAGAATAGGTGGTCCTGGCGCCGCGTACGTCTGCTGGCGCTCGGCTGCGGTGAATCAAAAGCTGCCGTTTGAATTTATTGATTTACGGCAACTTTGCATTATTGGGTTATTACGGAGGCCACGCCCTGATTTTGGTAAATTGGCGGGGGTGGAAAGAGTTCTGGAAATTCTTTCGACTTTATTGTCCCGGGGCGGCGGGGGACGATCAAACAACTGCGAAGGAGAGGACTTCTTGGGTTTACTTATTGAACTTGAACTTGAACCATGCCACCCATGACATTTCTGAGATGACACGATGACAGCGAATGACACGATTCCGGCCAAATAAGTCTCCAAAACACCCAACGTGTTAACTTTTGAAGACTCGTGAAACAAACTGTTTTGTTTGGCGAGACAAAAACTGACCAAAAGTGTTGGTAAATTTGCCAACAATTCTACAGGGATTTTAGTTCACTTTTCTCAGTTTACCCTAAATTTTGTGAATCCTCTCTGCTTTCTTTTTATTTAGTAGCCTGCATTTTTTTCCACTTTGTAATTTTTTTGAATTTTTTGATTTTAATATATTAGTCCAAAATTTAGAATAAAGTTTGGGGAGTGTAAAGCCTTCTGCATACTCAAAAATACAAAAACATTAATAAATAAATAAAAATTACATTATAAATTAAAAAATGTATACTTTTTTTCACGTAGGCGATTTTGTTTCCAATGCTTAAGCTTATTAAACATGTCATATTCTATTATTTAAACTTAAGCTCGGCGGTTGAATATGTAGTTCATTTGTTTTTTATTGGCTACAATATGAATTGGATGGATGGATGGATAATGAATTAAAACTTGTTAAAGACAAAAATAATTACAAAAATGAATGGATAATTTTGAAAAAATGTGTTGACCACCACTGAAGTGAGACGCCTGAAGTGTATTTGACTTTCTGCTGTCAATGTGAATGACAAACTATATTTTATTATTGTGCAGCACTATCTCTGTACATGTTTATGTTCCATAATATTGAGTTAAGATTTTTGTTGTTGTTGTATTTTAACATGCCATGGCAGCCCTGCCACGGCATGTCAAAAATCTTCATGTCATTAATTGTGAGCAGCAGAAAGCAGGAGTTGTCCAAGCTGGTACCAATGCATATTCCATTCAGGTCAGAACTCAGAAAACACCAACCTCCTACCAGCCCACCCACCTACAAACCAACCTGCTTGGAAACGATGCAAAGGAATGGGTATTTCAGTCCAAATTTCAGGGGGAGATCGCTCAGGGTGGAGTTTTTCGCTATAACGGACCTGATGTGACGGCCGCATGAAAACCCACACAGCCAACAGTTAGGAAAGTTCCCTTTGTGTTGGTTTTTTTTTCAAAACACGTCCAACTCCAATCCAAAGTCTACTGTGTTTTTCACGTTACGTTAACATATGTTTTGTCGTTTCTAGAACTCACAAGCTGCCTGATAAACCCAAATTTGCTTCCTCAACACAAGCAATGGAACATTTGGCTCGGAAGCGGGGACTACCGACTCAAGAGTTCATGATTTCCAAGTTTGACTGGAACGCAGCAGCAGCGACACCCAAATGAATTGGACCCTTAATTAACGTTATTAACTTCTGTGTTCTATACATGTCCAAATGGCTGCTGTGAAAAGGGCTCATGGCTGAACAGTCCTCGTTCTCCTCTAAATATTTCAGTGGAGACTTATTTCCGACTCTTAGATTCAATTAAAATTTCTCTTTATTTATTTAGCGTAGTTTGAGATTCGGCATCTGGGATATACTACGCATCACACCCGGCGAGGTGTGCAAAGCAAAGCAGGTATGTTCCACGAATACTGTCAGAAACCATTCCACCAACATGGAAGTGGACTTCACACTTAGATTTTATTTTATTTTTGGTTTTCTGTCTTATAGAGTATATTGTAATATTATATTGTGTAAAGTTCACCGTTAGGTCTTATCGCATATTTCCACATTTTTCCATCTATTGCCATTTTCTTCATTCATCCACCGGGGATGAACGAATAATCTGTCTATCTGTCTTTCTGTCTGTCTGTCTGGACCTTGATGTCTGTCATTCTGAAAGACTGTCAGATCTGCCAACAAGCAAAAGGTCCGGTGGGTGCTTTTGTTAGGTTTTACAAATATAAGTTATTATTCTGTCGTTCATGCTCGTTAATTCTTGCAGTTTTCATATTCACACACCATTTTGATGTTGTCCAGTCCCGGTACAGCCAACTGGATTCTTAAAAAAACAACAAAAAACAAAAAAAACCCTTCAAGTAAAGGCCTCCACTCCCCCACTGAATTTTGGGGATGAAATCTCTTATCAAGGACTTGGAACATAATGCCATTGGCCGACGTCTCCGCTGTTTTACCTCAACGACTCTCCGGCTCTTGTTTTACAACTCCACGGTCTCGGTTTTGATGTACGGTTGTAATTTTTGATGAGTGTCCTTTCTTTTATGCTTATCTCAGCGAGACTATGGTCTAATAAGTCAAAAAACAAAGTAAAAAACATCGGCCAAGTAACTGCATATAACATCGCCTATCTGAAAAGTGTCCTAGTTTTATCATAAATTCCATTAACATCCTGCTATGAACAGATGTAGCAGACATAACAGCATTTAGGCCGCCTGGTAACCCTGGTAACACAGCTACTGCGAGCTAAATGTACTCGAAATTCTCGCTTTTTAGAAACAGTGTCAGGCTGGCCATAAACATGTCATCGGGCTTATTTATTGGTGTACGACCTCTAAGTCGACAGAAGATCAACAAACTGTTAAAGGTAATCTTGCTTTCTCAGGTCGGACGGTCAGTTTAAGGAAATATTTAAATAAAATAAATTTGTTTATTTTTGAACCTTTGCCGTCAGCATGCTGGACGTACAACACACAGTATTTGGATGCCATTGCATCTAGGACAGAGTAAGTCTGCAAGTGGAGTTCGACTTCTCAACCTGCACTGCAACTCCTTATTCATTCCTTAATCGTCAAGAACCGCTGCAATACGTCTGTCCTGTGGACGACCTGTGGGATGACAAGAGCACAGCTTTTTTTTTTAATACACAGAACCACAGATGAGACAAATAAACATAGGAGCTAGAATGTTTACTCTGTAATGGTAATTAAAATGTAAAATATAGAAGTAGTTAGAGGTGTACTCAAGTAGTTTAACGAGAGTAGTTTTGACTTGCTGCTTTACAGCTCTGGGTATTGGTCATTATTTTACTCTCTGGGCAATAGCAATACGCATGATTGTCGTCTTTCAGTGGTGTCATATTGTCCGATTATCATTTTATGGCTCCCTTAAAAATGGTAATGTGCATGGTGATAGCCCCCCTTGCCCGGTGCCAGAAGCACCTTCCATGACCGGTGAGGAAAAACCAAGCCGAGCGGGTGATCACTTACGCTACATGACCGTACGTCGACGGCGTTCATTCTTTGCCCAGGATCCGGTAACGGCAAAACCCCGCGGACCCCGGCGGGTGTCTGTCTGGGGACCAGCCTCCGCCCAAACCGTCCAGTAAGCCGGCCGTAAAAGTCGGCACTAAAAACATGCAACACCAGCGAGAGCCGCGGCCGGCCTCAGACACCGCCGACTGCTGACTGGTGCGACGGGGAAATGCAGCGAAACCGCCAAAGTCGTAAAAACTAAGCCTCTGGTTGTGCTGCGACACGCCGAACGTCAACAACACAACGGTAAACGCTCTCCTCGTCGAAAGGAGAGTTGGCTCCGGGCCACAAGCATTTCCACCTCGTTGATAAAGATGAAACATCTGGAACGAGGAAGTCCTCGTCACATTGTACAGCGACATCGACATCCCAGATTTGAAAAATGTCCCAAGTCTTTAATCCTGTTTTGTCTCACTTTACGATGACGGTTAGGGTTTTTGGCATTACAGAACCAGTGTTTCCTGACTGTATCCAGGACAAAATGCTATATGATCTTAAGGTAACAATTTGACTACTCAGTAGCGTGCTTAGGGACTTTCCCCAGGAACTAGGAACCTTTGGAGGAACTTTCCCCAGGAACTAGGAACCTTTGGAGGAACTTTCCCCGGGAGCTAGGAACTTTGGAGGAACTCAGTGTGTTTCCACGGCGAGGACCAGGGTGTAAAATAAGTTCCGGGGTCAAAGTCCCAGGAACCAAAAGGTCCCTGCTCGGGGGGGGGGGGGGGGGGGAGGGGGGCGGTACTTTTTCAAAAGTCCAGGAGCATTTGGGGAGGGGCTTGCAGCGCTGAACATTTCTGATTGGTTGAGTAGTCACACCATTTGTAAAAATCTGCAGCCACAAACCGACTGTATGTAGTTTGTTTTTTTGGTTTAAAGATGTTCCCTTGGCACAAAAAAACAGAAAATGAACTGTTTTTGAAAATAGAAAAAACAGAACATGACAGCGTGTGTGTGTGTGTGTGTGTGTGTGTGTGTGTGTGTGTGTGTGTGTGTGTGTGTGTGTGTGTGTGTCTGGGCTGGAGTGGAGCAGTTTGTTGTATAGTCGCACACAAAAATGACGTGTGAGACCAGCCGTGGCTTTTTCATACGTCAGCTGAGTAATTTGCAAAAATGTTTTCATCAGTCATTTGAATAATTCGCAAAATCCTCACGGGTCTTCGGACCGCGGTGGAAACACAGACGACAACGGGCTGAAGAAGCCTTTTTGCTTCTGAAAAAAAAAAGTTCCTAGGACTAAAGGTTCCGGGTACTTTGGGTGGAAACGCGTCTTACGTTAATGATCCCACTTTAGGATGGCACTGAACTA
This sequence comes from Zeus faber, assembly GCF_960531495.2. Lineage (NCBI taxonomy): Eukaryota > Metazoa > Chordata > Actinopteri > Zeiformes > Zeidae > Zeus > Zeus faber. The sequence continues at coordinate 40,097,246 of NC_137189.1, forward strand.
GCCGTAAAGTCATAAATAATTCTCCAAAATAACGAGCAACAATGGCAGCCAAACCACTTCTGACGAGTCTATATCAAAAAAAAAATTAGGAATTAGGAAATTGAATGAACCTCAGTATTCATGTACGGATAGGGATTGACAGGAGGCCGCAGCATCTCACCAAGCGTCGCTCGCACACAAGTGTTAATATGGAGACAGGCTGAAAGAAGCGGTTGGTGCTTGTGATTCAGAATCTAAAAAAAAAAAGTTTGGATTTCACGAACTTGAATGAATGAGGCCACTGGACTCCGCCCAAAACACTTCTGGCGGAGACCTTCACATGTCAAGGCCTCTAATATGTTTTCATTAGCCTTCTCTCTGAGGTCAAGGCGTGCGTGCGTGCGTGCGTGCGTGCGTGTCTGTGTGTGTGTGTGTGTATATGTATTGGTGGATTTGCCCTTGTACAACCGCCGCCCGGTGGATTTGCTGTCATTTTGGTGCATTTTTGAGCGTCAGAATTTGCGAGCGTGAGTGTTTTGTCATGGGGTCACGGCAGCCCCCCGACTCATTGTTGTGGCCTCACAGGCTGAAACAGCTGCAGATTGTTAGGGCCCGGCCTGCAATATATGAAATAGAGTGGGCGAGAGGAAGACAGCCAAGGGGGGTCCGAGGTGTGTGTGTGTGTGGGTGTGTGTGTGTGTGTGTTTGTGTGTGCGTGCGTGTGTGTGGGTGTGGGGGGAAGACTCATATAACTGACAGTGTGCCCGGTCCTCCCAAGGTAGTTCTCAGTCCACACACACACACACACACACACACACACACACACACACACACACACACACACACACACACACTGTCATGGTACAGTGGGGTGGAAGGTTGTGGTGGTGGTGGTGCTGATTCTGGGGGTCTACAGCCCGAGAAGACGTTCAAAGAATCAATGCAATGTATTGTACAGATTCTACCGGTATACTTTGATGGTTTCGCAATAATAAATATTAAAAAACACAAAATCCATGGACCCCCCCCCCCACCTCCTTGAGGGCAGAGGTCATGGTCAGGACGGGGCATCCAATTGTCTTTCCACCCACAGCGTCGTTCGGGCAACAAACATACGGGGATGGGGGTGGAGGACAGAACTCGTACAAAAAGGAATTTCACCACGGCCCATAAAGGTTAGAAAATAAAGAAAATGAAGTAATACTGAAATAAATATGTAAAACGGTGTCTTATTGCCTCAGAAGTTGAAGCCAGAGCCGCCTTTTTCACCGCAAAATTGTGTTGAAAATATCGGCATGAGAGATGGCACGAGCGCACCCGCTGGTATTAGCGCCTCGTTTTCTCCTTCTTTTCTTTTGGCGGCGAAATTCCCCGAGAACCGTTCGTTCCGTTGCGATCTTCCCTTTTCGACCGGCGAGGACGGAGCCACGCCGCCGGCAGGACACAGTGTTAATGCCGCTGGAGCTTCAAACGCCGGCTTCAGCTTCCAAGTGCCGGCTGGGAACACCCCTTTAAATAATCATGTGGGGTTCCTTCCACAATTGCCGTTTTCCAAATCACGTGTCTGCTGTATTTCATTTCTTAACACCCAGTTGTAGGTGAATCGCTCTACTGAGTTCTTCTTCTTCTTCTTCTTCTTCTTCTTCTTGGGGCTGCTCCCGTTAGGGTTCGCCACAGCGGATCATCTGCCTCCAACACCTTCTGTTCTGCGCGTCTTCCCCCCTTACACCGACCGCCTGCACGTCCTCCCTCACCACATCCGTAAAGCTTCTCTTTGGCCTTCCTCTTTTCCTCTTGCCTGGCAGCTCCATCCTCAGCATCCTTCTCCCGATGTAACTCTCATCTCTCCTGCACACGTGTCCAAACCATCTCAGTCAGGCCTCTCTCGCTTTTCCACCAAGCTGTCCAACCTGAGCCGTCCCCTCTAATGTACTCGTTCTTAATCCTGTCCGTCCTCGTCGCTCCCAATGAAAATCTCAACATCCTCAACGCTGCCACCTCCAGTTCAGCCACCTGCCTTTTTGTCAGAGCCACCGCCTCTAAACCGTACAACATGGCTGCTCTCACTACGTCACGTAGACCTTCCCCTTCACTCTTGCTGGAACCCTTCTGTCACAGATCACTCCGGACACTCTTCTCCACCCACTCCACCCTGCCTGAACTCTCTTCTTCACCTCTCTCCCACACTCTCCGCTGCTTTGGATGGTCGACCCCAAGTACTTGAACTCATCCGCCTTCTCCGCCTCCACTCATTGCGTTCTCTGCTTTTCGCCGCCCTGTTTGGGCGCTTTGCCGTCGGTCGTTCACGGAGCCGGAAGAGAGAAGTAAGAGAGCGGCGAGGAAAATTGATTTTGCCTCCGTGTTGGAGCTTTGTATTCTCTGTGTATGATAAGGCTTATTATTAAAAAATGATCAGCCCGGAGCAATATTCTTTTGGGGGCCCAGACTTATTCCACTGTACACACACACACACACACACACACACACACACGCAGACACACGCACACGTTTTTCAAACATTATCACTACTGCGTCCTTAGAGAACCAGCCGGGGCTGAGGAATCTCCTTTTTCGTTTCATACGGAAGAGCCGACGCATTTTTGGCATGCGTTTTACGGGGGACACACGTGTTCCTTCGCTAGACGAGAGCGTGGTCCTCGTGGCTAAGAGCTTTCGTCAAAACAAATCACGTCGGTCGCAAAGGTTCTTTATGTGTCTGACGGCGTGGACGCGGGGGGCGTGGGAATCCCGTGCAGGGAGTGGAAGTTCAGAGGAAGCGTGTGTTTGGGGGGGGGGGGGGGGGGGGGGGTTTATCTGCGAAATTGATCTCGACGTTGTCTCATCCTTGGCAAACTTTGAAGCGGCCAACACGACACACAGGAAAGCTTTGGCTTTTTTCAACCCAGGCCTTATTAAAGAGTTTGGTTTCCATAATTTCACCGCGCAAACCTTGTTGAGCTCTTCTCGATCCAGTCCAATCCATCCATTTGGAATTCATATATAATGTACTATACAGTATATACAGTCTTTTCTGTTCAACCAAAAAAATGGTTACAAACTGCAATTCATCCGCTTTTGCATTTCTGTAAATAATCATTTTGGTACATCCTTTCCTACCTAAGAGACTAGGAACAGGAAGTTGTGTCGCTTCTTACTGACAACCGGCTATAGCCAGTGTTACGCTCTGGATGTACCGTGGCAAAATTAAAGTCATTTTCAATAGGCACAGTGCATTACACTGCTGCCTCACAGCCAGAAGGTCCTGGGTTCGATTCCCGCCTGGGGCGCTGTTGGCACCGTGCTCCGGCGGGTTATCTCCCGGTTAGGGGCCTTTCCGTGTGGAGTTTGCATGTTCTCCCCATGCTCAAATGGGGTTTCCTCCACGCGACATCCGTCAGGACCCCACCAAGAAACACGCAGAACATCATCGTCCGACCAGCGATGGACACCTGTAACTGGTGCCCGAGCGTGGCTGTACACTGCCCACTGCTCCCGGAGGAAGGACAAGCCGGGATGGGTCAAAAGCAGAGATCCCATCTCACTGGTCACCATTTGGAGTGTGCGCGTGGGTTGCCGTCGCCGCATGAGCGCCTGTGCCGGGGCCTGTGACAAACAAAGACTCTTCATCTTCCTCTTCTAGTTACTGTTGCCTAAAACGGGGGGGGAGAGAGAGAGAGAGAGAGACGAGGGCGCAGGCGTGCGTTTCTCAACGGTGAAACGTGCGGCGAGGGCGGCGCCGCGTGCGGCTAAATGACGGGAACCAAAATGCACAAACCTATCCTTCAAAGCCAGATGACGACGCCCCTGCGGCTCCGACAAACACCGTGAGACCACGCGTCTGTGATCATTCCCTGCAACTACAGTCCTCGCCAAAACCGGGACCCCTGGAGTGTACTTTGATTAAAGTCCGTCTGAAATGAAATAGCGAGCGGCGGATCGGGATGTGACTGATGGCTTTTTGGGGAGTGTTAGCGTGGTGTCCTGGAAGGCTGCCCACGCTGGACCCGAGTTCGCAGCGGAGGGAGAGGGCCGGTTGAGTCAGCCGTTTAACTCCGGAGAGCGTCAGGCTCCGGGGGGGCTTAGGGTCGGGTCAGCGTGTCCCGGCGATCCGAGCCAGCGACTTTGATTTCGGGGGCCCTTTCGCATATGCCCGGGCGTCGGGGCCGTTTGAAGTCACACCCCGCCCGTCGTTCCTCCACATTTGCTCCTTATCTCTCTCTCTCTCTCTCTCTCTCTCTCTCTCTCTCTCTCTCTCTCTCTCTCTCTCTCTCTCAAGTCATGAATAAAACAATCGTGTGCAGACAAGTTAACTCAGGATGGAGCCAAAGTCAGCAAGAGGACTTCAGATGTTCAGCGTGTGAACCTTGCTTCTCCTGGTTGGCCCCTTATTTGAGTTTCAGTCACGGAAATGTGCTGAGTAAGCCCGTCTTGAGCGTTGGTTCAAATCACGAGTTCGCCTTGAATTGTCCGATGAATTTTCTTTTAACTCGTCTTCCGGGAAAAACCCAGACTTCTCCGCTCCCTTGTCCAGATCAGAACGGGGAAACCGTATTCGTTGTCGAGCGAGCGTTAGTTGATTTTAGCAACGACCCGAAAAGCTTAGATTGAATATATGGAGCTTAAGCTAAACGCAGACTCGTTTATCCCTCATTGTGAGTCACTGTTGCTATACGGCCTCCGCTTTGATCCAGCTCCATGTTTCCAACACATGTTCCACCGGGGCCTGTTCCCTTAAAGGGGAAGTCGTTTCGGCGAAAAACAATTAAAACTTGACTTATGAGCGTAATTGAGGCCCGTGCGACCGAACGGGGGAAGCCGCTCGGCTCCCCAAAGTGCGTTTCACGTCGATGACTATGTTCATCTTGAATCTCTATCGGCTCGTCTGGAGCAAGCCCAGCCACTCATGAATGCAAATGCACACATGCGTGCACGTGCTCAGTCACTCTCCATCTCGCTCTCTCTCTCTCTCTCTCTCTCTCTCTCAAACACATACGCACACATCCATGTACTTATTCTGTCACTGCTTTAGCCTTATTACCAGTCTCCGCATTTATGGGTTTGTACAATGGATTACTATTTATACCCAGTTAAAATATGCGTCCTTGGCTTTTATTGACAGTGTTAAACATGATTTTTCTATGCAACCATATTTCCATTTTTGCGCCAACTACCCCCCGACAAATTCCTTGCACATGAAAAATGGACTCGGCCTCGAGAAAAAGATTCCAATTCTGGAAGATAGACGGAGCGCCATTAAGAGACGAAGGGCGGAGGAAGGACTTCCAGTCACAACGGCACAAGCGGCGGAATAGTGAGTTAATGGCGCGAGGAGTTTTTTGCGGAGATTTTGGGATGTGTCACGGCAGTCGAGTGGAAGTTGTTTCCCGTCACTCCGGTGGAAGCGCTTCGCTGGCAACTGTCGCCCTGATTGAGGCAACGGTGAATCATGTCGTAGCGCTGCTAATGCGCCACTGTACACCCACTGTGGAAAGTTCCGGTTGGGATTTTCCAGCGAGGCACGTTGGCCGGGCAATTTTGCACGCTTGGCACGGGCCAATGGAAGCTGTGCGGTTCGTGCTTTTCACCGTTGTCATGGCCCACGAGGCTGACCTACAAACGTGTGTGTGAAATTTACACATGCGGTGGATGTGACCTACTGTAGAGAAATGGAAATGGGTGCCCTTTCTCCACCCCCCCCCCCCCACCCCGCCCCCCACTCTTCCACCAAAATCCCCACCACCCCCCTTGCTTTTGCTATTTCAAAGAAATCTTGGTATTCATCAAAGTTTATACTCATCTAGCCCATGTCAGACACAAATTACAGGTTAGGCACATGGCTCCAAACTGGTTGTCTGTCCCATATAAAATTGTGCATTAACTGATTTTTAATTTGTTCTAAATGGTTTAGGAACATTAGGATGGGAGCTAGACCCAAAATGTTAAAAAGAAAACACCGGAATGAACCGATTGGGGGAAAACTAAAATAAAAATCTGTTTTTCTCACACCGGAGGCGTCGTGGGAGAATTGGGTCAAGGTGGAGTCAGAGAGCATCGGGGAAGGACAGCTCCGCATGCTTCAGACTTTTAACAGATAAAGCTTTGTGTGTGAAAGGCCTCTCTTTAACAGCCCCGGACCTCTTGTTCCACTTCTTTGACCTGGATGCCTGGCCCTCATTTTTTTCCCCTCTTCTTTACACTGGCCTACATCCCAGTCCAAATCATATCTGGAATTCTGTCTTTACGTACGTTTTCACATTCCGACCGCAAATATCCCTGCATATATGAATTCACATATTATTCTGAATATTATTATGGGGGAAAAATGACTTTGACCGCAAAGGACAGCTGGGGTTTGTATGTGGGTGCTTATGGACCACGACTATATTCCATATATATATATATATATATATATATATATATATATATATATATATATATATCAGGAGATCTTTTTTATCAGGAGTCTATATATATACAGTATATATTTGTGATGCCAACTATCTCCATGTGTTTACATGCAAAGATACAAAAGTGGAAGGACTCCAATGGATACCAATGAATCCTCAATGGATACCAAGCATACAGGGACCCAGTGACCTAATGTGGAACAAGGATACGGTCAGTGCCAGGAAGGCTATGGAAAAGCCCACTCCTGGACCCGTGACGCTGGAAGTCAGTCTATTTCTACCTGGCCCCGTCTCCCGGGAGGAAGACAGCGGTAGCGGTGGCTTTCCACCCTTGAAAATGAGTTCAGTCAGCGTTGGGCGAGAGCCGCGCTCCCGCTGTGTGACAACGTCAGTCCGGTGCAAAGCAAACAGCGCCCGCTGTGTGAGCGTAACCCGAGCAGAAGGCGGAGAAAAGGATGGAGGCCGGTCGCTGGATGACTGCGACGCCTGTGTTACCACCCGGCACCCCGAATAAAGATGCATTGTATAGGCTGTCTGTTGATTCCTCTCATTCATTCATTCGTTCATTCATTCATTCATTTATATGCCATTTCCAGACTGACACCCATGTTTAACTCTCCCTTCCATGATTTCTCTTTCTTTCTTCTTCTTCTTCTTACCTTTTAGGGCCCTAACTGTAAGGCCTGGCCTTAAATCAGGTTCAGGCATACGTACTCATGGAGCAGTCTGTGCAGAGATGGAAATTATTTCAATTTCATGAATTTGAAGTAGGTCTTTTAAATACTTTTGGGTATTTTGTAATTTCTATTTGATCTGAGTGGGGGAAAAAATAGATGTAATTTGTATATAGTTACATTTTGCCATAGTCTTTTACAAGTCCCTATAAGTCCCTGTCAAGCTAAAATAAATATACCCAGCCAAATTTCAATGATTCAAAAAAATTGCCAAGTCTATAAAATTAGGTTTGGAAAGGAAAGGAAAAAATAGCCAGTTCCTTCTGCTCTGAGATGCTGGGGGCGTGTCTGCTGAAGACGCTGAAACCACGCCCAGTCACGCCAACCATGTAATAATATATAAACATTTTACATTGGAGTAACTTCCATGTTTAAATGTTGTGCTGAACCCAGCCCCTGGCGTCTAGTTGCTCACCTCAAAGTGCCGCTGTCTGGCTGCGGGACTCCAACCAAACGGGGCGGTTCTTTTTGGTTCTGGGCGTCCGTGGCATGGAGTTTAGGGAAGACGCCTTTTGCTCCAGGTGTTTATTCCCAAAACATCTTAGCTTATTTCACCCCTGATGCTCCGATTCCGACTTGGTGTTTGCATAGTGTTAGGGGAGGGGCCATTTGACCACTCTATGTCATTGAGTCATGATTTAGCACCGCCCCCAAAAAAATACAGAACCCAAAAAATGGTGGGAGACAGTTTAACGGTCTAACTCCACAATTAGTTCGCAGTTTTTTCACATGTTTTCAGCAATTACTTTCAAACATGTATAATGTTAAAACAAATCACTGAATTCACTTTTACAGGGACTTTTAATTACTTTTTGTGTGTGACAATGACTTGCGTGCGTGTCATTGCTTTATGCATTAAAAAAAAAACATGATGCATGTGCCAGCAGCTTTTGATGGTGCCTGTCCCTGGTCGCCACACCGCACGGTTTGAAACCTGCATCTGCTCCACATGTCATTAGAAATGTATGTCGCAAATGTAAAATGACAAAATAAGCAAAGAATTATAACATTATTTGTGTGTGTGTGTGTGTGTGTGTGTGTGTGTGTACCCCCCCAATGTCTATACCATGGCTACGCCCTTGCATACACTCCCACCAGAAGCAATCGCTGTCGCTTGTGGGTGTTCCTGTTCAGCTCCTCACTGAGTAGTTGCCATAGCAACGTATAAATAGATTGTTTTACCGGACATTGTACTGTACATGGAAAAATACTTTTAATCAAACTATATGGACGTATAGGGGCATGATCAGTCTTCATCTCCACATGATCGTGAGACAGGACAATAGCCTTATACCTTGTAAGTGCCGGTGGTAAGTTCAGATAAGTTTCATTTCGGAGTATTTTAAATGTATATTTAATTCTACAATTAATTCAAATATATAATTATAGAACCCAGAATCGAGATTGTGGTGCCGCCCCTTGCGGCAGCCTGCGCGAGCACCTTGTGTCGATTATGCACATTTCAGTATTTTTAGAGCTTATAGAGCTAAGTGTGCGTAATCACCGGGTGTCATGACAATTCACTGCATATATGTATGACTGTATGTATATGTATGTGACAAATATTCTCTCGAACTTGAACTTATTTTATGTGGCTTGAGAAAACAAGCGTGGACGTGAAATCCTAGTAAAAACTAGTTGTGCTCAAAAACAACTAAAAGGAAATTACTCATTGAAAAGTGTTTCATGTGTTCAGTGAAATAAGAGAAGGGAAAAAGTTAACGGTTTTATGGGTAATATTTTGTTTACCCAAAACATTTGTTTTGGGCATGCTTGATTCCCTCAGTGACAGAGATAACAGTTGAAATACATGTACTTTACATGTATTTGTAACATGTATTTTAATCAAATACATTTGTGACCCACCGCAGCAAAACCCGCTATCTCGCGCATTTCTTAAATCGCCAGAACAAATAAGATGAAAAAACATTTCTACAAGGAAAATTTGATTTTTCCAGCCTCGTGTTCCTTTGTGTTTTTTTTCATTTTTTTTTTTTTATCTCTTATTTTCAAAGCCGAGTTGGATTTCTAAATAGTAGAAAAGTGTTAAACTGTGGAGTTAAAGATTCCCATTAGATGACATGGGGAAACACAGTTCACTTACCGAGACGCTGAACAGCGCTGAACAACGCTGATCGATGGTTTTCCTTAAAGCGAGCGTCCAGGTGAAGATCATTCCTCCATATTCCATGTGATGTGAAGTCACAATGTGGAACAGTTTTGATGGAGTTCAACCTTTAAATCGTACTACTTTTGCACACACTTGGAGACATTATTGTGGAGGGGTTGTGTACCAACATGTACCATCGAAGAAGAAATGCTGACGTCACTTACGTAAACAAGCCGAGAATCCGGTTTCACTTGTCTGTGAAAACTTTCTTCTCTGTGTTGTTATGGATTATGAGAAGCGGGTGGAGGAAGATCTAAATTATATAATTATATAATCGAATCAGTGCGATTGATCCAAGTCAGTGTAAGCAGCGCACACTGGACTTCAATTTCCGCGATGATAGTCAGTTCTCCGACAGCGATGCTGAAACTGATACCGGCATTAACCCGGACTTGGAGAACATTTGAAACAGCTGATTTCAACCTGAATGTGACGATGAAACAGAATATTTTCAAGAACTACTGGAAGAGACTGACGTATCGTCGGTCTCCTCCAGTAGTTCTTGAAAACATTCGGCAGGCCATGTGGAATGTATCCCTAACCCAAATGTTCTCTGTTGACCTGATGAAGTCCGTTAAGGTTGGTGATGCAGATTATGAACAAGTAGTAATACACAAGATTCTCAAGCTGACTTGAAAATGCAGCCAGGGGTGAAAAGAAAAAGAAAATAGGCCCCAAACAGGCTCTCAGACTGTAGCTGGGCTAGGGTGGGGTTAGCCCACATAATAACTTAAACAACTTTGAAGATATTTGGCATGCGCACATTTATATATTGAATGACACACAAAGGCTGATATACAGAGATTCCTATTATTGATAGACTCTACATTTTTTTTTGTTGTCCGTACTTTTAAACTTCCAAATAATTCCACTTTTATAAATCATGTATATTCTTATTGTTAAATAAAAGCCTTATTAAAAACAAAAGATGTTGTGTGTCGATGACACTGTTAAAAATCCCCTAAAAACACAAGAACAATGCAGACATTTCCCCATTCAGCAGGGTGTCAAGTCCACATTCGGCAGGCCATGTGGAATGTAACCCTAACCCTAACACTAACCCTAAACCTAACCCTAAACCTAACCCTAACCCTAACCCTGGCTGAATGAAGCCAAGTGTGGGGGAAAACTTTGAAGGTGATTATCTCAGAATCACAGTTTGCCACACCCCTGTCATTAACAAGTCATAGCTTTAAAAGTATTTGCTTGATTTGCACAAGTGATACCTTGCTTGGAAGCTCTGATTCTCCCCGTCCAAAATTCAAAAGCCACCATATGTACCTATAGTCTGCGGTGGGTCACATTTGCTCACACAGTAATGTGTAATTTATTTTTATACATTTAATGGGCATGTATTTGTATTTTCTATCTAGATACATTTCAAGGTATTGTTGCCCATCTCTGTGTGAGTATGTGTGGGGATCAGGGGCTGATGTAAAGGGCCATTTAGGGACTGATGCACTCTTTGCAGGTCATATATCAAACATGAACCTCACGGAACAAATGTGTAGGTCAGTGTGCTAGGCCTGTATGACTCGACTAAAATATCATCTGGGCCTGTGGTCGTCGTAATATCATGGTGCAGTTAAGTGTGTGCTAAAGGCTGAATTAGAGTATAGTAATGCAATCTTCTGAGCCTCATAGACTGTTCTAGGTGTTCCAAATCAACTTCTTGTGTGTAAATATCTTACAAAAGCACCAATATCCACTTGTAGATATAACAGTGATATTTTATTTTGTCAAAATCGCTCAGCCCTTCAGCAATCTACAGCAAACTACAGCTGCTTTATTGAGGACTTGTAAGGGCATATCTGACTATTTGGCCCCAATCCCACTCAGCCTATATTCAGAGGGGCCCGCTGCATAGTTGGAGGGAAAAATGCTATGAGTCAATTGTCAAACCTAAAAATGAAAAGAAAAAAAACAAGCAATGTGTTTCTTCTTTGAAAAAAAGCATCCAAAGCGATTTTTCGTGTGTACTATATGCACTCTCTCAGTGTGAGCATGCGGCAGACTCAAGGGTGTGACATGTGATGAATTCCCCCCTCAAACAGTTCTTTTTCCTCTGTTTTGCCTTTTTCTAGACCATTTCACACACTAACTGTGTGTGTGTTTTAATGGATAGGCATAGGTCAGGGTCATGTGTGGGTTATTGTAACTACATGTGTGTGCCTTTACCTGCATGTCTGTACCAGGGCTTTAACGTGTGTGTGTGTGTGTGTTTGTTTGTGTGTGTGTGTGTGTGTGTGTGTGTGTGTTTGTGTGTGTGTGTGTGTGTGTGTGTGCATTAAGATGTGTGATAGACTTGCCAAAATGTGTTTCAGCCCTCGAGTTTATTTGTCCGTCTGTCGATCTTTCCCTCTGCGGTTTTGCAACGCGACCTTGTCAAATAAAGTCTCTGGATCCGACGAAATCCACGCTGTCAAAATGTTGAAGAGTAATTTACCCCAAAAATGCTCAAACCAGAAGATGCTTTCTTCTTCACCCTTTCTTTAGCCCCTTCGCCCTTCAGTCATCTGGATTGCGTAGGTAGTTAACTCGGGGATTCGCACCGAACCGCCCCCCCCACACAAAGGCTTGACTTCCAGATGTTAAAGTGGTAATCCGTGACTGTTTTGTTTCTTTAAGAAATCCCATGTTCTCCTCTATGCACCGTCAATGTGGATCAACATTCCCAAAATAGAACAAAATATATCCCCACCGCCTCACGTGACCCAGACAACAACAAAAAAAGGCAAACTTTGAGGAAAAGATAATAAAGTGGAGATGAGCGCTAAAAAAGATTTGCTTTAAAAATAAAAAAAATAGACGGTTGCAGTTTCGACCAGAGTTCAAGGTCAATCTTATGGAATTCCACTTCAAATGACGAGTTTCTTACAAACCAGATTATAAACTCGCCAATGAAACCACAAACCCTTCCACGCTGCCAAACTAGAGCCGTCGATATCGATGAAATCAAACATCCCGATATTTCTGGACCAATACCACGATATCGATAATTTGCCGATATGTTTGGGGATGACTATCGGTGCTTTCGTAAGATTTTACACACGAGAAATGTGGGTGATGTCGATATTATGACCAAAGCAGGGAGAGCCGTTGATTAGAACACCTAGAACAGTCTACGAAGGCCAGAAAAGTGCCGTTCTTCACCGTAACGTAGCCTAAAGACAACATTTAACTGTTTTATAAAGGGAGGGTCACACTGCGCCCCTGCGGTCTCTGTGCCCCTGGCTTTTATGGGCAAAATAAATGACCTCTCGAAAAAAAAAATTGACGTAACTGTTCTTGCCGTCCATCCCTTAAAATAAAGAATTGTCCACGCTGGAGAAGCATAAAATGACCCGTTCCTTATTTTACCGATTGTTTAAGGGACGTTTTTCATATATTTTTTTTTTTAAATGGACAGTAACACAGTGACCGGGGTGTCCGTTCTCCAAGGACCGGCACCACTGGCAGCGTATCTTACCCCCCACCCCCACCCGTTGGCCGTTTGCATAGAGTTGAATTCTTCTCGGCTTTTCTTGTCACGTGAAGCCGCGAGCTTCATCGCCGAACGTAGCCCCGCCCCCTGGATCCGGATGAAGCCGAGCTCCGTTTGGAATGCGCTGCAGAGCTGCATGAGGAAAATCCCAGACGATATCTTGTCTCATATACTGGCGATATCAATACGCCGATATCATGGACGGCCGGGCCCTAATTCCAACCCCCCCCCCAACACTGTGGTTAGAGCAGGATAAACACAGTATCTGCGACCCAGGCTCAGCACACACACACACACACACATACACACACACACACACACACACACACACACACACACACACACACGCACACACACTTTTAAACAATGATATGCTTTTGATAGCATGTATTACAGCTCAATATACTGAGCTTAGCGGCATGACAGGCAATCAGAACCACTCACTCTGTTTGATGTTAACGTATGTGTGTGTGTGTGTGTGTGTGTGTGTGTGTGTGTGTGTGTGCGTGTGTGTGTGTGTGTGTGTGTGTGTGTGCGCTGAGCCTGGGTCGCGGATACTGTGCTTATCCTGCTCTAACCACAGTGTTGATCAAGTGTGTGCCAAGTGGGTCAGTCATCGCTGGAGCAGCCGCAGACTGACACAGCTCTATAGGAGGCGGGGGGCGGGGGGGGTTGGGATGAGAGGAAAGAGGGAAGGGGGGGGGCGGGGGGTTGTGTGAAATGGGTTTTCTCCAGGGCAGGTTAGGAAGGATGGATGGACGGATGACGGTTGAGGAGAGAGGGGTTGAGGGAAATGGAAGGGGAGGGTCGAGGCGTGTTTTTTGCCATGTTTATTCACCCCCGCTCGCTCGCCTGGGAAACCACACACACACACACACGCACACACACACACAGACACACACACACACACACACACAAACACACGCACGCGCTACACACACGCTACACACACAGGCTACATACGCACTATGCATACGCACGATACAGACACTATGCACGTTTTCCTTGGAATCTGGTCACGTTTTTGGCCAAAGGGATTTCTGGGGGAGTGGGGTGAGGAGGGGGCTGCAAGGCTGAGGCACAAAACAATTGTTAAACGCTGAGGTAGGCAGATTTTTGTCAGGGGGGAGGGGGGGGGGGGGGGGGGCGCCTGGAAATGTCTTCTGTATGTATAGATGTGTGAGTGGATTTAGTGTGTCTATAAGCGAGTGTGTGTGTGTGTGTGTGCATGTGCGCTCCCTCCCTAACCACTAGCAGACCTGGCCCAGATGTGAGTCAGTGTGAACCAGATGGACAGTTTTTGGGGACTTCAGAGGTGGTCAGGTCTGCGTCTGGGTAAACAAAAGTAGTTCATATTCTCTAAGTGCTCTCACACACGTGAGCGCACAGATTCGGGCACGTGTGCGTGGCCACACACACACACACACACACACACACACACACACGCGCGTACGCACACACACACACACGCGCGCGCGCACACACATACGTGCATACGTACACATGATACTCTGACAATGTGGCAGCCTACTAAAGGAGTTTAGTGTGTCAACAGATTGGGGGGTTAAACAAGGGGAGGAATGGCTTCATGGAAAATAATCTTCTCAAAAATGATCGTGACCTGGTTTTTCTTTTTTAAAGCTTCAATTAGCACTCAAAACGAGATGGATGCCGCGCAAAGGCGCAGCCAAACAAAACAATAACACAAGTGTTGTTGGAGTAATTTACCGGATAATGTTTGGAATCCGAGCGACCGCAGGGGCCGAAACGGCCCGAGCGTCAAGGCGACGGTGGATTGTCCGTCGCCAGTGAAGACAGGGAACCTGATAGGATTTCTTCTGCTGTAGACATTCCGTCTTCTTATAATAACACTCGGCTTTCAAATGTTGTTAATATATTTAATATATTTACTGGGACTTCCCAGCACTCAGAAGGGGTCATTGTTGGCTATTAAATAGGTGTTTTAATGTCTAGTGCTGGTATTAATGTTTTTTGGGGTTTTCTTATTTTTTATTTTCTACCCTGTCTTGTTTGTTTTCTGTTTTTTGTTTTTACATTGTAAAGTGTCCTTGGGTTCCTGAAAGGCGCTATATAAATCCCAGTTATTATTATTATTATTATTATTATTATTATTATTATTAATAATGGCTGCGTACCTGCACACCCCTCCCTGTTTATAAAAAAAACTATGTTCAATGCAATAAAATATGGATAAAAAGTTATAAGGACGTTGTATGGAGTTTATACATTAACTGCTATATAGGCAAAGACTACACCAACACAACATGTCTGAAGTGCCAATCCATCCATTTTGTTCATCCTTACCCACAGTTAACTGACCAAAACTAGCTTGCTTTCACTTGTTGCACGTGCCCAATCTTTGCATTCTTGCTGGGGAAAGGCGGACCCCGCCACCTCCAGGGGAAACATCCTAGAGAGCTATACAGTGACTGCCCGACTTTTTGAACGGTTTCATTTCCGGAGTGACTTTCCTACTCATTGACTCCACTGATGTTTCAGAAAATCCCCATAATAATGATACATTTTAAGGCTGGAACCAAGCCAACCACCTACGAGATGTATTGTGACCATAAAACAATTGATTTCGGAGCAAAAAAAAAAAATGGGGAAAAAAGGCAAAGGTACAACACTGTGTACATAATTATTTTCAGAGTGAAGGAACTACTCATCCCATAAACCATAGCCAATGATGCCTTTCCAACGACTTCCAACCTAACGATAGTTCAGCGCTTCTTCTTGAATTTAACCTTGGTCATTATTATAGTGCTTACATTGTTAATTATAGTGTTGTAATATATTGCTCTGCTTTATGTAACGTAAAGGATCGCAGGGTTCAATGGTAACAGTAAGCAGCTATTTCCATCATAACAGCGAGGCACCAATCAGAGGTGTCGCTGTTACACTTTAGGATTGTGGGTAGTGTTGTCGGGAATATCATACAGACTTGTGGCTTCAACAGGAATGTATGCCGTAGTTTCACCATCTCATAGCTCATGGTGTGAGGCTACCGTGGTATGGTTACGACATTATAGCTAATAATCAAAAGCTGGATTCGGAATATGAATGGGATTTTCACTCTGGAAACTCACCGGTGAGCTCTATAGAGGAGCACATGTATAATGCAGATACGGTACATCGAACGGCTGTTACTTGTAAAGTGGCTGTTTTGAATAAACTATCAAACATGCAATCTCTTTTGCATAATAATCTTTCAGATTACCGCTCTAAAGCACGAGTCAGAAGAATCGAAAGCATCTGTGAAGCATGGAAAGTCGGTGAATCAGTCGGCGGCACACCAGGCTGCAAAATTCAGTTGCCTGAATATGTCTAGTAGCGTCCCGTCGTCTTCCCAGACGTCCGCCGCTGACGGCTAATTCAATTGGTCCTTTGGCTCGGCCTGCGCCAAGATGGTGCGGCGTGTTGCTGAAAGCCAGCACTCTCTTTTTGACGGGGGCCCTGACGTGCGCCGCTGAAATTTGATGCTAACACACTTTTTTATGGAGCGCTTGGACCGCGAAACAGATTAATTCCTCCTCGTCTCCTCCAGTCAACAAACTCAAAGCCTTGCTAAGCAAAAGTGGAAAATGGATAAATAGAATATATATACAAAATACAAAACAAAAAAAATACAACGGCCCATAAATATACGACATTGTGAAATAGATAAAACAAATATGTAAATATTGTATGTAGACATCAAGGAGCTTGTTGGACAGCGTACAAATCTCCAGGATTGGTACTAGTGAAGTATTTGTACAGCAAGACCGTAATGGAATAGGTACGTAAAAAGATCTCTTAGGATTAGTTAGTTCGAAGAGGTTTTGTACCAGTACGATCGGAACAGAAAGCTACACAATTAACTATTTGCACAAAGTGGGATGATTATTGCCTGGTCAAACGTTCTCTCGAACAGCGGTTCGCAATCTGCGGTGTCAGACCCCCACAAGGGCTTGCAAGAGAATGCAGGGTGGCCACAAGTGTCTCTCAATAGTCAAATATTGAGTCAAAAACCCACAAGGGCTAGTTCAATTTTATAACTATATCTTGTCATGTATTGTATGCCCTCAAAACCTTGTTCTCTCTATGAAAGTGGAAGCAATTTAGACAAGTACGGCTCATTCACAAAGGGTGCACCGCACAAATCTAAAGCTGCTTTCGCACATGCATTGCAACCCTGAAATAATCCGGACATTACCCGGAGGAGCTGTATGTTTGAATGCAAGTGTTCGAATCAGTTGGACCAGACTTCACCCAGCCAGCACCCTCGTATAAAGTCTGCATAATGTCTTATTTTGCGGTATGTGTGAATGGAGCAGGAAATTGTCCAGAGAATTCACAGCGAGTGAGTAAGTGGGCGTGTCACGTGTTGATGACGTCTCTATCATGTGACTGGTGACGTCATCAACACGCCCACTTGCCGAGGGCAAAGAAAAAGTGTCATTTACCTTTTGTGCGGATCTTCATGCCCGAAACGTAGCTGCTTCATACTCCTTTCTGCCTTCCTTTATATTCATTTTCACTCTTTTGTTTATATTGCGGATACGTCCAAAGACATGGAGTATCAATGCAACAAAAAGTCACAATTACTGATAAGTTGGTAGCACCCGCAGTGTTATTGCGTCACATCCTGCCTCCTGCAGGCTCTACCTAGGCTCCGCCCCTTCTCTTAACCAAGCAGAGTTTTTCCAGTAGGTGTGAACGCGTCTGACACAGACAATCTCCGGTTGTGTGCTGCATGTGTGAAAGGGCAACTCCGGACATTGTCCGGACATCATTATTTGCCACCAATATTTTTCTTATTTGAATTTGTTCTTACTTTATGAGCCAATTTTGAAAGGCCTCGGACCAGTCGTATGTGCAAATCCTCAAGGGATCTGAGGCCTAGAAAATGATAGAACCAAATTTAATTAAATGTTATTGGCCTTTTTGGAACCACAATGAATAGAAATAATTAAATATTCAATATTATAACATTTTTCTATGTTGCCCAAGGCCTAATAATCACAATGGCTTGGACAGAGTTCCAGGCCCATCAGTTTACACTGTTGTATATGCATTTGGTTAACTGCATATGCAGGCTATATATTTGATTCACATTAATGCAAGCAGGTGCAATTCCACTTTGTTAGAGGAGATCGGCACCATGCTTTAAGGAGAGCATCTTTAGAGGTCGACGAGGCTTCTACACATGCTCGTAAACGAGGCTCCAATGTTTCTATTGGCTACGATAGTCTGAGCAAGGCGGGGGGTGGCCTGTAGTTCAGTCGTTCTGAATATGTTGGGTCTGGGGACCCGAAGGGATTATTCATGGTGTTCCAGTGGGTCCTGAGCAAAATGATAAATAGTTTAATCTCACCATTATTTACTTTTGTCAGACGTTATCACCGGTGAAGAATGTACAACAACGACTGTTATCCCCTAACTATAGTTCAGGTAGCTAAGAAAGTTTGGACTAAATCGTATCTAACATCTCAGGGTCCCAGAGATTATGAAAAGGAGTTTGTGGCCTACTGCATATCGAATTGATGTTCCTTCGTCTGAAAAAGGTTGAGAAACACTGATTTAGTTGACCAGGAAGTGGACAACTAGAGTTTAAAATTTAAAATTTCATGTAACATTCACAACAGTAGATCAAAACGACCCTCTCTCATAATTTATTCTGTCTACAGCGGTAGATTTTTGGTCTGGCTGAGGAAATGGACCCCTATCTCTGGTGTCGGGAGTGCATCTCCGGCACCTGGTGACCGTCGACCAGGAACATTTTCTGGGGACGGTGCGTTTATCAGGTTTTTTATGGATGCTTTATTAGATCCCCCGATAAATAGGGCCGATGTAAATACCGTCTTGTGTCCGACGAGTGAATGAGAAGAGTTTGGGCTTCTGGCGTTCCATGTGCATGGGTTTGTGCACCGTATTTTAAAAAATGTTTTGGTGCATTGGTGCCCTCTTGGGAAGGCGGTAAGCCCCGAGTTGAGGACTCCACGCTGTCTCCCCTTTTGAGCTCCCCCAAGCAACTGGAGCCCTCTCGCTTTCACAAAACATAATTAAATGCAACGAAAACGTGACCTAGTTTTCTTTTTTTTTTAGGGGGGGTGGGGGGGTTAAGTGTGAGAGGGGCCAAGCTCAGACAGGGAGTCTTTGAGGAGAAACAACGTGGAAACGGTGATACACGTGTACATTAGCGCACATACACAACATACAGGAGCATTTGCGGCACGCACACACTCGCGCACACAAAGGTACTGTAGCACATACTGTACACATGCAGTCGTTGGTTCTTGTAAACTGTTCCTCACGTGATGAACAGAGCCTACACACACACACACACACACACACACACACAAAAACACACACACACAATCTCTCTCTCTCTCTCTCTCTCTCTCTCTCTCTCTCTCTCTCTCCCTCTCTCTCTCACCCATCAACCTTCTCATGTTCCCCCTCTCGCTGCCCCCGTTTGGCCCACAGCCCACACAGCCTCATGGGACTCCTGCCTCCCCGCCGCCCTCAGGTCAGTGCTCGTTTGCAGGGGCCATCTTTGTCCCTCCGTCTCTCTCTCTTCCCTCCCCACTGTTTTGACGGCTGGGATTCACATGCCTTATCCCCGCCGCCAGACTCGGGTTAACCAGGTTTCTTCTCAGCGTCGTAGCCCTGCATTGTCTACGGGATTATATTTGTATTGAAAGGTTCTATTGGTCAAAAAATGTAAACCCTTGATTGTGTCAACCGCAGCATTTAGCACTGAGTGCATGAAACAATGTTAATTGCAAAGAGAAAAAAGATCTCAGGACTTCAGAGTTAAAGTGAATATGTAGTTTGTTCACGTCTGTTCTCAGTTTTCCATTTGCAACTCTGGTCAAAGCGTTCTTGCGTGGACATGAGTCAACGCAAATGGAAGCTTGACTGGCAAGGCTCGCCAAAGCAGCGAACAAAGCATGAAAATCCATCAAATGATTGCCCCTACCATAGATTGTTTCGGGCAGACCAACACACCTGCTTTGGGAAACTAATTTGGGAATATTTTTTTTTTTTCACGAGTAAGATTTTAGCCCTCAACATTAACTTAGGGTTAGGGTTAGGGTTAGTGTTAGGGTCAGTGTTAGGGTTAGTGTTAGGGTTAGGGTTAGGTTTAGGGTAAGGGTTCGGGGGTTAGGGTAAGGGTTAGGGGTAAGGGTGAGGGGTTAGGGTTAGGGTAAGGGATTAGGTTTAGGAGTTAGGGTTAGGGGTTAGGGTTAGGGCTTAGGGTTAGGGTTAGTGTTAGGGTTAGGGTTAGGGTTAGGGGTTAGGGTTATGGTTGGGGGGTTAGGGTTAAGGATAGGGATTAGGGTTATCGGTTAAGGTTAGGGTTAGGGTTAGGGTTAGAGTTAGGGTCTAGGGTTAGGGTTAGGGTTAGTTTAGGGTTAGGGTTAGGGTTAGGATTAGGGGGTTAGGGGTTAGGGTTAGGGTTAGGGGTTAGGGATTAGGGTTAGGGTTAGGGTTAGGGGGTTAGGGTTAGTGTTAGGGTTTAGGGGGGTTAGGGGGTTTGGGTTTAGGGGTTAGGGTTTAGGGGTTAGGGTTTAGGGGTTAGGGTTTAGGGGTTAGGGCCTAGGGATTAGGGGTTAGGGCCTAGGGATTAGGGTTAGGGTTAGGGTTAGGGGGTTAGGGTTAGGGATATGGATAGGGATTAGGGTTATGGGTTAGTTTAGGGTTAGGGTTAGGTTTAGTGCTCCGGTTAGGGTTAGGGTTAGGGAGTTAGGGGTTAGGGTTAAGGTTAGTGTTAGGGTTAGGGTTAGGGGGTAAGAGTTAGGTTTAAGGTTAGGGTTAGGGTTAGGGGTTAGGGTTGGGGTTAGGGGTAGGGATTAGTGTTAGGGTTGGGGTTAGGGTTAGGGTTAGGGTTAGGGTTAGGGTTAGGTTTAAGGTTAGGGTTGGTAACCCTAACCCTAAGTTTTTGTTTGACATCAATACAGCCTCTTTCTGCTGTTCAAATCCCGTAACTGTCCCGCTTTGACTACCAACACAGTTTGAAGTTTTCCTTGTTGGATAGGCATTCTCAGCACGGCAGCGGAACCATTTTGCCTTCCAATACTTACGTCACCGTTTCAGCGTGTCAACTTAGTATTTTTACATGACAATTCCGACAAAGTCGAAACAACCTGTGAGAAACGTCCACCAATACGATTTAACCCCTCCCATGATGCCACGTGTGCAGGGAGGATAAACGTGCAGAGCCACCTTGTCAAAATACTGCCATGCATGTGTGGGAGTTGGACATTTTGAGACAATTCGACCCCCCCCCCCCCCCCAAAAAAAGAGAAACCCTGCACATTTTCTCATCTGTCAACATTCTCCTTTGAAGAGCGGTTCCAGCCCACGTAGAACGTACACACGATTCGCTTTAAAATCGGTCAAGGAATATGTTAATCCTGTTCTATCTGCGCAGGAAGGGCCAAGTTTAGATGGAAGTGACGGTTTTGGGCGGTGTTGTCCTCATCCCACTCGCCACCAAAATAAGGGGGTAGGGGAGGGGTGGGGACCGGAACAAAATGAGACGCGAGCCGCCGCTTTCCAGAACACCGTTGAGGGGCGGAAGGGGTGGGGGTTTTTAGATCTCATAGGAGTCCTGGTGACTCAGCTCCGAAGCGCTCAAATGTGTCTAATACAGTACACACGCACACACACACACACACACACACACGGACACACACGCACACACACACACACACACACACACACACAC
>NC_137189.1:40121256-40153756 GCF_960531495.2 Zeus faber
TTTAACACATAACACATTATTTTTGGGGGAAAAGGGGGAAGGGGACGCACAGTGGAGCACATTGCTGGCGCGCCGATCAAGGGTGCGCTGGCGCGCCAATGGGAGGGGCCCCTAGCATCCACTGGGCCCCAGTGCAGCTGCACCGGTTACACCGGTGGTAGTTACGCCACTGCCAATCATCCAGTCTTAATCAAGTGGATCCAGGAAATTACCACTTCCCGGCAGTATGGAAATGGTTGGAATTCCTACATCTCTTCAGAATGGATTTACGTGTCTTCCAAATTAAACATTAGAGGACGACTGAAAGCATCACCACAATTCTCAGCTTGTAGTTAAGAAAACTGAGTGAAAACCTCAACATTGTGGTTATTTGACTACTGCAGAGAACATATTTGTGTCAGGGTGACTGACCTTTCACAATCCAGAGTTTCATACAGTAGCAAACCGGCCTGATGCTCAGACCTAATGAGCCACCCAGGGGTGTTAAATTGCCCCGGAGCTACGGGCCCTCCCGGGCTATCCGGTCTAGCTCGGGAGCCCCGCTGGAGCTCTCTTGTCTACCGGAGCCCCCCGTCAAAATCCCTGCAACAGATCTGACAGAGATCCCCTCTCGCAGCTAGATGAAAAGTCTACTCCCAGTAAGTAGGCCATTAAACCACAGGAAGGAGGAAAGAAAGAAAAAAGGAAAGCGCGAGGCCTCTGTGTCCAGTGGCGAAATACAACCTCCTTTGCCGCCTCTCCGCTCCTGTTCCACACCTTCCACAATTTATACGCCCCGGTCCGTCCTCCCCCCGGGGCAGCTCGGCTTTTCGGTCATAGACAAACTAGCGAGCGAAACCGGTTTGAGGGTGGGGTACCCTGGGGCTGACCTGGTCCACAGCGGCCTGGGGAGGGAGCACAAGCTGTGGGCTGTTTGAGCCTATCATCACTTCCCCCTATCTCCACCCAGCCCATGAGAGCCCAGGCCTTTTGATAAAGGAATAACATGATGTGTGTGTGTGTGTGTGTGTGTGTGTGCGTGTGTGTGTGTGTGTGTGTGTGCATGATGTGTGGGTGTGCAAAAGCACGTTCATGTGTGGGAGCGGTTATTTGGCCGTGCCAAAAGGCAAGCTCCCGCCAGCTGTTCCCCTCATCACTTGTAACGGAGCGGTAGGAGCATCCTCCCGCTCTTTCCTTCTTTCCTTCTCTTCTCGCGTCGTTTCACCGGCAAGGATGTAAGCCGGCCCCCGACCTTTGACCGGCATGTGCATGTGCGGGGACGCGTGTGGGCCTCCTCCGCTCTGTGTCTAAGCATCGTCGTCTTCCTCTCGGGCCACTCGACTTCGCGTCGACGATAACTACAGAACCGTTGATCGTCAGTCTGGAATTGCATTTCCTGTTGCGTGTTCGCGTCTTGACCTACACCATGCGGGAGCCCCCATGACCTCAGAGCCTCCGCATTTTAAAGTACATGAACAGCCCTTGTTTTCAAATTTGACTATGACGATCTACGGTCGATTGACAAGGTGCCCGTTGCATCGGAAGACCTGTGGGTGAACAATTCCTTTCCCATTACTCCCTTACGTTTAGCGTTGAAATTGCAGGATATAAAGAGAGACTTCAGGAACAGACGATCTCTGTGGGATTTGAAACACAGCAAGCGGAATGCTGAGGCAGCGGATCTCCTGCTACAACACTGTCACTCTTTATCTCAGCCTTTTTATTTGATTGAACCATTCGTACATGCGGGCCGATGAGCTGGCATGGGTTCCTCAGCGGCTAATGTTATTTTCAGGGGGGAACTGTTGAGCTGGTGGTTGGCAGCTCGCGTGCTTAGGCACCAGTTTCTCATCTCGCCTCGGAGCTGCCGTTTATCGATGATGCCACTTTCTGACGTCATTTACCGGACTGTGCTCTCAGTTCCAGTCGGGCGATGCAGAGCCACCGAGCAGGGGCCGGTGCCGACCTCCTGATCGCTCGCTGCCAGAAAGCATATGCCTGTGACGTCTGAGGGCTGTCAACACCTTGGCTGTTTTCGGTAAAGGTTAGCCTCTGGAGCCAATGTTAGAGCGGAGTAGAGTCAAATTCTGGGGAGCGTGGGGGGCTGTGGGGGCGGGCGGGAGGCGGGCAGTTAGATGGGCCAGACATTTACTGGCTATGCTATCTTATGGTTGTCCTCCAAAATGGACTCAGTGGTTGTTGACAAACCACTTGAACCACCAGTATACTATATATTCCTATATATTGTTATATATCCTATATATTCCTGGGGGTGAAACTGAGGGTAGTACCATTAGTCACATTACATACCCCGTTGCTGTAATTGTCGGCACTGATCTCAATCGAGTTGTGTTGTTTCAATTGTTTAATTGCAGCACAGATAAGCTCTTTACTGTATGGAAGCTATTTATGCCTATCCGCATGCAAAAAGTCTGGTTCTTTAATCTAGATTACTAATGGGGTTCCGAAATTGCGCATCAGACAAAACCACCCAAAGATTCACATCAGCGTTTTTGTTTTGCACAGAAAACGAATTGCGCCACGACAGATTGGCCTGCCCCTATCGGGAGATTGCTTTGATAATTTGTTTCAATATTTATACCTGTAAGTCTATGGAAATTTGCTGCCGACAAACTTGACATTATTTTCTTCACGTCTTCAACGCAGTTTGGAACAGGGTGAAAACCTGTTAGTAACAGAAACCATTTTATTGTTATTTTGGTATTTGGTGGTCACCTGCACAATTGCATTGAAAATGACAATGGGAACCATTGAAAGCACTAAGCACCGTAGTAATCTCTGCTAGCGACACACAGATTTATAGGTAAACACATCGACAGTTGTAGATCAGTCAAAGCTTGTTGGCGACTTTACAAGTGATGATTTTATGAATCTTTGGCTCGTATTCAAGAATCAAGGGTCTATCAGAATTGGAAGACCCGAGCACCTAATGGGAAAAATAAGTGATTTAAATGTGCAGTGTGTAGTATTTACGGAACAGACTTGGCAGAAATGGAATATATTGCTAAATATGTTTCAATTTGTGTAAAATCCCATGAAAATAAGAATCCTTGTGTTTGCATTACCTTAGAATGAGCCGGTTTTATCTACATAGTCGTTACGGGCCATGGAGGTGGATGTTGCACATTCACCTCTGTGTTGCACCGCCATGTTTCTTCTACGGTTGCCCAGAATGGACAATGGAGTTTCGCGGTTGCAATCTGCAACCTCACTGCTAGATGCCACAAATTTTGACACACTGCACCCTTAACTCATATATATGCGAAAAACGTAAGTCACGAAGAACATGCCTCAAAAATGATACGTTCCTTGGTTTTTCTCAAACTGAAAACTGAAACTGAAAATGCCTTTGAAATAGTTTGCTGGCTTTTTTCCAACCTCTTAAAAGGATCTGCCAAACCTTTCCGTGCCATGCGAAGCCGGAAAGTTTGACTCTTTTAAAAAGGAGACTGTTTCAGATGTTGGGACTTTTGAGAGCGGGACCCTTTTGATCTCCGGGCTATTTCCGCCCACTCCGAGAGCATTGATCAGTTGGAGCGCGCTCTTATCCAAACAGAAGGTTGACCTCTTTTTTGGAAAGTGATGATCGTCTTCCGGCTGCCTCCCCTCGTCCTTCAGACCGAGAGCCGATGCGAGGATCAGAGAGCTCTTCGGCACCCAAAGTGGGGAACTGTTACATGCCCTGTTCATTTCAATTACATACAATTCGTCACTGCTCTGTGATGCTGTGCGAAGATCTGTTCCCTTCCAGGTTGGATTCATTGCCGTATTTTAATGGTCTGGTAGTGGCATGTGGACTCAAAGTCTTAGACTCTAAGAAATATTGGATGGTAGGCTAAGGACCTTGTTAAATGTTCTCATAGCGACAGGAAGTTATTTGATCTGTTCTTTCCCTGTTTAGTCAAGTATCGGTCAAAGGGGAAACTGGTACTAAACGGAGATGAGGAAATCTGAAGACGTCATAATTGAAATCTGCGTGGTGTGTGTATGGGAACAACACTTACCCATGCCTCACTGAGGGAGATTTGAGCGGCAATTCCCTCCAACCCCAACTTCCTCACACAATTCAGGGCTGGGCGACTAATTCCTTATCAACCTTTTTGCTTTTGACGCAGGAAAGGTTTTTGTTTTGTCACGCCTAAACAGGAAGATAACGGGCATGAAAACCTTTGCAGATGTGGGCCGTCCAGCAGGGGCAGAGCTTACCGGGATTATTACCGGCATGGCTGTAACAAGTCACGGTAGAGGATGGGTGTGTGTAGAGGAGCCAGGAAGTAAAACCTCAGGGAGTTCACAGGAATACATTTACGGTGCATATGGGAACGGGAAGTCCGTCACAATAGCTAAAATTGCAGGCAGGATGTGGACACTGCTGTGACACAGCAAAACCACCTGCAAATTAGTCAACTCAGTAGGATGGTGAAATAGTTACATTTAGCTTAGGATAAGGAGGATTAGCCACATTCCTATTTGGAGTCCGCTCTTTTTAATGTAACGGTGGAGTCAATCATTCATTGGGAAATTATAGACATTTTGATGGGCTTATATCCCTTATTATTGTCTTTTTTCAGGTCTGAGATAATATTGCGCGGGTGACATTCGCCTGGAGTCCAACGACTTCAAAGTGGTCCTCGGAGGTGCTTAGAGTTCTAATGCAGGGACTTCAGAGGTCTGGAGCTTAGCTGCAATGAAAGACAATCCATTTGATGTAGGAGATTTGGTAAGTTGAGGAAATTAACCTGCAGGAGAGTGTTCCCTTGATCTATCCTCTCTGCCTGAGCCTGTAATAAGTCTCGGCAATATGATAGTTCAATGGCAGAGTCGGGAACAAGGTCAGGGAATGGAGACTTATTCCCGGTCTCCTTGTATCAACGTTACATGCTCACCAAGGACCCCAAGTTGCACTTGAAAACCTAAACCACACTTGAGGGAGACTTGGTTAATTTCCATATCTGTGTTTCACCCTGACACATGAACTCCGGGAGAGAAGAGAGCAACGAGACATCCGGGCCAGAGATTTGCAAGATAGGGAGAGCAACGGGGAAGGAGAGAGTCAGACAGAAAGAAAGAAAGAAAGAAAGGAAGGAAGGGCGTTTCAGACAGACTCTGAGAAAGGTCTCAAGGAGGTAGGTCCAATGAGGAACCACAGATATGCTGGATGTGCTGTAGGTCCTCCATCCACCGCCTTTAGCAGTGTATGCCAAGGTCATGCCCCCATTCTGTCATAAGCTGGGCTCACAGAGAGATTGACTGAGACATTGGTCAGAGGGTCAAAAGCCTGTGGGTGCCTCGACTCAAAAGAAGCCACAAAGCACGCAGTTTGGCTTGGAAATGCTGCAAGGTTCCAAAAGAGGGAGAATGTGTGTGTGTGTGTGTGTGTGTGTATGTGTATGTGTGTGTATGTGTGTGTGTGTGTGTGTGTGTGTGCCCGTGCCCGCGCGCGCGTCCGTGTGTGTGTGTGTGTGTGTGTGTGTGTGTGTGTGCGTGCGTGCGAGGGAGAGTGTCACACGCATGCACACAAGCGCATTAATACGCACACTTGGACGGAGCCATGTCCAAAAGCATTTCCGCCAGATTGGCGTCCCATCTTTGCCCAGTCACGGTGCGCAGATAAATCAATCTTCATCAGCGCGGGGAGGACGCTCACAAGAGCAGAAATCCACTGATCTGAAGATGATGGCTGTAGCCCCAGCAGTTTGTTCTCTCTTTGATGAATTGACAATATGCTTCCCTCCAAGCAAAAGCCACCGAGTTCACAGTCGGCAAGACTGCGAGTAACAGGGCGTACTCGGAGCGCACGCTGATAGTCACGGTAATAAAACCAGAGCTTAAGACTGATATGAAATGCTGTGATTCTAAATGATGACTGTGAAATGCAGTTGGAAAGATGTTTTCTTTTTAATCTCGGGTTCTTCACAAACCACCACATTTAATTGTTTTGCAGTTCATCCCCAACAGCTGTAGCATCACACCTGAAGTCTGCAGAGCTGGGAATGCGGCGTTGGGCAGTAGAGCCTAATAACAGATACTGAAAGTGGGTCAACTGGCCAGTAGCCACCACTTATCTGTCCCAGCGCACCCACCCGCCCCAACCCCCATCCTGATCACCTGCTTGTTTGGACTGGGTTAACATTGTTTTTTGCCCACAGAATACACGTGAAGGAGATGCTGATTCTGGGGTTTACACACTGAGCTACTTGAGGAGAGCTCCGTTGGTTTAACTCCATTCCAAGATGGACAAACTGATCCTCGGTCCCCAGTCTGCCCTCAGCGTACCAGTCTGCATTCCAATGGTGGCTCCACCGCGGCAGCG
Organism: Zeus faber; assembly: GCF_960531495.2. Lineage (NCBI taxonomy): Eukaryota > Metazoa > Chordata > Actinopteri > Zeiformes > Zeidae > Zeus > Zeus faber. Next base: position 40,127,570 of record NC_137189.1, read on the forward strand.
CCCCTGCAGAGGGCCAGGTGTGATTCGGCCCCACGGCAGAAGTTGAAGTCAGGCTCTCGTTGTGCCGAGTATTTATTCAGGGTTTATACCATTAAATCCACTGCATTCTTAAACTGTGTCCAAAATAAGTAAATCTTTCGGGGGAAATAAGAAGTTTAGCAGAGAGCAAAGCCGGGATAGAGAGACAGGACTATAGATAGACAGGCTGATAGATTGGACACCGGAGAGACGGACGGACAGACAGACAGACAGACAGACAGACAGACAAGTGGATGCAGCTCAGGTTTCAGGGTGAACCTAAACAAGAGGTTCCTGTCCCATCCCACCCGTGAGGTCTGCTGGGCTCGTCAGTGAGTCAGTGGGCAGGCAACCTTTTCCCAAAGGAAGGAAACCCGTCCCACAATCAGGCTTCCTGCCCGACCTTCTTGGTGTCTTTGCTCTCTGGACAAGCCCGAAGAAACACACTCCTCACAGAGAGCCTACGTACATACACACACACACACACACACACACACACACACACACACACACACACACACACACACACACACACACAATACAAATCAGGATAGGAGAATACACACACATACACTGACACACGTTTAGACACACTAAATTCTGTTTCCCCACCTGTTGGGATGTTGAGATAATTTATCTCACCATGGATGTTTCTTACGTGCATGGTATGTGTTTGCCAGCGGTCGCGCATAATCGGGGAATCACGCAGACTACTGTAAAACAGCAGAAACACTTTTTCCTCGAGTGACTTTGCCGCGTTGGAAAGTCATCAGCTGGTGGGCGAAAGCAGGGTGAGTCCGGTCCTTCGGGCCGACTCCCGTGTCCGACCCGCTTCCAACGGGGGTTTTTGTTATGACTCTAGCAGGTCCTCGCTTCCCACCTTTCCTGCCTACACAGACCATGGGGAGGAGGGGGAAGGGAGGGAGGGAGGGAGGGAGGGAGGGAGGGAGAGAGAGAGAGAGAGAGAGAGAGAGAGAGAATGACTAAGAGTTGAAGGTAAGGACGGGTGAGAACAATGGATTAGATACGCGGTGGACCTTTGTCGTTCGGGGCTTCCAGGCAAAAATCTGGCGACCGGTGTCACCGGGCTCGACTGAGGGTCCGTGGCTTTCTTGGCCGAGGGAACCAGTTTAATAACTTTCAAGTTTCCTCTCACACGCCGGTGTTGCCATTTTATCATTCCCCAGAGAAAGGCAATGAAAACAGACAAACAAAGGGGCATTGAGCTGTCAGGGGCAGTTTTAATTAAATAAATAAATAAATAAATAAATGGCCCTAACTCGCACAATTCGTAAAGTTTTGTCTTGGAAGCCACAATAAAGTTCTTTGTTTTAAAAAAGATATATCGTCAGACCGGGACCGGCTTCCATGGTCTGGGCCATTTGAAGTCAAACTTCCCCTGCAGTTTGATTGGCAACTTGATAGACCAATGAGGGTGCATCGGGGGGTTATTAGCTCCTTGCTCCAGGGTTTCTACTTGGGTTGTGGTGTTTCATTACATTTTATAGTTGTTCTTTGGCTTATGGCTGTCTCCTTAACCCATTGCCCACCAAACTTACTGAGTTTTAAATTAGTTATGATTAGTGGGAAATGACATTCCAACACACACACACACACACACACACACACACACGCACACGCACACGCACACGCGCACACGCACATGCACACGCACATGCACACACACACAGAGAGAGAGAGAGAGAGAGAGAGAGGGAGGGAGAACACAACCACATGTGCAATATATTAGCAATAAACGGTGCATATTGTTATAACACTGTGATAACCAGCCTCGTAAATGATCTTTAACTGGTGCACAGAGCACACCTTGTACATTCTGTTTATTGTTTTTTTTTTGTTTTTTTTATGATATTCGTCTGTCTGCACTGCAATGCACCAAGACAAATTCTTTGTCTATGAAAATGTGCTAGGGCCAGTAAACATTCTGACTCTGAATGTATAAATCAGAATCTTCTGATTTTGATCATACACGCTTCCTACACATTTCAATGCGTATTTGCCACATATTTCAGTGCATATTTCAATGCTTACTCTGCGTACCTGTGTATACCCTCGACTCCTCTCCAACTATCTTAGATGACACGATACGTGGTAGTTGTACCGCCTGTAACTCGTGCCACGGTGCCTGAAGCGGTTTGCACTACCAACACAGTAGATTAGCATCACAGCAGAATATTCACCCGAAGAATAGGACCTCTCTGCAGGGCTGAGGATTATCCACAGCATTTATCTTATGACCCAGCCGGCCGCAGGATTGGGTGCAGAGTCTCGAGCCCTGCCGTGGTGGCTCGACGTTGGTGTTCTGCCGCTGGCGTGTTACCGCACCAGCCTATTGAAAAAGTAACTCTTAACAAGTCATTTAAGCTGAGTGCGAAAGCTCGAATGAGCTAAAAATGGAGGCAAGCAGCTTAAACAATAGGGCCCATCCATCTATTTGCAATGAAATAAAAGACATTTACTGTGGCACAGTTACAGCCAATGTGCTCCAGCTAATGGCCAGCCATAAAAGATTTTACGCATCTATCTTTTATAATGCCTGTCGAATGAAACAATTTTCGCTATTTGCACGGAACCAAATGTGTTACGCCAGCCACCTATAACGATTTATTAGGAATATAAAACATGTTTTCAGATTTCAGAGTACTTAATGGTGGTTTCAATTACGGCACTAACTAGTAAACAGTGTCTCCTTGCAATTTGAATGCGGGGTTCATTTCGACATATGCAGAAGTACTCATCGGATTTTGCGACGGCCTGTTTGAAATATGGATGTTTTTGCTTTGCAGTCTTCAGGTTTGATACCATTAACGGCTTGCACTCCCGGCAAAATGTTGACATTGGATCACCTTTAACAGACCTCTTTGCCTGTAGTGAACAGTCGAGGCCTTTGACCCTCGACACGACCGCATACAAACGTATCTGTAATTTGAGTGCACTTTCACGCAGATGTTTCATTTAACCACAACTCGGGGGCGTGGACTGAAAGTCGGGTCACGCTCAATGTGCAAGGTAAACTGAAGTTGACAGAACGCTTTGCCTACGGAAGTTAGGTTGCGGATGGATTTTTGCCCCCTTAAAATGGAGGGCATTTTTAATTAGGCATTTTCGAATCAGACGGGACACTCAGCTCTCCCTCAATCTTTTCGCCGCACCTTCCCGTGGCGGCCCTCAGGGTAAGTGCTGACGGGGACGGCACTGAGACAGTGACAGAAAAACGTCACGCCCTCACCGCGGCGGACTGACCAGAAAAATGTGTTAAAGAGGAATGCTGAGGTCTCGAAGAGCTCCCGCTCAGTTGATGTCCACATGTGGTTGATTGGTTTTGGATGTTTAGGAGCCTACTGTACGCTGCTTAATTAGCAAGTCTAACCGTCGTAAACCCCTGTCTGGCGGTTTCTTTGTCGTGACTCTTCGATTTTTAAAGCCACCACATCCTTCACACAGGAGCCATTTCCGAAAGACTGAATTTGCGTCCTCAAATGCTGGTACCGGCGCTAGTGCACTGTCACAGACAAAGTCAGAGAAGTCATTCTTAATCTGCGGATGATTATTCTTTTTTAGTAGAACGTTTGCTCTCCGGCAGACTCTTTTGTCCACTTCAGCGGGATCGAACCGGCAACCTTTGGATTACTCTCTTACGCTCTCCCACCCCTGAGCTACAACATAAACCGTCACATCCAGTGGCGGCAGAAATGGAACTACGGTCGACGCTCAACGGCTGCCGCACAACCCTCCCGGCGCTGCTCTCGGGAACCAAACCTTGTAAAGCACGACCGCCGAGGTGAGGAGGGATCAGAATGGTGCCGCTCGACGCCTTGATGGCTTTTCCCGGCGTGACAGAGGATGTGGTGAATGTCCCTTAATGTACGCTACCCAAAACAGCACAGTCGGTCGGTTGGCGCAGAATGAAATGCACTCGTTGACCACGAACGGATTAAACAGAGACCGGGAACCCGCTTTGATGAACGCGACGATGGAAGCCCGACACTTAAACGTGCCGAATCCAAAGAACAATTGAGAAGAATGCATTCATATCAATAAAACGCTATAAAATGCAAATCCCCTTTGACCTTCACCTCTACTCGTATACAAGTATTTCATATTTCTTCATCGAACCAAATTGCTGCATCTCTCTGTAAGTTTCCGTTCCCTGCCTGAAAGTGTCCTCTCCTTCTCTAGGGGGCAATGTGGATCCACGCCTGGTGGCCGGGGCTGGACGGAGCCCTCTGAGGAGAGGCCTCCAGTCGGTCTCGGGTTACAGGGTCTGACACTAAGCCTTTACTCTCGCAGCAGACAGCTCCTTCGAGAGCAGGGCCCCGCTGTTTAGGCCAAACACCAGAGCGAGGAAGCTAACATCTAGATTAGGTTGCGCAAATCCGAAAAATATCGGTAAGGTTAAAGAAGAAGAAGAAGAAAAAAAATAGACGGAATTCAACATGACTCAAAATACGACTGTGAAAGCATTTTTTTTTTTTTTTCTTTTTTCAAGCTGCACTAAACTGTCAGGGTCGCAGATGGCTATTGCAGATACATTTTTGCAGATGCTTTTCATTTTGGACCATTTTAACCATTTTAACTTGATTTAACTTTGGCACCCCGGGACTATTTCTGACTCTAAATTTGTGGCTGCAACACCAGACCAAAGAAAAAGCGCCCAAATGGCATCCTTCCCTGCCTCGTCGCTCTCCGCATTTCTCAACATGTGCTCGGCCAGTTGGAATGTCTCGTGATGGTTTTATAGTGGGCCGATCAGCGAGCGTAGTCTCGTGCTGCCGGGTCGATCCAAGTCCCTTCCTCTTGGCCGGCGGTGGAGGGTGACTGGGCAACAGGTTGCCGGGAGGCTGAAAAGACGCCCAGCTGTAGGCCCTGCTTGGAGATGACCGAGCCGGTCTCACAACACAGAAACACTGGGGCGTTCTGTTCTATTCTTCGCTGTTGCTTTTCTATCCGCTCTGCATCTCCGGCCTTCGGCGTTGCTGCCTTTCAGTGGTCGTGCTGCTAAGGGACAAAAACATACCTCGCGCAAGAGTGGGAAGGTGGGTGCTTAGAGCTGACAGGGACCTTGGCGAAATCTCAGAGATCACTTGAATAACAAATAAAAATAAAATACAACCAAACTAACCGTCACGGCGGCTGAATTTGCTGGAATGATTACGGGGAGTATGGAAACGCACCCCGCCGACTAAGCGGCCGCACAATCCGCCTTCCAATTATTCTCTTATTTTTAACTACAGGACAACGTTCTGAAGCTGTGACTGATAATTTGCGCCGGCAAAGTTATCGTTATTGAAGCGATGGCCGCGTTGTGCGAGAGAGGCGATATATATATATATGTATATATATATATATATATACATATACATATATACAGTATATTTATATATATATTTATTTATTTATTTATTTATTTATTTGTTTGTTTGTTTGTTTGTTTGTTTATTTATTTATTTATTCATTCGTTTGTTTATTTATTTTTTTGTTTAAATATGTTAACTAGGTCCCTGGTACAAATAACTCCCTTACTCCATTACTATATTACACCTTTCACCATTGGAAAAGAGAGATTTGCGTAAACGGTTAATATTGACACCCATCGACGGCCGATGGTTGACACTATCATCGCATGTAAAACGTAACGCTGTTCTTTTTTTCTTTTTTCTTTCAGGCAGATTTTGACCAGGGGAGAGAACGGGGGTATGCAAGGCTGGTGGAGGAGGAGGCCTTTTCTCGCTCCACCGCTGCCCCCGGCACCTCTTCCGAGAAATGGCCAAAGAGGGGGGTGGGGCGCAGGAGTAATGAAGATGGTGCCAAGCACACATGGTCAGCGTCAAGATACTCGGGCTCCAACGTGGATTTTCGGTAGCGACGTGGCTTATCAAGAGACCGAGCCAAACACGGGTCACCATGAACCGGAACTAAATACACTATGAAACGATATGCTTCAGAATGTCTGCATTCGAGTGACATTACATTGATTACATTTAAGAGTATGGCAATACTCTGAAACAATTTATTCCGCCTCATCCTATTCGGTTCTGCTAAATTAAAAACGACAAATCCCGCGTTTGACTGTGTGGGCGGAGGTGCCTCAAAATCTGTCCCAACTCCTCCAAAAGGCTGGTAATCCCACAGTGAATACATTTGGACCTCCACATTTTAATTCAAGTTTGCTGTGTACGTTAAATAAGATGTCAATTGATCATCATCATCCTTTTGGAGGATTTTGTTTCATGTAATTGTTGGGAATACTCTCTGTCGGATAAACCCTGCTCACTGCGTTCTGGTGAACGGATTATGGGCTGTTTTCACATTTCACCACAATTACAGCAGCACTCCTATCTGTTCAGTGTTGAGTGCTACCCTTCTGTTGAGAAGTAATGTGTGTCCCGATTGGGGGGATATCTAAAGTTTGTTGGCAGAACAAAACTTGGCTACACGCCTGGATAGATGGATGGATAGATGGACATAATACAGTACTACAGTCACACATAAGGCGTTTTCGGACCAAACAGTTGTGGTGACTCCCTGAGGAGGAACTAGGAACTGGGGAGGTCCCCGAGAACTAGACACCTTCAAGGGCTTTTTTTCTGGTTGCGTTTTTACACCGGCAGTAGAAACGCTGGACTGACGTCAGCCAACGGGCTTTCAGCATGAGATCAGTGTTCCGTGTTGTATTTAGTCTATAATCTTGAACTTATTTGACCGTACCAGTTCAGCAAAAATCTGTTTCTGAACACAATTGAGAAGAGACATACGCAATCCAGTCGCGGAATCTTCACTCCTATCGGATCTACAAGACGTCATTTAAAAGTTTGCGCCGGCTTTCCAATGGCACAGGCACGCATCGGGATGTGGCACAGGGACTTTTTGTTTAATTCAATTAACGTTGGAAATTAAAATTAAATAAATACATCTACGATAAAAAAAAAAAGACTGTGTACGAGTGTAACTTGCCGCCCAGAGAGATGCCACCTGGTTGCGACTTTTTTTTTTATGTTTTGGAAAAAAAAATTGTGTGAATAACATGTTTATTGTAAATTAAGCGTCTAATTTTTGCCTTAGATTGTTGTTAATGCTTTACACAGGGTTTCAAATATGTCGTGGCTGAGGTGTTCGATCAATCACTGTGCACTTGCACAACTGAAGGTTCCCCTTGGGCCGGTTAGTCCCTGCCCTGGAGTAGGAGCAAAAAAAGTCCCTCATAAGGGCGTTCTAAGTATGATCGTTCCTAGTTCCTGCATCGCGGACGCAAAAAAAAAACGGGACGGTTCCTCCAAAACCCTGCGGTGCAAAAGCGCCTATAGCGACACAACGCATCCCCAGAGCACATTCTGCGATATAAACAGCCTAAACAATGAAGATGAGCAACATGAGCATATACACAAAATTGTCAAAAAATATATTTTGCACATTTCATATTACACATGCTTATTAACCCTCCATCTATAGGGGATCCATACATGCTTGTACATTACGGCTGCGGTGACGTGTCGGTTGTTGAATTGGAGGACATGTGTCGGATTCAGTAATATATTGATATTCAAGACCGTGTGTTCTCTAAGGCCACTCACCTCGCTTTTCTGTTTCCACACGCACCGGGCTCGGCCACTGGGGCCCGGGCCCAGGTCGATGACAAAAACACCTCGGCGTCACTGATTATATCGCGGCCGGGCCCCGCAATCCCTGTGTGTTTGTCGGGAAAAACATACGGCCGCACCAGCGAATGATCCCGCCAACGCCCGCCCGCTTTCCAGCACTTCCAGCGGCTTTGTTTCTTGTTACGTAACAAGGGCAGGGGTGTATGGAAAACCCATCGGCGTTCCCAATCCCGGTCCTAATCCTCGCTGCAGTTGGCCTTAAGCCCCTTTAGCCGTGCTGACAGCCGGCCGCCAGGAGTTGTCATTAGGATGAAAGCTCGACAACTCACCTGGTTACACAGCTGTCCGTGGAGGGAGGGAGCTGACATGATTACAGAGCCGAACCGCTCCACCTTCCCTCGCCAGCGCCTCGGCCCCGACATGCTTTTCTAGGAAGCCGATGAGAGGGTGGGCTCGGCCCGGCCGGCCGGGCGTTGTTGTTTTGCCGATGTGTTGTCCTTTTTTGCGAAGCGCCTGCCGACTTTCCAACAGGTGTTACTTGAACCGTGCTCCTGGACCTTTATGGGGTTTTTTTTAGCTGCTCCTCATTTCCTTCCCCTCGCTCGAAACGTACGATTATGCGGCGTTTTCGGCGCGAGAGACGACGGGAGCTGGACGCCAACCCAAAACGTGTTTTAATGGCTGGAGTTTGGATACCTCCACCTTGCTGTGGCCCGGCTGCTTGTTGGGGGCTCCGGGGGCGAACATCACGAGCAGTCGTGGGGGTTTGCCCTCAAGCAAAGCTCAATGCAATGTTCCTGCGGTCCAGGGTCTGTTGGGCTGACGCCGAGAGAGTGAAGCTCCTGGTTGTGTTCCCCAAGTAGAGATGTTTAAGGGTCTCCCCCTTGGTGAAATGGAAGTGACAACAGGGAGTAGCATGATATGTTGACTAGTGAGCCCATGTGGACAGGTGGAGGCTACCTTCAAGTAAAGCACACTATGTTACATAATGTATGATAGTACTGGGAGGAAGAGGTATGTTGACGTATATGGTCAGCTGTGTAGTACAGTATGGTATGTATTACCTTATAGTAGACAATATCCAGCCATGGCATGGAAGTTGCAGTAGTGTCTTTAAGTAGTTTCCGCGTACAGGTATGTGTTTTGGGCGCTTTGGCGCTCTCGCCTTCCGCTGACGTGGGCGGGTTCTGCTGTGCCGGGTCCCTGTGGCCCCTGGGGGAAACCCTGCTGACGTCAAACGGCGCTCGCAGCCCGCAGATAGTGTTTTCATACCAGCTCCCCCGGGTTTGGGTTTCAGTAAAGAAGGGGAAATTGTAACCACAGAGCTGAGAGGAGCGTCCCCACCCCTCCATCCCTCGGTTTCTCCTCCTCTCCTCCTCCTCCTCCTCATCTTTCTGTTTCTCTTCCTCTTCTCCCACCGGTGGCCTCCGCTCGCAGTTCGTCGCAGGACACAGTTGTTGTCCTTGGTGTATTTGGCACACATCTTTTTGACTCATACTTCTGCTCTTGTTATGCCCAAGGCCTCGTCTCCCATTTCAACTCCGAGGACCGCCCCCGACCGTTTCCTCTTCCTATTCCGCTCCGTCTCCCCGCCTCTCGTAAGCTGCTGAGCATTACGACACGTTTGTGAGGGGCTTCAATCGGTGCCCCCAGGAAATCGATCACGATAATTACAATTCCCCCGACTTTGCAACGGGCAAATCAACAAACTGCTTCAACCGGTCACCCCGGAGGAGGCTACCTCATACAGACAGTACTGATTTGATTTGGTTGCTCACTGTATGCATGGCCAATTCCATCAATTTGATGCAAAATTATGATGATTAAATGATTCAAGTTTGTTGTGATTGAATGATTAAATGATTAAAACACGTGAATCACTGCAAATTTTGTTGCAAGTTACGAGAAAAGCCGCCGCATGAGTACTTTCGGCTGACACACAACAAGCGGAGAAATCTCTTCCACTTTTATCTCTGTCTCTCTCTCTCTCTCTCTCTCTCTCTCTCTCTCTCTGTCTCTCTCTCTCGCTCTCTCTCTCTCTCTCTCTGTCTGTCTCTCTCGCTCTCTCTCTCTCTCTCTCTCTCTCTCTCTCTCGCTCTCTCTCTCTTCTTTTCTTTTCTGCTCTCCTTGCTCTGCTCCAGGTGGCCCCGCTCAAGGTGCCGTGTCCGAGTTTTGAGGGCTCCAGCTGTTACTGTTATTGGGTAGGCCTGCTTGCACAGGGGTTCCCAAACCGGGGTCTGTGGCCACCTAGGGGGCCTGGAAGGAATTGTCGGGGGTCCGCGGCATGTAGCGGTCACAGAGCCTGGATCATCAGAGTATTCAACCTGCCTCTTTGCTCCTTGCTCGATTGCAAAAAAAACCCCCAAAATAAACACACACTTAACGTATACAAACAGGAAAACCCGGTGACACACACTGTACAGTACAAACCTGCACACGGACACAAACATTTATGTATGTCCACGCTCCGACAGACTCAACGCCGGCAAACAGACACCTATAGTATATCTGTTCTGATACAAACAGTAACAAAGTCACACACCTTTCGCATACGTGCAGTCTGTTTATGCGTGTGTTTGTGAATTTATGACTTCCGCACCGGGAAGGAGAAAAAAAAAAACCCTCTCTGATTACAGTTTGTACAGCCGGGTCGGCCTGAAATAACTGGTTTTGGCTGTTAGTAGGGCCTCAGAATATGGTTTTGAGCCCACAGCTCGGAGAAAAAGACGGTGATCACCGGCATCTAATAACGGCCCAAAGGGGAAAAAAGGCGCTCATCACTTTCTTTACTGTAAAGCGGCGCTTCAGAGGCCATGCCTTGATGTGCACGGGCCTTAACACAAACACTGTTTCATTGCTGTTGAAAAGTGCCGCGGTGACACCAATGTTCAAAGAGCCACCGGTGACGTGAGGAACTAGTTGTTCAAAACTCAACCCCGCTGGTGGCCTGTGGCCCATCTTTTCTTACGCTGCGTCGGATTGCATTCTCCAAACTGGATTTCAATGCGGCAAATCGTGTCATAAATACTATGCAGCCATCCATATTTATAACATGATATTAAATTAAATATTGTTTAGCGTTATTCATCGTTAACGGATCCTTCCAAACCAGATGTTAAGTGTTACCAAGGGCCTTTTCATGGCTGGAGCTGCACTGGCTAGACTTTGGTCGAAACAGGGGGAAGAAAAAAAAAAGACCAATAAATCCTCTGGCATCGATAGCACGGCTCTTTCCGGCCAGATCGCGCTTTGCACAATCGCTTCTTTCACAGTTTTGTCCGGCACTTCGCAGCGCCGAAAAATGAGGAAAGGGCTGCGCGAGCGCGAACATCTGTAGCAACAAATAGCGGCGTCCTGCGTTTTTACCAGTTGCACGTTTTGTGTCTTTTTCCTTTTTCAGCGCTGTCGCGTGCTTGTTTTTCTCCCTCCCCTTTGCCCACTTCATCGCAAGTCGTTTAAATTTAGTGGCCCGCTGTTTATTTTACAGCACTTTGCCAGGAATGTGCAGGGGGCATGCAGACGCGCGGTTGTGTGCACGCGCACGTACACACACACACGTGCTCGCACACACACGCAACACACACACACACACACACACACACATACACACACACACACACACACACACACACACACTTACACACACACAAAATAGAAATAAATACTTCACAAAAATAACACTGAGATCCGTTGCCAAGATGTGTGGGTGGGTGGGTGCAAGGTGAGGGCTTTTCAGTGACAACGGTAATTTGGCGAAGGCTGAAGGCTTGGGTTTCAGCTGCAGAATTTCTGCTCTGTGCTTGATTCAGTGTGTGTCTGTGTTTCGGGGTTAGTGGGGGGTGGCTTTGTGTGTGAGTGTGTGTGTGTGTGTGTGTGTGTGTGTTTGTGTTGTGGGGGGTGGTGTAATGGCTGAAAAGGTTAGCGCAGGCCAAAGAAAACACAACGCTCCACAATAGACCTCCTCTCCGAGAGCGGCTGGCAGCAGTAAGTGCTGGTGTAGCTGAGCGTCAGGAAGATGGGGGTGGGGTAGCTAATTGTGTTTTGGTGTTATCTTAGAAACAAGACCCCTGCGGCCATTAACACCCACCTGGAAAAACACAACAACACGGGCATGAATTGCGCTCCGAGGAGCACAGCGCGCTCCAGCACCGAAGGCATGCAATCAAAGGCAAGGCGTAGCGCCCAAGGAGCGGGTTTCATTCGGCGTGACCTCAATATGGCGGACGACGAAATGCCGCTCACTGTGAAGAACCCGAAACAAGGAGGAGTCACTGTTCACCCCGTTTGCTACCCGGCAATAAGGGTCGCCCAGTGGCTCAGCTGACCCGGGCAACCAGATTGGTACCATGGCCAACCCTCTTGTGCGCTGTGGTCACCCCATTGTCATCACTTTTTGTGTTACTAGTGCATGACCGTTCAAAAAAAGACTTTCTAAGACATTTTAATGGCACGGTTTCACAAAATACAGACGGACAGACAGACATACAGCGATTCCTTCCTTTAGGTTTGGTTCAGATAATAGTATCTAATTATGGGGATCATTATCACTCCACTTTAAAATGATTCGAATTGGGTAACCATTTTGTTAGTCTTGTTGGCAACCAACAGCTGTTGCACGGTTGACAACTTTTTCCTTCACCCCCATCTCTACGCACGGCAAGGCCGTCTTGCGTTTGGGGGCGCGCTCAGGCCGTGATGAAGGCCTCCATGTGTGGTGCGTTGAGACAGCCTGTGGGAACCAGGTGGGGGAAATTGCTCCCCTTGCACCTTTCGCATTCCTGGGCGGTGCGTCTACAGGTACGGGGCCGCCAAAATTGGAGGTTCTCCCGGCGGCGCCCGAGGAGCGGGGTTTCGTCCAGTGCAACCTCGATATGGTGAAATACTGCTCATACTGCTTGTGAAACACCCGGAGCCCGCTGACTTAGTTGCGTGTGGTGGGGAAATTTCCCTCACGGAGAGCGTGTTGTTCCTGCGACGGCAGACCTCACTGCGCAAAGGCTTTGACAGTGGTGAGTTATCTTTCACGAAGCGGTTCCAGCAGAGTTCCTCTAATGAAAGAAGCCCGTTTTCCTTTCACTGCAAAGTGTTTGGTGAGGCACGGCGCGGACAGGGATGGAGCGGAGCATGTGTCCTGTGATTACCCTTGGCCAGTGAGCTTCACAGCTGAGATTCTTTGACTTCAATCGGGAGTTCCCTCTCAAAAAAGTGATGTGCCACATGTTGTCTCATGTCGTCACGATTTCACATTTCACCACATCACTCTCCACGTTAAATGCATGACAAAATATATGTTTTTGGAACAAATTGCATATGATAATGTGTGATTTACACATGAATCACTTATAAAAGCCCATGTATCATGCACAATTCCGCAGAGAGCAATAAGTCTTCATCATCATCATCATCTTTCCTGGAGAGACATCCTTTCGCCAGGATTACACTTGTGGCCGCTGGGAGGAGACGGGCAGAGTGTCTGCAAGAATCTAGCAAGACGCCAATGATCTGCACTCCTCTGGGAATCGCAAATATAAATATTTTAAATCTTTGGTGCCTCCGGGTACGGGGGCGGTAGGTGCTGGGGTGCAATAGGGTCTGGAGCTGCCCAACCTGCTGCACCCCTGCATTGATCTGGCTGTGCTTCGCCCATCTCTCCCAGTGCCAGAACTCAAACTCAGTACATACACCACGCAATAGGCATAGGTTTTGCTGGACACGTGGGGTGCGAACTATGTTGGTAGGGGATGTGGTGGGCGGGTGCGATCTTGCCCGTCACGCTCCTGCCCCGACGCGCTTCACAACTGTCCTGCAATTTGAATACCACTCATATTAGTTTACAACACGTACACTTCCAAACAATGCAATATTCCACCAGACCAGGGTCTGCGGGGCAGGAAAGGTGCAAGTGATTCGGGTTTGACCTGTGGGTGGGTTGGTTTGGGGGTGTGCTTGGCCGGGTGGACCCCCTGCCTGCCGGGTTCGGGTCCTGGCAGCTTGCGCCTGCTGGGAGTGGGGTGCTTTCCTGGTCCCCCTTGGAAGCTGCTCGCCATCACAGGTGTGGGTTGGGGTGGGGGAGGCGGCTGTCGGCCTTGCTCCCGCTGCATGGCCTCTCTGCGGCAGGTGTCCTGGGTGCTGAGGGTGATAGGGTGCCCAGATATCCAGCTGTCTGCTGATGTTGGCGGGGGTGGGGGTGGTCCGTGCCCGGCGTCTGTGGCCCAGGTTCTGTGCCTGCGGGTGCATCTTAAGCCTGCACTTGGGGGTGGGTTGTGTGTGTACGCTTCAGGGGTGCAGGGTCTCGTCGCGCTCTCTGGGACTGGTTTTTGCTCCTCGGGGTAGTGTGTGGGTGTGGCTCCGCGGGCTTCAGGCTTCTCTGTGGGGCTTGGTGGTCTTGGTGGAGCTCGGGGCTTTCTTGCGGTTGTGTAGTCGGGGCCTTTCCCGGTGCTTTGAGGCGCGGCGATATAATTCTCATCTGATACACCAGAACTAATCGGGACAAGTCCTGTGTTCTCACCGGTAGACACACGATGCAGGTTGTCGTCTGATGTTTCTATGTTTATGTACATATTGTTTGGTTCTATGTTTATTTGTCTCGTCCGTGGTGATTTCTACGCTCTTGGAGTAGTGATTAGTTGTCTATCGACCAAAACATGTTAAGTTCGTTCTCCAAAGAGGGGGACTCGTGGTGTGCTCTTGCCGCGGTCAGTTCTTGAAGTGGATGTGTTGGAAGTAGGAAAAATGGGCAGGCGCAAGCTAGTCGTGTCAGACAACTTGACGGCGCCACGCGCTCCCACGTCCTGATGGACTGGCCTATTTAATTCAGCCAGTTCCTCCTGCCCTACCTGCTTTGCTGCCCCGCTTGCTTGCTGCACTCGTGCCACCTCCCCTGCATCCACCTGTTGCGATTCACTTTTCAATCCAACGGAGGGGTTCAAACTCATCACTCTTATATTTCTAGCTCATTAAGAATGTCTATGTTTGCTGTGCTCCTCGCCGGGAGTGATGAACTGCAGAGCCCAGACGCCAAACTCAAAAGGTGCAAAACATACAACGATTATTTGAAAGTAAATCCAAGAGTTGTCGCTCAGAAATGTACTCAAAAGCGGACACAAAGTACTTGTGCTTGTAGTTACTTTCCACCACAGTAAATGATCACTGCGGGATCCACCGCATCACACAGATGTCAATCCTTGGCGTCTGCTGGACGGGCTTTCCATTCGCGGGCCAGTGTTTTGCGTCATTTTTATCTCTCCTACTCCATCTACTTTATGATCTATTTATTCATCTGTTTTCCCGTCCCTCTCTCTCTCTCTCTCTCTCGCTCTCTCCCTCCCTCGCACATACACATACACATACACAGACACACACGGGGGGATTTACTAGGTTTGGCGAGGTGCTTGTCTGTCTCTCCCCCTTGCTGACTCCGGCTGCCGTGAGATTCCCACTGTGAATTTGTCCCATTCATCATGCACGGCGGTACATTACATAACGGTGTTTATGCGCGCGCACACACACACACACACACACACACACACACACACACACACACACACACACACACACACACACACACACACACACACACACACATACACACACACACACACAGGCGAGGAGACGGCATTCCTGTGTCAGGGCCTCGGTTCCAGGGTGGGATGGCTCGAGATTCCAAAAAAGATGCTCTGACTCTTCACCATACTGTACGCGCATGCCACACCGTCTCTATCACACACACTCACAAACACACACACACACACACACACACACACACACACACACACACACACACACACACACACACACAAACATTCAAACACACAGTATATACAGTATACTGCCCTCTTTCTCGATGTGTTTGAACTCAAAGCTAAGTCAACTTACCTTGCATCCCTGACTTTGACCCACATTCATAAAGCCACTATAACCACGACAGTATAACATGTGTCTGCATGTGCCCGTGTGTGTGTGTGTGTGTGTGTGTGTGTGTGTGTGTGTGTGTGTGTGTGTCCATGAACGAAGGTCGAGCTCATTCAGTACATGCGGCCATCGTAAAAACACATGGATCCGGACCAACTATAAGAGCCGGGTTGACGTTCCAACCTCAGTATAGGTATACAAATACTTGCTCTTAAATGTACTTAAGGTATTAAAAATGTTGTGTCCTGATATAACAGTGTGTGTGTGTGTGTGTGTGTGTGTGTGTGTGTGTGTGTGCGCACGCGCGTATGTGTCTTACTCTGTTTTCCTCCCTTCCTTGCTTTGAGTGACTGATGACCCCAGACCTCGCAACCGTGAAGGAAGGGGAAATCGGTTCGATGGGTTCTAACAGATTCCGATACGTGAAGCCCGGTTGTGATGTCCGATTCGTGTCTTTGGATGACGTAAAAAAATAAATTAAATCCCTCCTTGCCTCGTCTCTCGCGTCGTTCGTTCTGACCAGGTTTCTATCTCCATCCCTCTCGAGCTCTCTCCATCTCCATGGTGTCTCGTAGAACTTAACTTTCTCTCACTGCTACTGTCTCCAACGATGGGAATTCCGTAGAGTCCGCAAAGTTATCAGGGAGTTTGATCTAATGGCCCAAAAAAATGGTAACACCTGCAAGACACCTGCACCCTTAATAATATTTATTTATTTAACAATTAATGGGTGGAGGGGTGTCCACCCCCAATTTAACCCGGTTGTATCCCGGTGCATCGTGGATCCGCACCAGGATGTGTCGCAGTGTTCTGGTGCGGCCGCTTTCCCCTCAGCCTCACACTCGCGAGGGTAATAACCTCCAACGGAGCTCGGCCCATCCGCGCTTTGCGGATGGGCCGAGCCGTGTCGCTCACGATAAGGCTTCGGGGGGGAGGGGGCGCTGGAAAAGCCCGAGTTACAGCTCTCGCTGCTCCAGAACGTATTACTTTTGCTGCGTTTCTTACTGTATGCGGTTTTCAGCTGCCCTTCTCACTTCGGTTTCCAATGCGCTCAAACACAGTCTGCCCCGAGAGCCGATCTTAAGGGACTTTTGGGTGAAAGCCTTGTTCAAAACTCTTGTTTACTGGCTTTTTTGTTCCACTGGTGGTTGCTTAGCAGGGGGGGGGATGCCTGAGGGATGGTCTGATCCGCGGGAGTTGACTTGGTTGCTTCATTTGTCACCCAGGCTTCTGGGTTTGCTGAGGGGGGACGTCCCCGGAGAGCGGAGCCATTCCAGGTAAATATGTCAAGGGAGAAATACGGCTTTCGGGGAGGTTACATAAGCGGGGTTACAGCCGAGGCCCCCGATCCGTTGGCCAATTTGGGAATGGAGCGCAAAGGGAGTTCGGTGGAATGCCGAGCTCGCGGGAGCAGCGCCGTCAGATGCCGAAGAAACCGACGGCAGAGCTTCGCCGGCCAGCGGCTGGCCCCGGTGGAGCTGGGCGGTCCCGCCACCGGTTCCTGCCTCGATCAACCTCATCTCGGACGAGAGTGATGGAACGTTTCATATTTATCACATACGGGTGGTCTTTGGAGTGGGGGGTTGCTACGCACAGCCAGATGTAATATCTATTTATTTTTCAAAATATTATTATTATTAATATGACTGTCATTATTATATGAGACAATGAGACATATTGTTACATATTGTGAGACATGTTAACAATAATTGGGATTAAATCCTCACTTCCTCCCCACTAATACATAAGTATATACTGTGTGTGTATGTTCGTGTGTATATATATATATATATATATACATATACAGTATAAACAGTATATATGTATTAATATATATATATATATATATATATATATATATGGAATAGATAAGTCACAATATTGAAAAAATTCAAATCGTACATATTTATTTTACAACAGTTATTAGTGTTTGGCCCTTTGTCTCAGTACTCAAGTAACTGACAGCCCAACCCAATATATTAACTTTGACATGTCTGTCAAACATGTTAGAATTACATAAGAGGTAGGATTTAAAGGAAGCTAAAGGTCCATAACTGAGGATAGGCACGCAACATTAATCGCATATCGAAGCGGTTTGAAGTGCTAAAAAAAAGAGAAACTGCAGAAGTCTGTTGCTCATATTTTCTGTTCCTGTTGTTGAATTGGAGTCGCTCTCGTATCTTTGGAAATTGGCATCTATGCGACATGTCACTGAGGAAATTCAATGTTTCTGTTTCGAGGGCGAACTGTCTGTCTGTCCGACCGTCTATCTGTCCGTCTTTTTAGAAAGCAGAGCAAGCTGCCAAGACTGACAAATCGGTTGTTGTATTTTAATAATCTCCCAAATATGGTTGCCCGGGGGTAACCGGTCGGCCATCTTTGTCAGATTCCCCTCCCTGTAAGACCTTTCTTGAATCGGTGGACTGTACCATCCAGTCCATAATCTCCTTGTTTAATGTATGAACGCGAATTCAACCGCTGACCCCGTGGCGTGTTTAACTGGGTGCCCTCTGTAGACGCGTAAAAGCAAATCATTGAGCTCAAGGGCTGCTGATGGCAGCAGAACCGATGGGACCGGCTTCAACTCATCGTGCATCCTGTGCGTCACTTGCACACGCCGACGCGCGGCTCCCTGCTGTGCATCGTTTTGTGCCTCGCTCTTGATACCAAAACTGTTTCCACACAGCGCTTTCACGCACGGCACAGTCACCGAATGAATAAAGGTGACTTGGTGTCTCGAACACGTGTGTGTGTGTGTGTGTGTGTGGGTGTGTGTGTGGGTTGGTGTCTGCGTCGGTTAAAAAACGTCTTTTCTCCAGTTTGTCATGGCATTATGAAGTCAGAGTTTCGCGCACGCACGGCGCATTGTTTTCCCGGCCCCCGCTGCGCCTCCCGGCTGTTTACGAGTGCGTTTCCCAGGGAAAGCCAGGAGCGGAGTCACCTAACCGCCAAACTCTTGAAAGAGAGAGAAAAATAAATGAAGTGGATGCTGGAAGAATTTCTCAAAACCGGTTGAAACCCCGCACGCTATCACATATATCACATTGAGGATACACACGGCCAAATGGCAGGACTACATGAGGGGAAAGTAACTGTGACTTCAATCATTACTTACGTAATGAGAAAAATACTTGTTTGTACTTTTTCACGGCCACAGTCGACAGGCGGTCGAGCCGCGACAAGGTAAAGATGGTGGCTTGTGCCAAAAAATTGTTCATAACATTTACATCAACTTGTGATTCTTATTGATTGATGACTTATTAAACTAGCTTTGAGGACTTCGTGAAAAAAAAAAGTGCCAAAATGTTGTGTTTCCATGCAAGAGACGCACCGTAATCCCTTCCGCGCTGAAGCAGCGTGAACTCATTTCCCCAAATTCCCCGACCGGTGACGGGGATTTCGGATAGTGCCGTTAATAAGGGAAATGCCCCTCCTCACGTCTGACTCCAACTGCTTCACCACAACCACCCTGGTGCCATCATCAATGGTGCAACTTCCCGCGCACTCCTCCCACACACCTGGGTAGTGGCCATTTCTTCGTTGCCACGGGAAGGGATCGCGGATGGGGCGGAGTGATCAACGGGGTCGACGGGAAGGGACATTCTTTTTTTTGAATGAAGGGAGTTGTGCAAACAATACCAAAAAACAGAAGAGGAAGCATTAAGCGCTGACTAATCTCTGGCCTCGCGGCGTGAGTCATTCCACTCCCGGCCAGTAAAGGGAGGGTGGAGTGGGGGTCCGCATCTTCCACTCATTGTTCCTCGGATTTCCAAGGGCAGTTGCCCTGGCACTCAACGTCAACGAACTTCATTTGCCAAGCAAGGATGGCACTGAATGAACAGTTGATTTACTGTAATATAAGTGTAGCTCAGTGATATGTCCTTTATACAAGTTAATAAAGGTATATAAAAAAAATATATTAATAATAAAAAAACTAACAATACAAACCGCGTAAGGTGTGACATAATTTCCAGTCATGTTTGGGAGCCGCCTCGCGCCTTTTGGGAGACCTGAGGAAGTGAATCTAATTTGCCGACAGCGGTGGGCAGATGTCAGCTGTCAATACTGAGATCGCCCACAACAATCGGAAGAGACATACTTTTTTTTGTGTGTGACAGCAGCACGTATTTGAACAAATGGGAATAATAATGTAATAATAAATAATAATAAAAATAATAATGTAGTAATAAAACTTTATTTTTTTTAATTATGATATACAATAAACCTATGTAATATGTAATATGATATTGTGCATATGTGTATAAATATGTATAAAAAATATTATTATATAATATAGTGTGTAATATACTTGTATATTCTGTACAATATAAGAAAACAACATCCGACACTAACTTGAATGACCTGTTGAGATATGGTGCCGTGTTTTTGCAGCATGGAGCCGCTTCGTAATCTTGGTGATTAAACAATCTGAGCATATTACGAATCACCCCGGGTGAGAATGGCAGCTTTATGTCGAAAACGCTCATGCATTGTACTGAAATGCAGTTGCTATCGAGCCAGAACAAAGAAAAGCAGACAAAATACACAGCCACACGCGCGCACACACACACACACACACACACACACACACACACACACACACACACACACACACACACACACACACACACATACACACACATACACAAACACTCTAAAACCTAAGAATCTGAATGCTGTTTTCTTTACAAGGGAGCTGAAGGCATTTAGACTGAAACACACACTTCCTTCTGTGTATTTTTCTTTGAGCGCTGGCTGAAATAAACCCATCATGTTCGAGAACGTGAAACAAAAGTTCTCCTTTCACGGAGCGAAAATCCGAGATAACTGGAGTCATATGGGCCCGCGGAGTTCCTTTCCAATAAAACTCAGGAGGGAACGAGAAGAGACGGACGCTCAACTGAGTCCGCAGATATCCACTCGGCCTCAGCAATTTTGTAGGCAATCCCAAATGTAAAAATGTAGGCCCTGTCCAAACAACTCAGGGGAGAATTCAGACCAGGACCCCGGGGGTCACGTTTCTGAATGGTTCTTTTGCGCTACGCATTTTCAGTTTAAAACTCAAAACTCACGCCGGGGAAGCGATACATTAAACATCGTTACCGCGCGTGAAAGTCTGCAGTTTTTTTGTACTTACCTCGATTCCTTCGCACCGCAACAACTGGCTGTCGTTGTCTCTTAATTCTTGTGCGAAACTAAATTTCCAAAGAACACGGTCCGGTCTCCGAAAAAGCCGGCAAACGACAAAGTGATAAACGGACATGAAGAAGCAAACACCTGTATGCAACACCTAGTGGACGTACCACAGTCACGGAGAACAGTAATGCTGACTTATCATGCATCTCTCTACTACACCCAGATGGAAGCGGGATCTGATTGATCCATCTCGCGAGAGAGAGAGGAATCAAGGCTAGACCGAGGTCAGATTAAGCACAGCCGTGGCGGTCTTTCGGTTGTTTTGTGCGGACCGCGCGCCACCCACCGAGATGCCCATGCCTTCAATCGATGGGCTTTTCACGTCTCGGTACTTTGGAGGGTTTCGGCTAAAAAACGGCGCGGCCTTGACTCGCGCCGCGCATCGAGCGGGAGCCCCCCGGCAGGTACGGCCGCCGCGACCGACGGACGAATCGATCCGCGTCTGTTCGGCCGTGGCGCGCTGAGGAACCTCAACGCGCCACCGCCTGCCGAGCTTGACATCTCGGCGTGAGATGAACACCGGGAAATCGCACGCCGCTCTGGGCTTCCTTGGCCCCCGCGTCTCCCGCAGGCCGGGCGCTCACGCGAGTGACTCGGGTTCCGGGGACGATTGGACGGAAGAGTCTCCCCCAAGTCACGACTCCACTACGGAGGCGGCGGGCGCCGGGATGTGCGTTCGAAAACCTAAAAGACACGGGTGTCGATTGCGCGGCGGTGGGGGAGTGAGCTCACCAAGGCTTCGCTTCGGCTGTCGGGTTCACGTGCGGCGGGCCGCGTATCGCAATCACTGGCCTCTAATTGCGTTCCCTCAATCAGTGGCCGAACTTGAATCGTTTTTTAAAGTTAGTCTTTCATTACAGAGCCCCTCCACCCCCCTGCCTCAAGTTTCCATTACGGCTAAAATTCAGGGTTGAGACCGAGGGGGGAATGTGCAGCGTCAGCAAAGAAGCGCAGAGGACGTGGTAGGAGGTGAGCGGAGCCTCCGCCCCCTCCACCTCTGGCTCTCCCTTCCGTCTCTCGCCCTCCCTTGACGAACCGCACATTGCAGGGTCACACGCGGGGGGCTTGACAGGAGTAAAAGTAAAGAAAGGGGAAGAAAAAAAAAAGAAACAGCTGACGCACGCAGGAATAGGAACAAGGGCCGCTCTGTTTGGCCCGTTCACTCGCGGCAGGTTCCTGCGTCCTCCGTCAAAAACCTCGAGCGCGGAAGAGCGCCGCGCGTCGTCCGACACAGGCTCGGCCCGGCGCCCTCTGAAGGTGACGTCGCCTTAAGAAGATGACGCGGGACCCCTCTTCAAATCCGTCCATTATTTTTGTTGTAGGCAGCGGGATCCGAGAGGAGCCGTGTTTGATGAAATGCAGGGGAAGTGGTTGGGATTGGATTTCGGATTTGGAGATGAGACGAGGCCGGTACGGCATTTTGGGAAAGAGGAGCTTCCGATTGTGCCAAATATATATCTAAACCCTGGAAATCGTGTGTGAATACATCGCTATGGAGCCTTTCATTTTCTTTCGTTTTAAAATGCTCCAATGAGGCCACACCCTAAATTGCATGCTGGAATGAGGGTCTATTTGCACACATGTATATATATATGTCTTTGTGTCATGTATTGTGACACCTGTGTTCTGTTTCAAGAAGGGAAACTACTGCTTCTTATGTTGTTCCACGAATCTCAACTAAACAGTTTGTTATCCATGGTTATCCAAAAATTCCAGATCCAAATATTGTTTCTTTTTATAGAATGAAAGGTACTATTTTCCAGGGCGGGAGACACAGTGCTGTGATGGGTTTCACCCAATTTGATTGGGAGGAAAATACAGGCCAATCTCCCCGCTGGGCGACCGGATCATGGAAAGATCTCGCAGGGAATGAAATAAAAAGCAGGTGAGCTCCGCCCGACGACCCGGATGCGGACGAGGGGAGGGACGCCGGAAACCGAGCCAAGAAGCGTTTACAACAGGGCCGACGGCTAAAGATGGGGCCGCCCTGGTCCCGAGAAGCCGGGGACAAATCATCGAGGACTGAGTACCCTCCACGACTCACCGGACGCGGGACAGAGCGGAGCCGCCGTGTGCACTCCGCCTTCTCCGCGGAAGTCGATGCATCTGGGGTCGAGGGTGAGACGTCGATGCGGGGTCACACGGAGCGGCGGAAGATTGAAGACGGCAGTCGTTGGCGGGCGAGGGTCAAAAAGGTCCTCGGCCTCCAAGCGTCCCCAGAGTGGGGTCTTTCCAAGTTTAGCTTTTTCGCGGTTCGCGGGTCGTTCGGGTTCAGTTCCCCGAGTTAGCAGGAAAGGCCTCCTTGATAATTGCAAGGGCTATTTTTTTACGTTTTGTTCCTTCCTCCCTTTGAAAAGATGCGACGCGTTTCATCTTCAGGGGGGTCAAAAATAACTCATTTACACTTTCCTCGCGCTCAGCTGTGGACGCGGGCGGACCTTTTCAAACGCCCGAAACAAAGGCCGCGGCCGCGTTTGAGCCCCCGCGCTTGCCGGGTCATGTCCGTACAAACGGCTTTGATCGGAGCGCCATGGCCGTCCGGGCGGAGGACACGTAACAACAGAGCGCCTCTCTGTTTACTATCTGCGCTCATAAAGGAGAAACAGAAGGGGAGGCTGGCTGAACTGCTAATTAGTGTGTGTGTGTGTGTGTGTGTGTGTGTGTGTGTGTGCTTTGGGAGGGGGGCGCTCGTTTTGCACCATGTTTTAATATCGACCTCTCTCTCCCCAGTAGCCCTGTGGAGACTTTCCGCTCTAAATACCCAACAATTGCATCCACATGGACTCTCTGAAGAGAATGTTGGTTTGCAAGGTATTTGATCATGTGTGTGTGTGTGCGCGCACGCGCGCGTGTGTGTGTGTGTGTGTGTGTGTGTGTGTGTGTGTGTGCATCTCACGTGTCCACGTGCCAACACTGTCACCCACAGTTACCGTATGTGCATAACGTGGACCTGTCTTACCCCTCAACGTCTGCGTGTAGAAAATGTTTGCGCACATCCACGCATTCCTGCTGATGCACATGGACGCCTCGCTCGGAACACGTACTTTTCTTCAACCCCGCAAGACGTGTAGCGATTCATTCCTCCATAATTGATCAGCAAATACATTCATATCCATCTTTTTTTCCTTTTCGTTTGTGCGGTGTCTGCGTCTGGGGAAAACCGGTGCAAGCCGAGCGTGCACTTTGACTGATCTAGGGATGGAGATGGTCACCAAGCCAAACAGTATCAGCCGTAGATCATCTCGATGCGAGTGCATTCACAAAAGGGACGTTGCCGTGGTTGAAGCTCACTCCGACATGAATTCGCTGTCAGCCGGACATGCTGTTTTGCGGTGAAACGTATATACTCTACTCGTTTAAATGTCCCACTTAAAGGAGAGACGTAGCTCTCACTGCACCGAAATGAACTCCAGATTTAAATCCGGAATGAAGATTGTCCGTGTTTTCTCGGCTTAGTCATTTCCCCCTTGTAGAACCTCGTGATATTGATCAGAAATCCCACCCACGCCATGGCAAAATAAATCACTTTGCGAAGGACATTTGTTGCACCTTGGTCGCCTCAGAAGATAATAAACATTCTCGGGCTGAAGAAGAGTCTGTTAGCCGTGCAGGCGACAGGCGACCTTCCGCCTCCAGCCAAAAAAGCCTGAAAAGCAAAGGGAGCTCGAAAACAGAGAGGGCGAGAGATGGAGGGAAAGGTCATAGGTCGATGCGGGGCAAAAGTCGGAGGGGGAAACGGCCCGGCGCTCCGCAGGAAGTAACGGAAACACGGGTGGAATAAATCAGAGGCCTTCATCCGGCGACCCTAGAATAGAACATCCTTGGCTCTCCAACGTCCCCCCCCCCCCCCCCCCCCCAGTCGGTTTCTCTTCCTCCGCCCGTCCTCGGTTTAGAGAATATAGAGCGCTCGCGCGTTCCTGTCGGCATCGCCGCACTGCTGAGAGAGAGAGAGAGAGACGGAGAGAGGGAAAGAGAGAGAGGGAAGGAGGGAGAGCGATAGAGAGAGAGAGAAAGAGAGAGAGGGAGAGAGAGAGAGAGAGAGAGAGAGAGAGAGAGAGAGAAGGAGAATAGGAAATGTGGTCGCAATTATCTCCACCGACAATGTTGTTTTACCGGGCAGGAATCTGTGGAACGTGCCGGCTCCTCCACGGTTGACTGCTCAGGTGGACTGATTCCATTCACTCTCTCCCCGTCGCCTTTAATAGCGTCTGAATTCAACATTCCCCACCCCCAGCCGCCCCCACCACCCGCCACCCCCCCTCACCAGAAACCGCCCTCGTGCATGTAAAGGTATAGCCATCAGAACAATAAACACAACTGGGAATGATTGATGAAGGTTCACCGGCCGGCTGCCCTTGAAAATAATTATTGTTCTGCATCTCTGTTAATACAGCGCTGATAAATGCTCCTCGGTCGAACACTGAATTAAAATATAATTGACTGGGTCCCCTGCTGCATACCTCTGAATTCCCTCACTCAACCACTGTAAATATTCCGATTCAATATTTCTTTTCTTTTCTTTTTTATTACCATTTGGCACACACGTTTTACAACCTCTTCAAATGAGTTGCATGCCGTTGCACTCTTTGTGAATACAGTTTATTATGTCCTACTTACTGCATGTCAATATTTTCATATTTTTATTGTATACATGTAATAATTAATAATAATAATTGATGATAAAATATATAATAATAATAATAATAATAATAATAATAATATATCATTTTGCTTTTCTTTGTTACCCTTTGTTTTGCATTTTGCTGTATGTCTGTACAAATCAGTCACTGACTCACTGAGTCAAATTCCTTGTGTGTGTCAGCATACTTGGCCATTAAAACCTGATGCAGAAAATAATGATGTGGTGAACCCCCATCATGCAGTAAATAACGTGTATATATATATATATATAACTTTATCTTTAGCTCTGAAAAAAATCAATGAATCAAAAACAAAAACCGAAACAAAAATACACCAGATCACGTTCATAGAGACTGCAGCCGTTCCTTATTGTTCTTTGGTTCCCGTCGCATTTCTCAGCCGTCTCCGTACGGATACAAAAGTGAATTCCAGGACACGCGGAGCCCCCGTTCGACAACTGTTTACTATTTTGCGGTGCGAGGCTCAATCCACCCCCCCCCCCCAACCCCACAACAAATATTTATGTTTGAGCGGGGAATGTGCCGACACGGCTACGCTTAATCACTCGACCGCTATCAAGGAGGTTTTTTTTTCCAAATCACCATAGGCGCAAATAATTTGTGTAAACATTCCGCCGATTCTTCACGAAAACAATGTCTCGTGTTCGTCGGGGGAATGTTATTCGTTTCGAACGTGCGATTTCTAGTAAGGAGAGCAGGGTGGACGCGCGGCATCGGGACGGCGGTCACACTAAATGAGTTTTTGACTCCAAACAGCCGGAGAACTTGGCGACGTCACTGCT
>NC_137189.1:40158756-40191256 GCF_960531495.2 Zeus faber
CAAAGGAAGAAAAAAGAGTGATAGAAGAGAGTATGAAATACAGTTAGAGGGACAGGAAGGGAGAAAGACGAAATGGGTGGGGGTGGAGGAGGGATGATGCAGCAACAGTGGTATTTTCTCTCTCTCTCTCTCTCTCTCTCCGTCTCTCTCTCTCTCCTCCCCTCTGCACGTGTTGCACCAGATACATGGTTCTCATCAGAAAGGTGGAAAGCTGGACGGACGCCATCACCTAGCGAGCCGCTTGCCATGTGACCTCATCCCCAAACCCCCAGCGATAGCGCACGCACACACACACACAGACACAGACACACACGCGCACACACATACACACAGACACACACACGCACGCAACACACACACACACACAGACACACACACAGACAGACACACACACACACACACACACACACACACACACACACACACACACACACACACACACACACACAAAGACACACACACATACGCACGCACACACGCACACACACACACACACACACACACACACACACACATACGCACGCACACACGCACGGACGCGCGCACGCACACACACACACACACACATATACACACACACACACACACACACATGGTTCAAACGTGTATAGGCGTTGAGACAAAAACTCAAAAAGAGACAATAAGTCATTGGATGCATTATCCAGTTTGTGTTTTAGCTACGAAGGGAATCGAGGTGGTGTGTGTGTGTGTGTGTGTGTGTGTGTTTCTGTGTGTGTGTGTGTGTGTGTGTGTGTGTGTGCGTGTGGGGGGGTGCTGTCGGGCTTGGATGGAAACATCATTTTTGCCTTCCCCAAATTTTACCAAAACATCTGCTCCCCAAACAAACAGGACGGAGGGGGGCTGCAAATTACAGGCCCCTGGCGAGGATCCCGAGCGCGAGGCGTTAACAAAGCGTGGCATCTATCACTTTTTCCGTCCTCCACGGGGTCGATTCAATTTCTTTTTACGACCGCTGGTCGAGGGCGGCGGATTTTAACACGCGCCTTTATCAGCGCTGTTCACACCCCAGGCGCGGTAACATGGTTCCCGGCGGCCCTGTTTGGAGGTGTCGGCGTCCGAGGTGCGAGCGCAAAGGTCTCAACGCCCTCGCGGCGCCCGGTGCGCTGGCACGACATCGATATTAAGCGTTGCCCACTGAGCGCGTGAGGGGGGGCGGCTCCGATGGAGTCGTAAAAAACCCCAGGCCTTGAAGCCAGAGAGATGGCGCGGTGGAAACAAGGGCCGATCCCCCGGGGACCAACCATCTCTTCAGCCGTGCGGTTACCACGAGGGCGGCGGAGCCTGGCGCCTTGACGCCGGGAACACTCCAAAGACACGCAGTTCAATTCAAAGAAATGCAGCGTTAATTCAATTATCGCCGTTTTTTTTCCATTCTCAAAGCCGATGGAGAGCGGGGTTTCCTTGAATCCGAATGGCGACGGGGAGGAGCAAACCCACGGGGCCCACGATGCGGCGTGAGCGGTGTGCGGTGGTTGCTCCCAAATCTGCCGCGGCGGCACCTCGGCCAGGTGAGGCTGATGCAAACCCTCGCTCCGCTGTAGGCCTGGGAGCGACTTCAAAGTGTGAGAAAGTCTTCAGACTCCAAGCGGTGAAGAGGAGAGAATTAATTGAGAGCATATCATTCCCAGATGGCTCCCCCCCCCCCCAAAAAAAAAATGTTGAGAGATGATTAAACTGCTGAAAAGCAATGGAAATCCATGGCAATTAAACCAGATCACTGCCATATGCACCAAGACTACGCATGTTAAACCGCATCACCGACCCCACCCCCACCATCCCCCTCCTCCATCTTGTTGACCTCAGAGTTCATCCTGTTTCAGCACTACAAACAGCCTCGATGCGCATTTACAACCCTCCAGGGCGCGGTGGCTGCATTTTTGTGTACCAGAAAATTTTGGGCGGAGCTAAATCATAACTTGATGGCGTGGAGGGGTCATACTCGGCGCGGCCCCTTTTATGCGGCCCCCCCCAACACTATATAAACACTGGGTCGGAATCGGAGCATCGGTAGGAAATTAGCTAAGATAATAGGCCCGGAGTTTGGGATAAAGCGCCGTTTTGGGAATAAACATCTGGAGTAAAAGGCGTCTTCAGGGAGACCGTGAACTCATGCCAAGTCTTGGCGCCAATGCTATGGGGGCCTCCCCCCAGCGCTGCGCCTGCGATGCGCCTGCGACGAAACGTTTATATATAATCACATGGTCAACGCGACTGGGCGTGGTTTCAGCGTCATCATCCAACACGCCCCCAGCGTCTTGGAACAGAGGGAACTGGCTATTTTTTCACGATTTTTCAACCTCATTTTCTATACTTTTCGATTTTTTTAATCATTCAAATTTGGCTGGGTGGTTAATAACGCATTTTTCTGTGGTGTTATGAACTCACAAACCACAATTTTATCGTCACTTTAGAGATCCTTTAAGTCCTGTAAGTTGTGAGGTGGGGCCGCCATGGATCAGGCTTGTTGTTCCAGCACATCCAACGGATGCTCCATCGGATCGGACCCTAACCCCGACCATCCTCATGATGTAGAAGAACATGATTCATCAGACCAGGCCACCTTCTAACATTGCTGCATGTCCAACTCTGACGCTCACGTGTCCATTTTAGACGCTTTCGGTGGTGGACAGGGGTCAGCATGGGCACTCTGACCGGTCTGCAGCCCCATACACAGCAAGCTGTGATGCACTGTGTGTTCCGACACCTTTCTATCACAGCAGCATTAACTTTTTCAGAAATTGGTGCGACAGTAGCTCTTCTGTGGGATCGGACCACACGGGCTGGACTTTGCTCTCCACGTGCATCAATGAGCCCATGGGCATCCATGACCCTGTCCCCGGTTCACCAGTTGTCCTTCCTTGGACCACTGCTGATAGGTACTGACGACCCCACAAGACCTGCTGTTTTGGAGACGCTCTGACCCAGTCGTCTAGCCAAATCAATTTGGTCCTCGTCAAAGTGGCTCAGATCCTTACGCTTGACCATTCTTCCTGCTTCCAACACATCAACTTCAAGAACTGAGTGTTCACTTGCTGCCTGATACATCCCACCCCTTGACAGATGTCATTGGAACAAGATGAGCAATGTTATTCACTTTACACGTCACCGGTTTGAATGTTGTGGCTGATCAGTGATACAGTACATAGAATGCTATCCCATTTGATGTGGTTCTAGAAGGCATACTCAGCATAAAAACATTGTTTCGTACATTGTTTAACGGAACCGTACGGCGTCCCTTCCGAACCGCCTGGCATTTATAAATTCTGTTTTGAATGCTCCGCTGTCTGTCCTTTTTATAAATGCATTTCAAGAGCTATTGATAAACAACAGATGCCGTCCAATTGGGGGGGGGCAAATTTCTCCCGGGAGCTACTCCATTAAAAAAGGGTTTCTACGGAAGCCAGGTGGTTCCATCAGCGAGACCGGTTTACGTTTCTGGCAAAACAGCTTGGGGGAATTTCATTGTCCATTGATCTGTCAACACTCCTTGAATGACTGCACAAGACTTTCCTCCGCCGGCGCTGATGGATCTGATGAGCCGGCTCAGAGTGTACATGTGTTCCTGCTTAGAATCCAGTGTCATTTTATGGTCAACTCCGCTCATATGGATCTATTAACTGCTGCGAACACACAGCGCTTGTATTTAACCGAAGTACATCATTTATCCGTCACCTGTGCCGTTGTGTCAGCCGGCATTTCTCCCGGACCACCAAGTCTTGTCATTCGGTCTTTATTTATTCTTCTTATTTACGACCTAATAGTTACCTCGTTACAGTTACCGCGTGTTGGCGGGAAAAAAACACTCCCAGCTCCTGTTCTACTAATCATCTTGTTTGCAAGCTTCATGCTCTTTAGATCATATTCGGTTGTTTTTTGTGTATTTGTTGGGTCGCACTTCATTTCAATGTCAATTCCACGTCGGTGTCCGCGATGTGGTCAAGCGATTTGATTGTACTCAAACTGGACATTGTGCAGTTATACAAATTAGATATTGTTTTGTACAGTTGATTATATTCTATAAATGCACTACCCAGCATGCACTGAATAGTCAAAATCCACAGACAGCCAAACCCCATTCTTGTCCCACCATGACAAACGATGTTTAACATCAGTTGTACATGTTTGATCAGTAGTGTGGTGGAGTATGCTATGGAGTACTATTTATGAACACTCGTCTCACTGAGCCATCTTGGAAACTCTTTGTTAAATCGGGATTTGGGAGGTGGGTGGACCATAGTTTAAATTATGAGGTTTTTAAATGTTTCAATTTGAGGTCGGGAGCTGAAATCTGCCATACCGACACACAGCACTTCGGCTTTCCATAAGACACGCACAAGAAATATGACCGCACCAGAGGTGGAGAGACATTGACACAAGCAAGCAGACTGTCCCATTCACGCACATCCACAATGATCAAACCCAATTCCAGGCACAGCGCAGTGACGCTCCTCTGGAGAGATAGAGTTATAAGCCTGTACACTCAAAAATGATCCACATACATCTTCATTGAAATTCTTCTTCTTCTTCTTCTTCTTCTTCTTCTTCTTCTTCTTCTTCTTCTTCTTCTTCTTATTATTATTATTATTATTATTATTATTATTATCATACTGCAGCTATTATAGCTGCAGGCAGCAAAACACAGGGTCCAGTTTATTCATTTTAGGCACGTGTTACTTTTTTTTCTTTTGCAATACAGCGAAATCTAGTCAAGGTCAAGGTATTTTGACTGACCTTGACGACTGGATTTTTGGACAAAATCTTCTATTGTCTTCGAGTTTCGGCTATTTTTCAGCATTTGCAACAATAACAAAAACAACTTTTGTAATTACTTTTCATAACAATAGATACATTTAATTTGTAGAGCTATATAAACACATTTTATTTATATATGTATATATTGTATTTATGTTGTAATTACTACTTTATTTCACATTACATTCTCAATCGGAATCTGTATATGTATAGTACATAATATGATGACATCATGAAGCATCTTACTGTAAATCTCATCTCTCAATCTCTGTTTAAGAATAGTGGCATGTCAGTTAAGTAAGACCAGCTGAATATTTGGTTGGTTGGTTTTTCACTAATATCTGCTCCGTATGTGAATCGATTTGGATGAAACTTAAACCACGTATCGTGATGTACCGATTTAAACTACACCTTCGGCGTGAAATGCATTGGACCGCGTCTGTGATATTGATCAAATTTGGTCGGCTTGCCGCAAATTTCTGCTCTGTATGTGGATCGATTTGGATGATTATTCAACTACGAGGTGTTTGTGACATACCGGTTCAAGCAAGACGCAAACCACATTCGTAGGTTTTGCCG
Source organism: Zeus faber (assembly GCF_960531495.2). Taxonomy (NCBI): domain Eukaryota; kingdom Metazoa; phylum Chordata; class Actinopteri; order Zeiformes; family Zeidae; genus Zeus; species Zeus faber. The sequence continues at coordinate 40,164,109 of NC_137189.1, forward strand.
GATTTGTGTTCCAGATAGTTTTCGATTTCAAAATTCTGGGAACACCTGACCCCTAATAATAAAAATAATAATAATAATAATATTAATATTTTTAATAATAATCATTATATAATAATAATAATAATAATAATAATAATAATAATAATAATTATTATTATTATTATTATTATTATTATATTAATAATTATTATTATGCTGTTATTATTATTATTATTATTATTATTCGTAGTAGTAGTAGTATTATATATATATTAATAATAATAATAATAATAATAATAATAATAATAATAATCATCATCATCATTATCATCATCATCATCATCATCATCATCATCATCATCATCATCATCATCATAATCATCATAATCATAATCAGCATAATAATAATAACAATGACAACGACAATAATAATAATAATAATAATAATAATAATAATAATAATAATCTTTTTTGTATAGCACCTTTCATACCCAATATGTGACTCAAAGTGTTTTAATCAGTCAAGTCAGATAGCTGCAGTTGAAGCTATTTTTTTTTTTTTATTTATCTTTCCTATATAAGCATGTGTGCGTGGGACTGATACAGATGGTGGACGGGGAGTCATATATACTTTCCTATCACTGCAGACACGGTTCTATGTTAACAAATACTGTTGATTACCTGGACTCTTTGTCTTCGACACATGTGTTTTTGGCAAGGGGCAAATGCTTGGAGACAACGGTTCCCAGAAGCCTCCATCAGGTGCAGCACGAACGAATAACTCCACCGCTGGAAGCCATCGTGGTCATACTACCAACCCAATCTATCCTTTTGGAGCGGAGTTGCACAAAGCTCATGGAAAAAATGTAATTTCTCCCAATTACGCCGGCTTTACTGTACTTAGTTTGTCTAAATAAAACAGGAGGGTCATTTTCTGTTTGTCCAATTTGTTTCACCGGGGATATTTCGAAGAAAATATTACGTCCCAAAAAAACTAAAAACAAAAAAAAAAACTTTCCATGACCAGATGGATGGAAAGTTTTAGATGGCCGGTGGCAATCCTTTGAACCCGGTTCCCCCGAAAATAAAGCTGGAAATGATGCAATACCGTAGGTTGCATTTGAGGAAATTAATATGAAATACATCCATCACATTATTTCCCTGTGCGGTTGATTAAAGCCACACACAAAAAAAAAAAAAATAAAAATGTTGACGGTTGCAGAATCTTCCATTGTGCATCTGAGGCTTCATATTTTTTGTCTTTTTTTAAACCCCCAAAAACACAATGGCGCACCACAAAAATGCCATTAAAAAAAAACAACTTAATGGGTGAAAAACAACATTGCGCTAATTGAGCTATGCAGTTGGCCTGTTTCGAATGCATTTATTTTTTCGCGGTGAAACGAAACCACACTCCGTCTTGGAGATGTTCGACGACCCTGGGACCGGAGGAAGAGTAGAGGGCAGGCCACAAAAAAACAACACACACACACACACACACACACACACACACACACACACACACACACACTCAAAGAGACGTTTTTTAAGTGTTTCTCATGAAAAAGTGTCAGCATAAGCAAAAATGCAAATTCAATGGAGGGGGAATCTTGCTGCCTTCGGTCAGGTCTTTCTTTTTTTCATTCTTTCTTTCTTTCTTTTTTTCTTTCTTTCTTTCTTGCTTTCTTTATTTCTTTATTTCCCTCTCCCTGTCTCACTATTACCCCCAATACTTTTCTAGCCCTTCTCCTTCACATTCATTAAGGGGTTTCAACAAACGGCCAAGACAACTCTACGCAAATGAGCCTGCAAAGCTTCCCGGCAACCGATCAAAATGAAGGAGAACGGAGCGATAAAGTGGATGGCATGACGTGAATGTTGTCATGCCATTCAGTGCCATGCCATTAGTCAACTGAAAGCCCAGGAACTTTTCGAATTTTGAACCGATAACGACAGGCTAGACGCGCTGGTAGTTCTTCAATGGACGATGACTTCGGCTGAGCCGGCGACTGCCTGATTGAGCAAAGTATTAATGTGTCTTCACAATATTATTCAATTCACAATATAAACAAGGATTATGTAAATAAAACAAACAGTATGACTTTTGTGAAAGACGTAATCTTTTGTCCTCCGAGTTTAAAATCAATGAACGGTTCTGGCAAATGTTTCTCATTGTGGAGGTAGAGGGTGGAGCAATCATAAACAAACAACGACAACAACGACAACAAAACACGGCTCCTCCTCGTGTCTGAAGCTCCAAAACGACACGTTCTGCTGATAGTGGAACTGTAAGAGCTTCAGCAGGGCTTGTTGCCGGCACCATCGGGCATGGTGGGGGTGGTGGTTGGGGGGGGGGGGGGGGGTTCCTGTGGGGGTCCCTCTGGGGGTCCTCAGAGGAAGAGGATGGAAGGTGAAGATCACGATGAAGAGCGGCCCTTTACACGTCAGCTAATCCTGCTGAGTGGTCCCTGTGTGGCTCTTCCAAGTGGGCAGCACTTCAAACGACCTCCCCGCTGCCTCCATTTCACTCTCTCTCTCTCTCTCTCTCTCTCTCTCTCTCTCTCTCTCTCTCTCTCTCTCTCTCCCTCTCTCAATCACACACACACACACACACACACATACACACATACACACACGCACACACACGCGCACGCACACACATCTTTCCTCTGTGTCTGTGAGTGCTGTTTGCACTGAGAGTAAATGTGTGTTGCCTAGTGTGTGTGCAGGCGTAAAAATGTATTACTACCAAGTGCAATTGAGCGGTCGGTGTTTTTCGGGTGCATACGTGCGTGCGTGCGTGCGTGCGTGCGTGTGTGTGTGTGTGTGCCTGTACAGGGCGGCCTAATCCGCAGTTTGTAAACCTTTTTTCATGTGTTCACCATGCGTGCCCTCTACGAGTTTGCGGAACATCTTTGAACAGTTCGTACCCGAAAACAGTACTAATTAGTACCTCGGGGGGGGTGGGGGTGGGGGTGGTTGGGTGTTGGGGGTCGGTCTTTCAGTCGGAAGACCATGGCACTAGGAGGGGGGGGGGGGGGGGGGGGAGTGGAGAGGAGATGGAAGGTGGAGAAGAGGAGAGGAGATGGAGGGAAAGTGGAGAGGGGGTCGGCGACCTATTGAAAGCTACGAGCGGGATAGAAACACAGGGAAGAGAGGTGTGCAAAGGACGGAACACGAAAGAAGGGCAAGAAAAGGAAACTAAGTGTGCGTGGGAGGGGGGAAGGGGGTCGAACCAGGCGGGGGGGAGCCGGGTCGGGAGGCGGAGTAGGAGCGGATGGGCGGGGTGGATGTGCGTGGCGATGGAGCGGCGGCGGCGGCGGGGCGAGGGGGTGCGCTGACGGGAGGCTGGCATCGGAACGGGACGGCGTTGGCGGGAGGCTGGGGGTCGGCGTGTTCACAGAGAGTTCCTCTGTGCCGCTTTATCTGCCGGCTGGCGCTGCCTCAATGGAGGCCCTTATCGCCCGTAATGGACACAAGGGGGAGGGGGGGGGGGGGGGGGGGGGGGGGGGAGGGGTTTGGGGGGAGGCGCGCACGGCACGGACGCGCTCAGCGCACGCCCGCACGCTGCTGCACGTGCGACCGGGCGCGTGAAACGACAGAATGAACGAGGGGGGTGCGTCGTCAACCCTCCCGAGATCCGGGGTCCTCGGTCCTTCTCCTTCATGCCTCATCTGTCCTCCCTCCCTCCCTCCCCTCCCTCCCTCCCTCCTTCCTTCGCTTCCTCTTTGTTGTGCCCCTTTTTTTTTAGTCGGCTCCAGATTGCTCCAGCGGCCACCGCGCTATCGGGTTTCCCCCGAAGAGACCGGGGGGGGGGAACCTGAGAGGGTCTTCAGGGTTACACCTGTAACGTCTCTGGTCGCCCCCCCCCCCCCCTCGGCCTGGAGCGCGACTTCCTGTCCGGCCCCCTCGGCGCAAACCGCCACGGGGTCCGTCCTCTCCAGTCGGTGCTCATGCCGCAAGGGGCGCTTTAGAGAGGGCTTCCTCGCGAGCCGAGCCTCTTAAACGCCGAGAGGGCACTCGCGGGCGCAGAAACCACTCGGTTCGCGGTTCACGCGCCGTTCCGTCGACGCCGGATCGGTCGATCAAAGGTTGTGATATCCATGGCCCGGGTTGGACGCCGGGTTGGACGCCGGGTTGGACGCCGGGTTGGACGCCGAGTTGCGCTTTACGGCGCAGTGGCTTCAGGAGGCATGGGTCGGCGGATGCAGCGGGAATGTCCACGTCAGTCCCAGCCCTGAAATCCGTGTACTCTCATCAAAAGATCAGATCTTGTTTTTTTGGAGGGTTTTTTATGCTCTGTCTGGTTTTAATTTTCTTCAGTTGTGTTTCTTTGAGGCTGCGAGCAGTCAGGCTTGCAAAGCACTGTGTAACAGCATGTTTTAAAAAAAAGTGCTCTATCAATAAAGATGTCCTTACATGTTTAATTAATTACACTCCTGTCTATGTTACTATGGAGAGCACGGCCATGAAATGTAACAATTCATTTCACAATTTATTTGTCTTTTTTGTTAATATCACACTGCTATAAAAGTGGCATGAAATAAAGATTGTGATAATACATATATATACATATATATATATATATATATATATGTATATATAAATATATATATATATATATATATATACATATATATATATATATATATGTATATATATATATATAAATCCAATTTATATATATCCCATATATATATCCAATCCATATACCCATATATATATATATACAATATATATATAACTATATTATATTGACATTGGACATTGGAATATAAAAATTCAGTTTAAAAAGTTTCCTGAACCCAACAGATGTAAACCCATCTTATTGATTATTTTTTAATCTATTGCAACATTTCTAACACTGGTTTAGAATTCCCCCAAGTTCCACAAGTTGCATGGAAACATACGATTGTGGAACGTTTTCAGGAAGCCATCACATCAGGTGAAGGCATTATCCCATTTAAATAAGGATAATAATAATGATGATAATAATAATAATTATAATAATAATAATAATAATAATAACCATAATAATAATAATAATAATAACAATAATAATAATAATTATAATATAATAATAATGAGATGTTGGAAGAGCAGTCAGAGGAGGAGAAGTGGTCCACAGCCTGCTTTGGTGATTGCTGGAAGACTCTCCCTCCCCTTTGCAACTGCCTTCCCACGGGGGGCTTCCCCGGGGGCTTCCCATAGGGGCTTCCCATGGGGGCTGCGCGGTCATTTCGTTTTTGGGGTCAGCGTGCCCGGCGAACTGAGGGATAAGGAGTCCGCGGCCGTCCCTAAAAGACTGCGAGAAGAGGGAGGACAATTAAGAAGCCACCCAGCCTCGGGTTGTTTACCCCTGTGGCAAACAAATCGAACAATCTGGAGACAGGCGGTCAGCGCGGAAGGAGGGAGGGACTGGGCGAGCGAGGAGAGAGCGAGAGAGAGAGAGAGAGAGAAAGAGAGAGAGGGTGAGCGAGGGAGGGAGGGAGGGCAAAGGTTTGTGTTATGGGAAAGTCACGTGTTCGGAATCAGGGACGCGGCGCAGCGTAAACACAAGGAAAAGTCAGCTCGCCCTCAGCTCTTTGTTGGGAAATAGATCTCCATAAAAATACACATTAAAGTAATTATCTGTTTTCGGCGGCGGTTGTGTGCGTTAAACACCGCCTTTGTGACATAATTTCCCCCCAAACTACTGTTTGGGTTAGCGCTGCGAATGTTTGAAAGTTGAGTCCTATTACACAGGCTAAACAAGCCGTGCGTCAGACGTAATATCGTCCTTTACTGCCTGTAATTTGCTCAAGAAACTCCATTTAGACCTCTGAGTGGTTGCAGACAATAACCGGGTCATAAATAATCAGATAATTCGGCTGGAGGCGGGGCTCGTGGGGGTAGAGCCGGTCACTGGGTACTCGAAAGGACCTGAATTCCCCCGCTGGGAAACTCTTCAATGTTTTCATCTTCACACAAACACCGTGTAGCAATTACCGACGCTGTCGTTCGGAGCGTCATCGATGTGTCATCGGACGTCCCCCCACCGGCCGCGACTCGGGCACTTTTCCCAAACCGCACTTGTGAGAAGTCCTGAGAGTCAGAGCGTTGTCAGCGTTCCAAGGGACGGGTCAAGGCCTCCTCGTCCTCAGCCGTTCCCGCCGTGCAGACGCTGCCTCTCTCGTCCTTGTTTGTCTTAGCCTCAAACTGGCCCCGGAGGGGGGGGGGGGCTTTCGTCCAAAAAGATGTTCTGCAGCCCAAACATCCCCCCCCCCCCCCCCGAAAAAGTTGTTATGACGTCGGGAAGATGTTGACTCGATGTTGGCGAAAGTCCACAAAGGCCGCCGATTCGCTGTCCACCGCGGGAACAGGTGCTTGCGCTCTTGCGGTAAGTGACGTCTGGTCCGCGCAGAGCAGACGCTCTGCGGTGACGCGCCGCACCGGAATTTTGGACCGGCCGCTCCCGCTCCCCGTTGCCAAGCGCGTTCGGTGACGGAAATAATACCGGAGCGCGCCCGTGCACGCGCGCCTCGGACCCAGTGTGCTCGCTCTGTTTTGACGTCGAGGCGGCGTTACGGTAACGCCGAATAGCACAAGTGAGTCACGGCCCCGCATCCCAGACGAGGAACACAACGATATTCCCAGGCTTTTTCCGAGATAGCCACGCTAATGACAGTTTGACTGCAATCATTTTTGTGTTGTTTCAGTATTTTGCCCGTGATTTGGGAGCCTGGCAGGGCCTCCGTATTTCCACTCTCGCAATCTGTTTTCATTAAGGCCCGTGTCTCTCTCTCTCCCCCCCCGAAGGATGGGGAGCGCTTCCCTCGACGCCAAGGAACACTGATCTGTGTCAAATATGAAAGAGGACAACGGCAGCACATTTTCTCCCCGGCGTAGGCGACCGGGGCCGGGGCCGATCTCGAGGGTTGTTTTTTTTTTGCTCGGTTTCGTCCGGCTGGCGGGGGGGGACAAAAACAACGAATGGCAACGACAAAAGGGAAAACACATTTTTATGCCCCGCCGTACAACTATTTACCGCACCCCAAAAAAACCCCCAAAAAACAAACAAAAACAAAGAACATCAGAGAGAGGGAAATAATAGTCGGCTGACAGGATGGACCAGAAAACACATGAAAGCGTTCGGAGGGACGCCGACCCCCCCCGCCCCGCCCTCCGCTCGTACTTCGTCGGCCGGCGATCGAGACAAAAAAAAAAAAAACAGTCGGGCACTATCGTGCTCGTTGTGTTTTCCTCCCCTAAACCGTGGTATGTACGCGTGTGGTTGGGTGCCTGGACAGTGGTGGTGCGGCCCCCACAGCGGCAGCAGGTTTCTCTCCTCTGCTGTCAGGGCTGCAGCTCTGCGCTGTGTCACGTCAATGCTATCTCGCCCCCCTCTCTCTCTCTCTCTCTCTCTGTCTCCCCCTCGCTCTCTCTTGCTCTCCCCCTCTCTCTCTCTCTCTCTCTCTCTCTCTCTCATCTCGCTATTGTGACTCCAATCGGCTCTCCCTTGTATCTCCACATTGCTTCCTATCTAATCTGCTCCCTATGTCCGTCCTGCTCTCTCTCTCTCTCTCTCTCTCTCTCTCTCTCTCTCCCGATGTCATCTCTGACTTTAGCCCTTTCGTCCTCACCGCAGCACTAGGTGGAAAAAGGGATGCTTTGAGGGCGGGGCGCTACGTAGAAATAAAAGGAAGCGATACCGTGACACAAGAGCGGGCGTCGTCTCATCAGCGGCTTTCTCATCGCTCCCGTAACCGCGCAAAAACGACGCCATCCTACCTCATTCACGTTCCTCCGCATCTCCTTTTTACTACTACTACTACGACCCACAAGTCTTCATTTTCCTGCTTTTTTGCATGCATACACCGGCCTGTGATGAGAAACATCCAGGAGGGTCACCTACAACTACAGCAAATTAGTCACAAAGCTGGGCTTGTGGTCGGTTTAACACCATCTCAAATGTTTTACTAGTTGGGTTAATAAGTGTTTAAACTGCTAACCGGTTGCAAGCTGAAGCACAAACGCTTACATTGTACTGCTACGCTTGACTTCCCCCTCCCTGAGCCTCCCACCCGGAGTTGTGCCACCCGGATGACCGATCGGTGAGGCCCCGCGGCCGTGGCCCCCGAAGGGTCGTGAAGCCGCGGTCTGTGCTGATACCGATGTTAGGGTTTTCTTTGGCCCTGGGCAATCACCACTTGGCCAGCGGTGAGTGTGTGTGTGTGTGTGTGTGTGTGTGTGTGTGTGTGTGTGTGTGTGTGTGTGTGTGTGTGTGTGTGTGTGGGTGTGTCTGTGTGTGTGTGTGTGTGTGTGTGTGTGTGCGTGCTTTTTGTGTGCGGCGTCCACCTGTTTAGGCCACGGTCACTGAGCGTCTGACCCTTACTAACTACATTAACCGATTGAGAAGACCCTCCCCCTTCACCGGTTAACGGTTTGGACACCGCGGTTCTGCATTCCAAAATTCAAAGCGCGCCCTCGAAATTCACCTCAGTGAACTCCACAAACATCGTCTTTATCCTCAGAAGGATCAGGTTCGACTCAAAGAAACAGCTCCGGTCCACCTTAAGAGATCCCGGCGTGCAGTTCAGTGTGTCCGCCTGGTAGCGGCAGTGTTGCACCACGGTTAAGCCGTCTCCAGATGCATTATGAGACCAAGAGGGTGGTCTTACTTTTAAGGTAGTCCGGGAGGGTTGAATTGAGACGCGAGATAGTTGGAAGGGGTAAGAAAAGAGACGAAGCTGATCTCATCTTAATGTGTGTTTCACTGGGTATGACCGAGCTGTATGTTTGATTTGTGCCTGATGTCCGGCCAATACTTCATAAAAAGTTGAATATTAGTATGCAAACCACTGTACTACTGCATCACCAAAATGATTGCCAAAGGTTATTCCTGACGGTGATTTTTTTATTGCCCGGCCCTAATTTCATCAACATGCATGCGTATGTGTGTTCTCTGTTGTTGTCGTGTGCGCCACTCTGTCGGCCGCCAGTCACAATGCATGTGTTCGCCATCCGCCGGCACTGGTATCGCAGTGCGAGCTGTGTCTTGGTGGAGGCTGACACAGAGAAAGCAGCTTAAGGAGCCGGTCCCCAGTTAGTCCTGGCTGGGCCAGGCGGCGTGCTCCTGGGGGCCTCCCAGGCTGCCACCAACTGCCTTTGCCGGCCCCTGGGATTACAGCGATTTCATCAGGATCCAGCGCGTTTGTGTGTGTGTGTGTGTGTGCGTGCGTGTGTGTGTGCGCGTGTGTGCGCGTGTGTGTGTGTGTGTGTGTGTGTGTGTGTGTGTGTGTGTGAGTCTGTGTTCACGTGTGCTATTGTAGTCGACGGCAGGCACCTTTGCACAGACACACACTCGCGCGCACACACGCATAAAGCGGTGCGGTATTTACTCACACTCAAAATTCAGTTTAGGGAGTTTAGAGTTGAATCTTTGTTTTATTCCTCTTTTTCTTCCTACTCTTTTGAAACGCTTAATCGTCCGTCGAGAAACGCACCCACCCACACCGTGACCAATTCCTTGTGTATGAAAAGGTACGAGGCGGAATAAACTCGTTGAGTTCTGATTCTGATCTTTGTGCGTGCACATACCTACACACCCGCCCGAAGCAGGAAGCCAAGAGACACTTTCCTATCGGGTCGCTCGAAAAATCCACGCCGATGCACTTGTATGTTTTTTTTACTCCGCTCTTTGCCTGTATTGGCAGCCATTGCCGATTCACGTTTGTTTGTGTGTGTATATGCGTTTATGCGTTGAAGTGACTCTACGGTCGTGCATGTTCCCCCAAGTCCGTTGCTGAGGAAACCATGCGATGTCGCTGTAGAAAAGCTTGCGGCGGGCGGTGGGTGGTGGGCTGTGTACTGCGAAGGTCCAAACAGCAACTGTAACCAAGGTTCAGTGTATATCGAGGCGTGTGTGTTTGTGCGTGCATGTGTGCGTTTGTCTGTGCGACCGCATACTTGTGTGTGGGTGCAGCGGGAAGGTCGAGGGCGGGTGGCCTCCAAGGTCAAGTCTTTGCTTGGTTAATAAATTCGGGTCACCAGAAGAACATCAAACACACTGACCCCTCGCTCCGCCGACTTTCTCTGTGCGCCTCTGTGCGGGCGGAGGCCGCTCGTGCCGGGCGCCTCCGGTGGCCGTCTGCGGAACAGCTTTCAATTGAACTCTCCGCCCCGCGGGCCGAGCCGGTCGGCGTACGGCGAGGGATGAAGGAGCAGATGCCGTGCGTATTTATCGACTTCGAGACGGCTCTGCGCGAGTGAACGGAGGCCGCGCTGCCATTTTTCTTTGCGCCGAGAGGGACAAAAAATAAAGCCCCCGTGGGTATTTCCCCTTGGAAATAAAGCCCCCGTGGGTTGTGCGCTAAACCGGTTTTGTTCAGGGAGGTAAATGCAGACTTACTTGGAGCTGGTTCGTAGAGATTTGTGATGGCTGGCTCCTTCAGCGTTAAGGTACGCGTCTGAAGTTGTTTGACTAAGGCTGAGATGCTTTGTGCGGCCCCCCTTAAGTATCGGCACAAGGGAAACACATACTGACAAGGCATTGAACTGGCAGTGCTTGGAAGGCATAAACTCACTGACTTATGATTTTATTTCCTTGAGGATATTAATTGGCAAATGGATGGCACTTTTATATGTATTTTTTTTTTTAACCCCTTTAAGCCCGTCCATAACCATGGTCACCGTGTACCACGGTGATACACCCCAATTAGAAGTGACTGTGCCCGCCCAGGCTTAAGCCTAATTTTAGCTCATTGAGCCCTTTTGGAGCGCACACATCTGCATGAATAGCGCATTTGTTGTTAGTCAGCAATTAAATTAGTCTCCTTGCTTACTGAAATTAGGTACCAAAGTTGATATATGAGGTCAGAGGACTTGTCTGTGTCCGACCCATATTCCGCACACCAAAGTGTGCTTGCGTGTCATTCCACTTCTACTCACCTTCACAAAGACAAAGTGCTTTTGGTAACACTTTGTGTTCACTTGGTTGCTAAACCCCCACCAGGCATCAAAGATCTTTACCATGTTCTTGTTTTGACACTCGGGTTTGCTTAAGGTTGATTTATGCGTGTGAGTCCTGCAAGTCCACACTGGTCTGCGGATCGGAGCAAACTGTGGTTGAAAGAAGCCGTTTTATTTGGTTGCAGAGGCTTTGGCTGGGTTTAGGCGCCGCAGACGGCCACTGCGAGGCCACGTTTGGGGCGATGCAACGTTCCTACAGCTCATGTAAAAAAATCAACAAAACGAACCCTCTTGAATTCAGTAAAGTTCTTCCGCATCGTAGTCACAAGCCCACCGCCGAATCTAATACATACATGCTTCATACTTACCTGCTGGAGATTATACTCAATTTATGCTTACCCTTCATACAGAGAAATCCAAGAAAATCCTTCTACTTACCTGTCTGGTGGTTCTTTGGTAAAAGTGCCGGTTAGATTTGTTCCAGTTCCTAATCTCTTCCCCGGTTATCTGACCTGGAGGAAACTGCTCTAATAACAGTTCATAGAATTCTCTGGTTGATAACTTACCCTGTTTCTACCTAATACTTATCTCTACCCTGGACCACATACCGCAGTGTTTCCCCCTACAACCCTACAGGCCTGGCGGGCAGTCAGGCCAACGAGAACCCTGGCCAGGCCGAAAAAAAAAAAATCACTTTTTTTTTAAGGAGACCTGTTATACAAAACTCACTTTTTCAGTGCTTGTACACATATATTTTGGGGTCTCTGATGGGACTGCTAACACACTCACTGTGAAATAAGACAACACAGTCAGTTTTTTGTTGCCCTTCTAAGTTAGAAGACATGTGGTGGAACAGGCCGCCCAGCTTGGCTGCCCTGATAAACGTCACCAGGGGTATTTTTTTAATTTCAATCGCCACCCATGTGAGTAACTCCGTCCACGGCTTGAGCGCCACCGGACCCGCAAGCATCGATGCTAAGAACTAGGCGTGGGAACTGCTCTGCTGTTGTCTGCAGGGACCAGCACAAATCTTTTAAAAGAAAGAGGAATTAATACCAACTGTCTTTGCATTTGGGTTTGTTTAGAATGCATAATCTGAGTGGTATTTTTAAATTACTGAACTGCTTATATTTACTGAACTGCTTGTATATACTCAACTGCTTGTATTTACTAAACGGCTTGTATTTACTAAACTGCTTGTATTTGCTAAACTGCTTTTATTTACTGAACTGCTTGTATTTACTAAACTGCTCGTATTCACTAAACTGCTTGTATTTACTGAACTGCTTGTATATACTTAACTGCTTGCATTTACTGAACGGCTTGTATTTACTAAAACTGCTTGTATTTACTAAACTGCTTGTATTTACTGAACTGCTTATATTTACTAAACTGCTTGCATTTACTAAACGGCTTGTATTTACTGAACTGCTTATATTTACTAAACTGCTTGTATTTACTAAACTGCTTGTATTTACTGAACTGCTTATATTTACTAAACTGCTTGTATTTACAGAACTGCTTGTATTTACTAAACTGCTTGTATTCACTAAACTGCTTGTATTTACTGAACTGCTTGTATATACTTAACTGCTTGCATTTACTGAACGGCTTGTATTTACTGAACTGCTTGTATTTACTGAACTGCTTGTATTTATGAAACTGCTTGTATTTACTAAACTGCTTGTATTTACTGAACTGCTTGTATATACTTAACTGCTTGCATTTACTGAAGGGCTTGTATTTACTAAAACTGCTTGTATTTACTAAACTGCTTGTATATACTAAACTGCTTGTATTTACTGAACTGCTTGTATTTACTGAACTGCTTATATTTCCTAAACTGCTTGTATTTACTGAACTGCTTGTATTTACTGAACTGCTTATATTTACTAAACTGCTTGTATTTACTGAACTGCTTGTATTTATGAAACTGATTGTATTTACTAAACTGCTTGTATTCACTAAACTGCTTGTATTTACTGAACTGCTTGTATATACTTAACTGCTTGCATTTACTGAACGGCTTGTATTTACTGAACTGCTTATATTTACTAAACTGCTTATATTTACTGAACTGCTTGTATTTACTAAACTGCTTGTATTCACTAAACTGCTTGTATTTACTGAACTGCTTGTATATACTTAACTGCTTGCATTTACTGAACGGCTTGTATTTACTAAAATTGCTTGTATTTACTGAACTGCTTGTATTTACTGAACTGCTTGTATTTACTGAACTTCTTGTATTTATGAAACTGCTTGTATTTACTAAACGGCTTGCATTTCGGGAGTCTGTGTGTCAAATTCCTATTTTTTAACCCTGAGAATGATAACTATCCATGGCGGGCAGAGGGGGCATGGTCAAGCTGCTGCTGCAGATACTCTTGGAGTGATGTGAGTGCCACTGCTGTCAAGTTCAAGTTCAAGTTCAAGAGATTATTTGTCACATACATACACATACGGTCGAGTCACTTTAAATGACTTCTATCCTTACATTTAAGAATTTACTAAATAAAGATAATCTTCCCTTTTGGTATGGGAAAACAGACCTCACTTGGAGACTTGCATGAGGATTTCCGTAAATTAATCCACAGCGAGATTTTCTCCGGACAAGGAAGATTAAGTACAGCAATGAATCATGCACACTGAGTTAATGATCTGCTAATGTTTTGCAAAGGTCATTGGTTACACATCTCATTTTTATGCCGTAAAAGCAGCTTATTAACTCATCTTCTCCTTGCGATCACTTGTTTTAAGTCTTGAATATAGTGAGTGAACATCATTTGAACACAAATATAAATTGCAGACCGCCTGCTGTGCCAATATGCCATTCCGTGTGCCTCCTCTGTTTAGAGCTTTTAAGAGCTTTATGCACCGGGTCTGAAAAAAATTCTAGGAGAAACACTGTACCGTACTATATAGTACTACTTAGTACCCTGCAATAATGTTTTGAATAAGAAAGATGATTTGTCTAAAATCAATCTTCAGTTTGGTTAAGATTTGTCTTAAAATGTATTACATTTGACTCCGATAACTGCAGACACCCTGCTATCACAAGACTGCTGAATACAGTATGTGTGCATTTGTCTGTGTTGCCATGTCACCTGCATTGGCGTCTGCCTGTGTGTGAATGTGTGTACTCAACATGTTGTGTGCGTTAACACGTCAGCATGTGCATTGCATGTGCTTGCAAGCTTTATACACACATGTGCACGTGCACGTGTGTGTTTCTTTGTCTGTGGCTGTGTGTGTGTGTGTGTGTGTGTGTGTGTGTGTGTGTTTGTATGTGTGTGTGGTTTTCGCTCTCAGGTGTGACCGTGGTGTTTGGCACCGTGAGGGACCCTCTGCGTGTCTGGCCTTCCCAGACCTCTGCGGCCTCCAGAGCTGCACCGTCTGCTTGGCATCGCCCCTCGGTGCCAAAGTAGGAACTGGGGAAGCGTTGGCCAGACCCAACCGCTCACGAAGGGTCTTCTATCAAGGGAAACACGCCCGTGATTTGACCTGACAGAGATGAGCGTGGAAGATGATCCCAAGCTCAAAAGTTTCTCATTGGCGTGACTTATTGCAGTATACTCGTGTTGACAAGGCAGAGACATTACATGAACATTACAGGAAAACAATATATTAATTGACATTTGATTTAATGTGGCAATCCAGAGGTCTGTGATGGGTGGACTACACCACAAGTCCCAGAATGGAAACTGGACCCTTTCCCCAGAGTCCTTATGCCGACCATTATTTTTCTGCGTCGCATGTGGGGACAATTCCTCTTTTATGTTGTAGGTTCTCATGTCTTTCTTTATGATTAAAACATGAAGGTAGATCAACTTGCTATAGAAAGTCTATGTTTCTATCAGTTAATTGGAAGTAATAACTTATAACATTATAGACCCGACTCTGTGATAAAAAAGCATCATCACATCATCACTGACTCAAACATGCCTAGTGTGAACCTCAAAAAGAGGTTTTAATTTGACCCTCATAATGGAGCCACCAGCAAATTGCCAAAGTTACTATGCATGCCAAACATTAAGAATCTATTTTATATTGATTTTCAGGGTAATGCAAGCGACTTTATTTTCGTGCAGGAAAAAAGCTTCTGTACAAAAAATCGTATGAAATTGTTTTATTTCACACACACACCACAACACATGCACTCATGGTGACCAACACACACATGCTTCAAATGGTGGCCAGTGAAATAAGATCTCTGCTTTTCACATCCTTGTAACATCAGTAAGGATGTTACAAGGAGGAAACACCAGGTGAGCATGTGGGGAACATGCAAACTCCACACAGAAAAGACCCTAATCGGGAGATAACCCCCCCAGAGCACGGTGCCATCAGCGCCCCAGGCGGGAATCGAACCCTGGACCTTCTTGCTGTGAGGCAGCAGTGCAATGCACATGTGCCTCCGTAACCACAGCGCACAACGTTACAGTGGGAATTCCTTTTGGAGGGGACATTGTGATAATTGCGAAAGCAGGTCATGGGATACCGAAAAACCTTTTGTTTGAGGCGTATTGAGAGACGCGCGCGGTCCTACTGGAGGGGATTTTGTATTTTCGAATCCAGCGTGATCAAGATGGTCATAAAACTTCATCTCGAGCGATTTGGTGGACAACTACTCTGTTTACTCTCGGTTGGAAAACTAAGGCCTGTGAGCAGTGGATTGAGCAATGAGTCACGGTATTAAAAAGTATCATGCCTCTGCTGAATGGCATACTGTGTGAGTGGAATGGCTTTTGTTTGCGTACACATTGACAATGGTAAATATGGTAATTACACATCTCTTTCAGCACTTGATGCAATATAATACAGGGGTTATGCAGCCGACTCTGACTTCCTGAAAAACAACTGACTGAAGTAGATTGTTTCTTTGTTGTTCTGTCTCAAGCTTATTAACCACAGTTGCATTAGAGAACTCAAATCTATATATATTTTTTAAATTCTCTAGCATCTCAGTACAATCCAGATGTATTTAGTAAAGTCAAAATGAGGGTATTTGATTTGATTTCTAATTGAGGAAAAAAAAATAAAAAAATTCCCCCCAAAACCAGAATTACATTATAAGTAGTTTAAGTATAAATATAAGTATAAATAACACAAAATAGCACCTTTTTTTTTACTTAAATGTTATTTGTCAATCATCAGGAGTCAACACGACTGCAATTGCCCCATTGTACTACGTCTCCATTTTTGGAGAATAAATATCTCTGTACGCTGTTTGTACACTATTTATTTTGAAAATCTATCAAAATGTAATCAGGTTACATCGCTGACATGTCATGTAATAAATCAAAATTATATTTGCTAATTGCACTTTTGAGAGGGCAATCAGTAATCCAGTTCTTATTTATTCGGTAATGAATTACGTATGTTCAGACGTGTCTTTGAAGATTTGGATTTATATGATTGCTTCTTTTTATTTTCCAATGGAACAGAGAAAAAGCATAATTTAGTTTAATCAAAGAGGTAGAGCACATGCACATCATAAGCTCTTGCGGTGGTCTGGAAACCAAGTGCACGCTGAACACAGAAAAATGTGGGTCAGAGTTTGTTTACATCAGTCGTCATTTTCTTGTATTTTCGCGTAATGCAGCTTTAAGCTGTCCGTAGAAATGTTCCATAACTCTCGCTGATGCAAATTGCTTGGTTACTGACTGCCGGGGAATATCGCATTCACATTTATACACACATTTCAAATACATGTTGTCGTCTGGTGGTTCTATGTTTATGTTTTTCCAGGTACATGTTTGTTGTTGTGTTCTATGTTTATCCGCCTCACCCCTGGTGATTCCCCCCTCTTGCAGTAGTGATGATGATTAGTTGCTTATGTTTCTTGATCAAAACATGCCGAGATCGTTCTCCAAAGATCATTCTCCAAAGAGGGGGATTGGTGGCGGGAGTAACAGAAAAGCTTGTGATCCCAAGGTCGTCCACAGGAGTTATCGTAAGCGGTTCTTGATTATTAATAAAGGGTGACATTGCAGGTTGAGAAGTTGAGAACTCCACTTGCAGATTAACTCTGTCCTAGATGCAATGGCACGAATACTCTGTGTTTTATGTCAAGCATGCTGACAGCACAGCTTAAAGAAATAATAATGATAAAAAATAAAGAAATGAAATACATATACACATTTTATATGCAGCTATATTTTTAATGCATTCATTAATATCACATATTATATTTTTTCATATACACAATAAACATTTTATTTTTTATTTATATATATATATATATATAAAACATATTTAAATATATTTAATATTTATATATAATTTGTCAATGTATTATATTTATTATATCTATTATATTTATAAAAGGGTGTTGACTCTTTAATTAAAGTTTATTAATGGTGCTAGAAAAAAATGGGTGTCAATAACAAACAGTCAGTTACCATGTCAATGCAACCCTGCCACACTCTAACCCTTCTCCCATCCTCTCCATCCTTCCTTCTCTCTCTGTCTCCTCTTTGTCTCGGTGCTGACGGCGAGAGACAATAGACTCATTGTGACATGCGTCCATGGGCGTGCGTCGGACCACACAGGAATGTATGGGAGAGGAGGAGGATCGGCGCCGCTCTACCTCCCTCTATCGTGCCCTCCTTCTGCTCCCATCTCTCCGTCTTTCTGTCCAGCGGTGGCAAGATTGGTGCAGGATTTCGTGAGATGGGCCCTGCCTCGCGGGCTGTTTCCATGATTCTATTACTATTTATATTTGAGAAAACTCCCTATGGAATACAATATTTTTGACCATGGGTTTGCGCGCCGTCTACCTACTATGTCTCCACCATTGTTTCCGTCTCTCTCTATTTTGTTCTCTCGCGCTTAATGTTCATCCCTCCATCACCAGGGACTGTGACAGTCCGCCGTCTCCGGCTTAGACAGAGGAAATACTTCAGAGACTTACATCTCCTTGAGACGTACATGTACAGTGTGTGTGTGTGTGTGTGTGTGTGTGTGTGTGTGTGTGTGTGTGTGTGTGTGTGTGTGTGTGTGTGTGTGTGTGTGTGTGTGTGTTTTAAGTACGATGGGGGGCATTAGGTACCTCTTAACAACACATAAGCATATGAGGAGTGGAAGCATATCATGACACTTCCACACAGACCCTATTGTGCATTGTTTTACAACGCTTGGTAGTTTGAAGGACCGTACAGTTGGATGGATGGATAATAAATGGATGGATGGATGGATAGGTATTGATGACAGATGAATGGAGGGGCGTATGCAATACGGATGGATGTTTGGATGGGTCGATGGATAGATGGATGGAATACGTGCAGATGGGTGGATGGATGAACGCACGGTTTGGAGTGATGATGGATGGATGGGTTGATAGCCCAATGCAAGATGGATGACAGTTATATTACTCAGAAAAGGTTTGTATGACGCAATACTGTCAAGAATTCTTTGAGTTTGTGGTTGTGGCCGTGGCTGTAGTATTTGACCACGTTTTGAATCAACCGCCCTGTCATCATTTCTGCTCCGGATATGGTATAAGATGAATCATCCCATGAGTATCGAGTAAGGCATCCAGATCTGTGGCTTATGGAGGTCTGCTGACCTCCGGGTCATATTCACTGGTCTTCCACTCTGCACCTTTTTCTCGCTAAGCCAATCCGGAAGGGGGATCACTCTCGCCAGACCCTTCTGAAGAATTTGTATTTTGGCACTTTCATTTTTATGAGTATTTCCTCAGTGTGGCACCAGGCTGCCCTCTGAATGTGTCTTTCCAGGTCCACATTCAGTAGTGTAGTAAATAGTTAGGCTGTAACTGTGATAAAGTGCTCCACAAGTAAAATAAACTCAACTTGAATTCATATCCAGTAAAACATTGCGATTTGGCAAAGCTGAAAAAACAACCGTGGTTCATCACACACCTATACTCAGTTTAAACGCAGTTTTAAAAAAAGGTTCGACGTGAAAGCATTCCTCGGTCTTGAAAAGCAGACCCGGCTTCCTTGGACCAGATTAGCTCTAATTAAAACCACATCACGTTTCTTTCTTTTGTTTTTTCATGAACTAAACCGGTGTTGTATGTTTAAACATTTAAATATATCGTGTTTGTTGAGAGCGAGTCTCGCTCCATTTCGGAGAAGTCGACCACTAATGAACCACTTTGAAGCGGCAGAATAACATACTATCAGCCCTCCAGCACAGCAGGGGAACCATGCTTCTCCTTGTTTAGGCACGATGGGTCAGGTGCTAGAAACCCACAACGGCAACCGCCTCTGTATATCGAATTACTCGCACCCTTACGATGTCCGTAGTATGTAATTCAAGCATACGTACCGTTGTCACTCGGTCCTTCTATTTGAATTATTATTTTTCTATGGTTCTCATATATATATAGTTATTGGTTGGAATGAAAACACTGCATACTCTTCACCCAACCATGATAAAGACTAGCATTGAGGATATATGTAGGATTATTCAAGCATAGAGGACATTTTTTTTTTCATAACTTTTTTTTTTTTTACAATGTGAATGCATCACCTGGCCTGGGTCTGAAGACTATACTATACATTTCCATTTTACACGATACACCGTCTTAAAACAACAGCGACGTGGTGATTGTCACTTTTGCAAACAGTGAATTGTTGCCAAAGTCAAATCAATGAGAAATGCTGCCGGTTGATCCTCTGGATCTCCGAGAAACACGATGCGACTTTGATATTCGGTTCACGATGACTTTTTCTGCCTGGTATGGACACGTAGCCGGAGCACATCACCTTCCGTTCCCCCTGTACTCTGTCTTTAGTGTACAATGTCGAGAAGTTTATTCATATGTTTGTTATTCCAACAGACTACAGTTCCTGTGGTCTCTTGGCACCATCTCTACCTTCCCCGACAAAGATCGGAGAATAGATGTGGTTCAAGTGGAGACTCAGCCCCATGTACGGCGATGTGCTGCACGCCCAACCTGCGTTCCCGTTATGCAAGATCTGGTCGAGTGAGCAGCACAGAGAGAGAACTTTCCCATCATGCCGTCTGGTAGCCATATCTCCATGCCTATCGGGGGAACATGTGAGCCTATCTGCAATTCGGTCTCCCCGGTTCCGCAAGGACTCAACTCTGGCCCCTTCCCCCGAGGGAGAGCCTTGCGGTGTTTAAACCTCCCCCACCCCTCACCTCCCACTCCACCCCCCGCTCTTTTTGTCCCTACCGTTCCTCGTATATTCCTCGTTCTTTCTCCTTGCTTCCTCCTTTCTTCCTCCTCATTCACTGGAGGTCGAAGCATTTGTGAATCAGTGTGTGTGTGTGTGTGTGTGTGTGTGTGTGTGTGTGTTTGTGTGTGTGTGTGTGTGTGTGTGTGTGTGTGTGTGTGAGCACATCCTCATATAGATAAGCGATCTTAAACTAACATAAGAGCAGCAGGTGGATCAAACTGTCAAAAGGGGCCCGAGTCAAGATGTGCAGATTACAACCACACAGACACACACACACACACACACACACACACACACACACACACACACACACACACACACACACACACACACACACACACACACACACACACACACACACACACACAGACACACAAACACACAGATAGATATAGATATGCTGGCTTTTCTTCACTATTGCATTCGCCGCTCCACCCCAAAAAGTGTGTTGCATCATCGTAGTTTGATAGTTACGGTTTATTTTCGAATTTTTATATATTTTATGTCTGCATTTGCTGCACTTACTCAAAAGGCAGAGCCGTTACAATGATTGCATCATCACCAGTTCGTAGTTATTTGTGCAGATTGAGACAATCTTGTAAAATCAGTGGTTCTGTGGAATTCTGAGCCAATGTTAGAAAGTGAGAAATGAGAATCACTTGAAGGTTGAAGGAAATGAGCTGTCTACACCAATATTTATGCTCCAATATTCATGGCTTTTCCTCCTATAGAGGATGTCTATGTTTACACTGCAATAACCTTATACTATGATCGTGGCACAAGAAGAACAAAAAAAGACAAATAAACTGTTCATTGCAGTTATTTGTATCACAGGCCGCACATCTGCAGAGTTGTTCATCCAACCATCGTATGCGACGTCTCCTGTATCCTCTCTCCGGAGTGTCAAAACAGTTCTCCCCTGTCTTCTCCACTTGACCGTGTCTAATTCCTTTGCCACTAAAAGCAGCTGCAGGAGGTTGGGTCAGACGACAGCGATGCACCATCCGTCACGACCGTACCACCAGCAAAGACAAAGCTGTCTGTTCCCGAGTCTACGTCTAGACGCACACAAACACGCCCGCCGCTGCAGGTGGCATGTGTCAAGGGGTGATGAAGTGAAGAGTGCGTCGAGCGGCGCGTCTCCGTGTCTGCTCGACGTGTTTGGTTTCCAAGGGAGACTCGGGTTAGAGAGAGCCCGGAGCTCTGACGATGAAGGTCGGTATCAGCAGATAATATCTGCTGACTGGAGCAGAGGGTTGGAGCCGGAGTCATGGTGGGAGTGGGTGTCAGTAGCTTGGGGATGACTGAAGATATCTAAACGCAAGGAATATTTGAGAAACAATCAATAGGAATGTGGATATCATGGCCAAGCAGGATATTGTGATTAAAACATAATATCACAATAACCAAAATCCCAGACAATACCTTTTCTTATATAGCAATATCCATATTGATAGCAATAAATTCCCAGCCCAAATGTGTAGCTTTTTGTGTGTATTTGTATATTTTTATTCATCTGGTAGTGTGTGTGTGTGTGTGTGTGTGTGTGTGGGTGTGTGTGTGTGTGTGTGTGTGTGTGTGTGTGTGTGTGTGTGTGTGTGTGTGTGTGTGTGTGTGTGTGTTATTATACGTTGACGACCAGTCACCAAATTGATAATTTCTTTGGTTTAGAAGTGCACCAGAAACATGGGTCCTCACTTACCAGATGTATTTACTCTGGCCTCACATTAATACCAGTACAAGAATGTGCGTGTGTGTGTGTGTTTGTGTGCGTGTGTGTGTGTGTGTGTGTGTGTGTGTGTGTGTGTGTGTGTTTGTGTTATAATTCTTGTGAGGACTGGTCTCCGAATTGTTAATTTCTTTGGTTTAGAAGTGCACCAGAAACATGGGTCCTCACTTACCAGGTGTATTTACTCTGGCCTCACATTGATACCAGTACAAGAATGTGTGTGTTTGCGTGTGTGTGTGTGTGTGTGTGTGTGTGTGTGTGTGTGTGTGTGTGTGTGTGTGGAAACCTATCATTCCCATACCGCAGCGTGACAGGAGGGGAAATCCTAACTCTCTTGAGCACCATCAGCAGCCCTGGGGCAGATAAACACCGACACCGACCGAGCTACAATGACTACTGTCTTTCATGTCTTCCCTCGCCGACGCCGACTCTTTGGGTCGTGACAAAGATCTCCGTAAGAGACAGAAAAACAATCCGTCAATTACGGCTGCAACTCCACAGGCGGTGGGATTGATGACAGTACCTCACTGTCCTGATAAACCAGACGAAGAGGTAGGAGGTAACAGTGTAGCGTTGGAGGCGTTGGTGGTGTTCTCAGACCGCGACTCCCCGCGTTCCTTCACGTTCCCGGTGGAATCGTCAACGAAACCGTTCCGGCTCGAGGGAGCGACGGCGGCGGTTGTAGCATCGGAGGAGACGTCGGAGGGCACGTCGCGATTTCCCGGAGGGTGCGGTGGGACCGCAGCGCAGGAAGGATGAAAACACGCCCGAATGAAAACTCTCCCTTTTGTCCCCCCTCCCTCTCACCCTCCCTTCCATCCCAACGACGTTTGTCCCGTTTTGATGCGATTATACCCGGAAGGGATCTGGGGTCGCACAGAACTGCTTTGTCGGCATGAACGCTCGGTGATTGACGCACTTGAGATTCAAGGCGAGATATTGCTGCGTGCGGCCTCTTACAGTCTAGGCCACAATCGCGGGCCCTTTGGGGCTTTGGGAGCTTGCAGGCTTGTCGGGGCAGGCATCAAAAGGGGGAGCCGCTTGAAGTCGTCCGCCATACGGGGCGGCGAGACGAATTTCAGCAAATGAACTGGCAACCCGTCAGGGGCGGAGGCCTTCGCACACCACGAACGGCGAGAATGAACGACGCAGGGTTGCGGATTTCCGCACGGTCGAGGGAGCGGGAACGGGACCAGGGGAGGCCTCGCTCCGGAGAAATATATTTACAACCACGCCACAATTTATTTAAAACCTTCACTCAGAGACTGAATTCATTTCGATATTGGATATTAACGATCGGTTGGCACCAACGCTCCATCGCCAGGATTGATTTCAAAAAGGTCTTTCAAGGGACGGGGGCCCGCACGCACGATGAAGCTGTTGCGAGTTTCACTTATACTTCTCTCCTCATTTATAACCACACCGCCTCATAATCAAAGCCTCATTGTAACCATGGACACCCGTCCAAATTCAACACTTGATTACGAAGCCCTTTTGGACACTGGCGCCAGAGAGCTTTTGGTCTAACGGGGCATTAATAGCTACAGCGAGAGGCTGACCGACAAAGAGGTAAAAGACGATCACACGCACACACACACACACACACACACGCACACACACACACACACACACACACACACACACACAACAGCACGGTGCCAGCACGTAAAATGAAGTTCCTGAGCCAAAATGATTGTTTTATACGAATTACGAGCTGTTGTGTAACATGTTGACGCCTGTTTTCAGCCCCCACCCCCCTCGTGGTGGACAACCGGTCCCGTAAGAGCAATGTGGCGGGGCTAGATTACACACACACACACACACACACACACACACACACACACACACACACACACACACACACGCACGCACGCAAGCACGCACGCATGCACACACACACACACACGCACGCACACATGCATGCACACAAAGAAAAATACACACAGGCACACACTCACAGGCACTTGTACACACGCATGTGTACATACCAGCTGAAACTGCATATACACACCTGCACACACGTCATACACAACTCCAAATTTAAAGCATAACATCTGCATTCATTTACGCGCACACATTCCACACTTAATACCTTTTGTATTTATATTGTAATCCGAAGGGGGCTCTTATATTAAACGAAAAGCCTCGAGTTAAATCCCCCCCCCCCTCAAAAAAAATAACAAAAACGTGGCTTATTCATAATTCAGGTCCGACGTGCGCTATAGTTTCACCTCTCTCTGCAGGTGCAGGCAGGCAGGAGAGGCCGGGCCAAAGCGGTCGTTTCCAACAGGAAATGATTTTCAACCCGTGAAGTGTTCCCCGGCACGGGGGGATTGATATTTCACTCTGGGACTCGCGGACTGTGTGGCTGTTGACCTTGTTGGCCAGCCGAGGTGCCTGCTAGCCAACATGTACGTGCATGTAGCACAAAGAGGATGTCAAGAAAGTTGGCCTGAACGACTCCTGACACCTGTTGCATAAGACGCGTCTTACCGCCCCTTCCTCCCTGAACAGCTTTGACCTCGTTGCATTAGGGCAGCGTGCACGCGAATGTGTGCAGACAGCAAGATATATAGAGTGAAAGATGTATTTATGTACAGTATATATATTAAGAAAGGGAGAGAGCGGGTGGAATGTATCACTCTCCAGAGGTAAACACACGGTTCAATAGGGGACTGTGTGTGTGAGTGTGTGTGTGTGTGTGTGGTTGTGTGTGTGTGTGTGTGTGTGTGTGTGTGTGTGTGTCTGTGTGTGTGTGTGTGTGTGTGTGTGTGTGTGTGTGTGTGTGTGTGTGTGTGTGTGTGTGTGTGTGTGTGTGTGTGTGTGTGTGTGTGTGTGTTATTATACTTGTGGGGACCTGTCTCCGAATTGATAATTTCTTTGGTTTAGAAGTGCACCAGAGACATGGGTCCTCACTAACCAGTTGTATTTTCTCGGGCCTCAGATTGCTACCAGTACAAGAATGTGTGTGTGTGTGTGTGTGTGTGTGTGTGTGTGTGTGTGTGTGTGTGTGTGTGTGTGTGTGTGTGTGTGTGTGTGTGTGTGTGTGTGTGTGTGTGTGTGTGTGTGTGTGTGTGTGTGTGTGCGTGTGTGTCCGTGTGTGTGTGTGTGTGTGTTGTGCTAACTCTGGATGCAGTGTCTTTTACCCCTTGGACTTGATATCTCTGTTTGTGAGGGACTTCCTGCTACCACTGGCATGATCGTAGCATGGTAGTATGATGGTAGATGTTGAGTCTGGGCTGAGCTGCTTTTAACGCTCTGGTCAAATGATATGGAAACTGGGGATAACTGTGAGATTTTAACACCTTCGATAATCCATCGTCATCCAGTTAGAAACCATTTATTTTTTTATTTTATTTTTTTGTCTTTTCAGTCCTGAGTGTGTAGCGACGGTCCCGCTGAGTTTCCAGTTGGCCTCAAGTCCTCAGGACCAAAGCGACCGCGAGTTTCAAGTCCCGTCAACGTTTTTAGCGTGTTTTAATTTGAGCTTCAACCTCTTATCTCGGTGATTTTATTATGTTTTGTGAAGATTGCTATTTCTATGCTTTGTTGCCCTTGTGGATGAAATGTGCTACGAGTAAACTTGCCTTGCCCTCATGTTTTTTCTGAATTCCTCACCTCAGAAGAAAGACAGGAAGAGGGCGAATGGAAAGAAAGAGAAAACAAACACAGGTACAACTTGAGTAACTATTAGAATCCTATTTGTTTAACCATAAGTTGTGAAATAAGAGTACTGACCATATAAAAACTTCTGCATTTTGAATGGCTCTGTGGGTCAAACTGTGATGCAAGGAGGTTCTTCAAACCAAAGAAGTTGACCAAATGGAGAGAGGAAATAAATAGAGCAGGGGGGATCGGGGGAATAGCTAAAAGCACAGTCTCCCGGCAACTCTTTGGTCTTTCTTTCACAACTGACTTTTCCGTTTCATATCGTCCTCCGAGCCGCTCGGAAGTCTGAGATAGTAGCTGAGGAACGCAAGGTGGAGAGCTCCAAAATCTAGATCAAACTGCCTTCTGCTTGCCAAACGATAGATTCCACAATCGTGTTTCCGACCCAGTTCAAGGGGAATTTTAAGCCAATATGAGACATTTTGTTGCGCTCAAAGCTTAAAGAACGGATGTGAACCCATAAGCACGACATAAAAACAATCAGGTAAGAAGTCAAAGTCCGCAGGGTTTATTAAAAAAAAAACAGGCAGGTGTCAAAACCGGGAGATCAGTCGGAGAAGGAAAGCTTATCAGGAAGGGAACGGGCAGAGAATCAGGGTCCAGGGAATCAGGCAGAGGATCAGGGTCCAGGGAATCAAGCAGAGGATCAGAGTTCAGGGAATCAGGCAGAGAACCAGGGTCCAGGGAATCAGGCAGAGAACCAGGGTCCAGGGAATCAGGCAGAGAACCAGGGTCCAGGGAATTAGGTAGAGAACCAGGGTCCGGGGAATCAGGCAGATGATCAGAGTCCAGGGAATCAGGTAGAGATCCAGGGTCTAGGGAATCAGGTAGAGGTTCGGACGGAACGTTCAGGAATCTGATTTTAGTGCGAGAAAGCTCAACGTAATGCAAGAGACAATCTGGCAAAGAACAGAGGGAAGTTGACAGGTATTTATAGTGATGGACTAAATGTGGAGGTACACTTAAAAAGAAACAGAAGTTTTTGACCAAAAAGACGTGTGTTGTGGCGGGGAACAGACTTCAACCTCCCTTTTCCGGGTCACTCAATCTTCTCCTTTTCCCGGGGTTTTTTTGGAGACGCAACATTGGGAGCATGTTTGATCGATAACGTATCTCCTCAAAAATAAAGTAGTATTCAACTAAAAAATGATAAACAACGCTGACTCTGGGTCAGTGTGTGTGCCTCCCGTGCTGTTCTGGTGCCGGTATTCCTGTGTTTTTATTTAAGAACTATTTGCTTTTTCATTTGTTTTTACTTGTATGAAACAAACATTTTAAACCCAACTAAGGGACATTCCGCCTTGGAATTAGGACAGTGGATTAAGTAATGTAGAGAGAACGATCCCTGGTCCACAGTGTGTCCCGGCCGTTCCCTTGTCTCCGAACAAAAAAATTATAATGCTTGTTTGTCTTAGATTTTAGGCATCCAGACGGCAGTCAAGGTAAATTCAAGCTTTTGGGGAAATGACACTAAGTTTGATTTCACTCTTTTTTTCTTTTTCTTTTTTTCATCTTTATTTTAAGCAAAGCTAATCCCACTTCCTCTCACTGTCACGTTCGTTCTTCTTTCACTGCAGAGTTCTTATTGAGTTCTTATTGAGTTCTTATTGAGATGTTATTGACTTCTTATTGAGTTCTAATTGAG